>NW_027254520.1:1200000-1566666 GCF_044704955.1 Pristiophorus japonicus
ATTTAAATTAATATTAAATACGTGAGGTGTTTTTTTTTTACTTTTTATGTGTGTTTGGGTGATGCGGGCGTTTTCATTCGTAATACTGAGAATCCCTACTTACGGAGACACTTACGGCGATACAAGCAAAAGGTAGGTGTGGAACGTTATCACTATTTGCAGCCGAGCGCCTGGGGGAAGCATAACATAATGACTTCAGGCCCAATATATTCATCAAAGGTCAAACTTACGATCTTATGTTGTTATTCGCAGGACTATGGAGAGGGGGACTAATCTGATCGCTCTCTCAGAGACACAGCACAGTCACGTTGGCCCGAATAGCTTTCTTCACGACCGTCAGAATATGCCGTTTGAATATAGAATGGGTTACGCACTTTACTATCGGCTGCTCGTTGGTCGAGGCCTTTGTATCTCTCTTTGTGATTTTCACAGTGGAAATGCGAGAGGTCACCGATCAGTTTGTGTCTGTCTATACCGAATTTGCTGTCAGTCCAGGATCAATCTGTGTCTATTTTCAAAGTGATTTGCTCTCAGTCCCGGGTCAGTCTGGGCCGGTTTAAAATTAAAGAACTCTCAGTCCAAGAACATTCTATATCTGCTTCACAGGGATTTGCTTTCAGTCCCGCAAATTTCTGTGTCTGTTTAAAAGGGATATGCTATCAGTCCAGGATCATTATGTGCCTGTTTAAAAGGGATGTACTGTCTATTCCAGATTTCAAATTTCAAATTTCAAAAACTGTCTTTGGAGGGTGCAGGAATTTAAGTTTGTTTGTGAGTTTGTGTAAGAGAGAGAGGGAGAGAGTGCAAACGTGTTGTGCGATCGTGCTTGGCATTTCATATCATGTGTGAAAAAAGGCATTACATGGAACTTGAAGCCATGCCGATTTGCTTGAACAATCCTTCGCGGAATATCTTACAGGAGAATAATCTGCTGTGGGATCTAGCCATTCCACATCTGAAAAAATGCAAAAAACACAAGTTAGAAACATATGGATTTCAGCCAGGGCTTGCGTGTGGGCTTTGTGACATGATGAGTTTAACCACCTTATTTTCAAATTCAAATCAAATCAAAAGAGGACAAGAGAAGACATGACTGACTGACTGACTTTGTTTATATATATATGTATTTATATATATATTTATAAGTATATAAGTGTGTGTGTGTGTGTGAGTGTATACTTATGTACAATGTATACCACCCCGCTTTTTAACTTTCACAATAAATGTGCTTTTTCTGATCTGCCTGCACTGGACTCGATTGCTTTTGTCGACTTTCACAACACAAGCAGCTGCTGTCGGATCCTGCCATTGCACATCTGAAAAACAGCAGACAGACACACGTCACTTTAAAAGATGGCCGTTGCCTCCCACATCTTCCCTTGTGGCTTGTCTTCCACCATGGGCTGACGGTGCCTGTTGGTATTTACTGCTTGCACACCCTTATCTCCAATGGTAAACATCTAGACACACACAGCCTTCGTTCGATCAAAAAATAAATACATTATTAATTAATTATATATTTAATGAAATCAAATCAATTTAAATTTTTTTAACTAAAATTCTTATCAATACATTTCTTAAAAAATTAAGTAGATACATGTTATTAAATTGGTTTTTTTTCTGGAGGGTTTTACTTCCCTCCGTCCTTCCTGTCTGTCTATCACCTTGGGCTTCAATCATTTTCCTAGCCCCGCGTGTTCCGGAGTCCCACGCTCACTCACACACTGCACAATTGCCTTCAGGGATGATAGAAATCCCACTTTATTATTTTAAAAGAGAACTCCTGTCAGTGAAGGGTCATTCTACACCTGTGTAAAAGGGATGTGCTTGCAGTCCCTGATCATTCTGTGTCTGCTAAACGGGATGGTTGTAAGTTTCGCTTCACAATCTTTCTCTTCAAGACAGATTTTCTCATAGTCCCGGATCACCATGTATATTTTGAAAAGGAGTCTGATTTCAGCTGTGATGACCGAATTGTTAAGCTGTTGTGTTCCAAATTCGAAGCCCAGCTAAAGTGTGCACCCATATCGGAGCGCTTCTGTTCATTTACTTGAAATATGCTCATTTTTTCCAAAACCCACTCCTTTGTACAGCTATTGCCCCGAATTTGCTCCTAATATAAAAAACAATTTTTTTTTCCCTCATGGCAGCAGCCGCGTGGCTTAATGGATAAGGCATCTGCCTTCGATTGTAATTGCGACGTTATCGGAAATTTGAAAATTCGAGTCGTGCCGCGTTAAATTAACTCGCTGCGCCAAATGTTATATTCTTTGTTGTCATTCTGCCGCAAAACCAATCATCTCGTACAGTCACTGACCTGAAGGAAATGAAGGCTGTTTGCTTTAAGAAGGTAATGGCACATTTTCAATATCGATCCTGTTGCACGGGCAGAACAAGCGGTGAAGTAGACTTTCTACAACATTATTTATGGTTGAATGCAAAAAGCAGCAAATTCAATTGCTGACGTAGCTGTTAATAGGAGATGAGGTGGCTGCGAATGACAGGCGATGGACGTCTAATCCAGTGTGCTGTGCAGGTTAAACAATTGACTCCCTCGGTTACTTTTTCAATCATATTTAATGTCATGGCCAAATTCAACATTTCATGACAAGCATGCTGCAGTTTGGTCATGTAATGTTTCAAATTAATAATATATTGATCAAAGGGAAAACATTAGTAGGGCTATGGTCATGGAGACTAATTAGACAGGTCTCTGAGAGACAGTACATGCAGGATGGGCCGAATAGTGAACTACCGTCAGAGTCTGAACCTACGCTTCTCGCTGTCGGCGGCTTGTTGGTCTTGGGGTAGGATTGTTTCGGGATTTTCATAATTGAAATGCGAGAGGTCCCGGGTTCAAAGCACGAACGAGCTCCGCCATCTTTCAGTCAAAGATCCGCTTCTCACAGCCGGTCGACATGTGAGGAAAATTAAGAATGAAAACGTGTGATTTCGCGCAATTTTTCCCACTGCGTTAAAATCGCAGAGTTTCACAGGAACAAGGTGAAATGTAACAACTGAGTAAAATTAAACTCTCTCGGATATACTCGGCTCGGTGTCTCATTGGACAAACTAAACCAGTATTTAATTCCGGTTTATACTTGATCAGGAAATCTTCCTTTCTGCACGCATGAGCTCATCGCAATTGGGATAAGCATACATTCAGCGTCAATCTTAACTTCAACGTGATACACACTCTGCCCAGAATATGAGTGCGTCCTGTTTCTCTAGTGCAGAAATGTTGTGAGAAGATGGCTTTTGAATTAGTCCCTTGACTGCCGAATTCAAACGTACAAGAAATCAATCCGGAGTGATCAAGCTGCCTGGTCTGATTAAAAGGCGGTGACATCCTATTTTTATGAATTTTATAGACTTCTGGCCTCAACATTAGCTTCAAAATATCGGATCATAAGCACCGCTCCCATTGTCTGGTAATGGTTCTGCTGTTGCCACTAACACCTCCTCTGGACCATCCTTTGTTACTTTATTCCCCGATTACCACCCACTTTGCCGTTTCCCATTTTGCCATTTATTAATTAATCACTCCTGCGTTCCACTGTATCACAGACGATCGCTTTTGTCCTTTCTCGCTGCCTATATGTTCCAGGCTCTTTTTTTGTTGAAAAAAATCACTAATCTTTAACTTTTCCCGAAAAGATCGGCGTGATTATCCGACTGAACGTGAAAACGTGTGAATTGGATTTGTCGGGTTGGTTTTACTTCCCTCCCTCCTTCCTGCCTGTCTGTCACCCGGGGCTTCAACAACCGTCCCAGACATGCGTGGTCCTGAGCCCCACGGTCATTCACGCACAACCCAATTGCCTTCAGGAATTATAGAAGTCTAACTTTATTATTTTAAAAGGGAACTGCTGTGAGTCAAGGATCATTCTGTCTCTGTGTCAGAGGGATATTCTTCAAGTCCCGGATCATTCGGTGTCTGTTTAAACCGGATGGTTGTCAGTTCCGGTTCATAATTTGCACCTTTAAGTCCGATTTGCTCATAATGCCGGATCATCCTGTATAGTTTTAAAAGAAGTGTGATTTCAGCTGCGATGACCGAATTGTTAAACTGTTGTGTTTCAAGCTACATTGACGTTGCCTGTGCCCGTGGGCATCATATCGCAGCGCATCTATTCATTACTCGAAATATGCTCATGTTTTCCGAAATCCACTCCTTGATCGAACCCTTGTCCCAAATTTGCTCTCAATATAAACAACAACACAATGTGTGCCGACGGTAGCTGCTGCGTGGCGTAATGGACAAGGCGACTGAATGCGAATGTTATCAGAAGATAACAAATTCCAGTCCTATTTGCGGTCAACCATCTCGCCGCGTGAAATTTTATATTCTTTATTTTGATTCTGCCTCAAAACCAACCATCTCGTACAGTCACTCACCTGATGTAAAGGAAAGCTTTAAGAAGATAATGGTACATTTTCATCATAGCCGATCAGGTTGCACGAACAGTACAGGCGGTGAAGTAGACTTCCTTGCACATTATTTCTGTTTGGATGCAAAAAGTAGGGGATGGATGTCTGACGTTGCTGTAAATGAGAGACGAGGTGGCCGAGAGGTTCAGGCGATGGATTGCTAATCCAGTGTGCTTCCATCCTCGTCGATACTGTATTAAACATTTGACCCCTCGGGTTATTTTGTCAAACACATTTGACCTCAAAATTCAACATTGACTGACAAGGATGCTGCACGTTGTTTATGTTGTGTCTCAAATTAATAATACATTCATCAAAGGGAAAACATTAGCAGGACTATGGAGAGGGCGACTCATTGGACATGTCTCTGAGAGTCAGCACAGGCACGATGGGCCGAATAGCAAACTAACGTCAGAATCGGAGAGCTACGTACCTCACTCGTTGGTCTAGGGGTATAATTCTCGCTTTGGGATTTTAATAATTAAAATGCGAAAGGTCCCGGGTTCAAATCCCGGACGAGCCCTGCCAACTTTTAGTCAAAAAACGACTTCTCAGCCGGTCGACATGTGAGAAAACTGACATGTTTCAAATTAAAATGTGTGATTTTGCTCCGTTGTTCCCACAGTGTCCAAATCATCGAGTTTCAGAGGAGCAAAGTGAAACTCATCGAACTGAGTAAAGTTAAAGTATCTCAGATGTACTCGGCTCTGTGTTTCATTGGACAACCTAAACCCGTGTTTGGTTCCGGCCAATACTTGATCAGTATATCTTTATTTCTGCACGCATGAGCTCAGCTCCATTGAGATAAACATACATACCGCGTCTATCTCCACTTCAACGTGAAACATACTCTGCCCTGAATATGAGTGCGTCCTGTTTCTCGAACGCTGAAAAGATGTGAGTAGCTGGCTTTTGAATTAGTCCCTTGGCTGCCGAACTCAAACCGTACAGGAAATCATTCCCGGGTGGCCAAGCTGCCTACCTGATTAAAAGGCGTTCACATGCTATAATTCAAGCATCTTATAGTCTTCTTGCCTCAACATTAGGTTCAACGTATCGGATCATGAGCACCGCTCCAATTGTTTGGTAATGGTTCTGCTGTTGCCGCTAACAAATCCTCTGGACCATCCTTTGTTACTTTATTCCCCGATTACCACCCACTTTGCCATTTCCCATTGTGTCATTTATTAATTAATCACTCCTGCGTTCCACTGTATCACAGACGCTCGCTTTTGTCCGTCCTCGCTGCCTATATTTTCCAGGCTCAATTTTTGTTGAAAAAAATCAGTGATCTTTAACTTTTCCCTAAAAGATCGGAACGATTATCCGACTGAACGTGAAAACGTGTAAATTGGATTTGTCGGGTTGGTTTTACTTCCCTCCCTCCTTCCTGCCTGTCTATCTCCTGGGGTTTCAACAACCGTCCCAGCCCCGCGTGGTCCTGAGCCCCACGCTCCTTCACGCACAATCCAATTGCCTTCAGGAATTATAGAATTCTCACTTTATTCTTTAAAAGGGGTCTGCTGTCAGTCAAGCGTCATTCTGTCTCTGTGTCAGAGGGATATGCTTCAAGTCCCGGATCATTCGGCGTCTGTTTAAACCGGATGGTTGTCAGTTGCGGTTCATAATTTGTACCTTTAAGTCCGATTTTCTCATAATGCCGGATCATCCTGTATAGTTTTAAAAGAAGTGTGATTTCAGCTGCGATGACCGAATTGTTAAACTGTTGTGTTTCAAGCTACATTGACGTTGCCTGTGCCCGTGCGCATCAATATAGCAGCGCATCTATTCATTACTCGAAATATGCTCATGTTTTCTGAAATCCACTCCTTGATCTAACCCTTGTCCTAAATTTGCTCTCAATATAAACAGCAACAAATGTTGTGCCGACGGTAGCTGCTGCGTGGCGTAATCGACAAGGCGTCTGACTTCGATTGTAATCACGATGTTATCAGAACATTGAAAGTTCCAGTCCAACTTGCGGTCAACCATCTCGCTGCGTGAAATATTATATTCTTTGTTTTGATTCTGCCTCAAAACCAAGCATCTCGTACAGTCACTCACCTGACGTAAAGGAAAACTTTAAAAAGCTAAAGGCACATTTTCATCACTGCCGATCTGGTTGCACGGGCAGGACAGGCGGTGAAGTTGACTTTCGTGCACATTATTTCTGTTTGGATGCAAAAAGTAGGGAATGGATGTCTGATGTTGCTGTAAATGAGAGGCGAGGTGGCCGAGAGGTTCAGGCGATGGATTGCGAATCTAGTGTGCTCCCACCCTCGTCGTTATTGCATTAAACATTTGACCCGTCGGGTTTCTTTGTCAATCACATTTGACCACAAAATTCAACTTGTATTGACAAGGATGCTGCACTTTGTTTATGTTGTGTCTCAAATTAATAATACATTCATCAAAGGGAAATCATTAGCAGGACTATGGATAGGGGGACTCATTAGATATGTCTCTGAGAGTCAGCACAGGCACGATGGTCCGAATAGTAAACTACCGTCAGAATCTGAGAGCTACGCTCCTCACTGTCGGCGTCTCACTTTTCTCGAAATATGATTCTCACTTAGCGATATTCATAATTAAAATGCGAGAGGACACGTTTTCAAATCTGGGACGAGCCCTGCCAACTTTTAGTCAAAGTACCGCTTCTCAGCCAATCGACATGTGAGAAAACAGACATATTTCAAACTTAAACGTGTGATTTTGCTACGTTTTCCCCACTGCGTTCAAGTCACCGAGTTTCAGTGGAGCAAAGTGAAACTCACTGAACTGAGTAAACTTAAAGTATCTCAGATGTACTCAGCTCTGTGTTTCATTGGACAAATTAAACCCATGTATGGTTCCGGCCAATACTTGATCAGTATACCGTCCTTTCTGCACGCATGAGATCACATCCATTGGGATAAGCATACATTCCGCGTCTATCTCCACTTCAACGTGAAACATACTCTGCCCTGAATATGAGTACGTCCTGTTTCTCTCGCGCTGAAAATATGTGAGAAGCTGGCTTTTGAATTAGTCCCTTGGCTGCTGAATTCAAACGATACAGGAAATCATTCCGGGTTGGCCCAGCGGCCTGGTCTGATTAAAAGGCGGTCACACCGTATATTTCAGGCATGTTATAGTTTTTTTGCCTCAACATTAGGTTCAACTTATCGGATCATGAGCACCGCTCCCATTGTCTGGTAATGGTTCTGCTGTTCCCACTTACACCTCCTCTGGACCATCCTCTGTTACTTTATTGCCCGCTTACCACCCACTTTGCCTTTTCGCATTGTGCCATTTATTATTCAATCACTCCTACGCTCAACTGTATCACAGACATTCCCTTTTGTCCTTCGTCGGTGTCTATTTCTTCCAGGCGCTACTTTTGTTGAAAAACATCACTAATCTTTACATTTTTCCTAAAATATCGGAATGATCACCTGACTGAACGTGAGCCCGGGTTCTTCATCCACAGAATCTGAACGACATGCTGAGTTTTACAGAATTCTCTGTTTTTGTTCATTTTGTTTCTGTACCCCTTTTAAGGTGATGTGCTGTCTATCCGGGGTCATTCTCAGTGTCTCTGAAATGCTGTGTATCAGTCCCGGATCAATCTGTTTGTGTGTAAAAGGAATGTGCTGTCTGTCCCGGATTTCAAAATTCAAATTTCAAAAACTGCCTTTAGAGTGTGCAGGAATTTTAATTTATTTGTGTGTTTGTGTAAGCGAGAGAGTGCGTGCAAACGTGCTGTGCAATCTTACTGTGCATTTCATGTCATGTGAGAAAAAAGGCATGACATGCAACTTGAAGCCATACTGATTTGATTGAACGCGCATTCGAGGACTGCCTGACAGGAGAAACATCTGCTGTGAAATTTTGCTCTTCCACATCTGAAAGAAGGCAAATTACATAAGTTACAAACATAGAAACATTGAAAATAGGTGCAGGAATTGGCCGTTCGGCCCATACGAGCCTGCAAAACCATTCAATATCAAGGCTGATCATTCCCTCAGTACCCCTTTCATGCTTTCTCTCCATACCCCTTGATCCCTTTAGCCGTAAGGGCCATATCTAACATCCTCTTGAATATATCCAATGAACTGGCATCAACAACTCTCTGTGGCAGGGAATTCCACAAGATAACAACTTTCTGAGTGAAGAAGTTTTTCCTCATCTCAGTCCTAAATTGCCTGCCCCTTATCCTAAGATTGTGTCCCCTGGTTCTGGACTTCCCCAACATCGGGAACATTCTTCCCGCATCTAACCTGTCTAGTCCCCTCAGAATCTTATATATTTCTACGAGATCGCCTCTCATCCTTCTAAACTACAGTTTATGAAGGCCCAGTTGATCCAGTCTCTCCTCATATGTCAGTCCAGCCATCTCGGGATTCAGTCTGGTGAACCTTCGCTGCACTCCCTCAATAGCAAGAACCTCCTTCCTCAGATTAGGAGACCAAAACTGAACACAATATTCCAGGTGAGGCCTCACCAAGGCCCTGTACAACTGCAGAAAGATCTCCTTGCTCCTCTTCTCAAATCTCCTTGCTATGAAGGACAACATACCATTTGCCTTCTTCACTGCCTGCTGTATCTGCATACAAAATTTCAATGACTGATATATCATGACACCCAGGTCTCATTGCACTTCCCCTTTTCCTAATCTGCCGCCATTCAGATAATATTCTGCCTTCTTGTTTTTGTCACCAAAGTGGATAACCTCGCATTTATCCACATTATACTGCATCCGCCATGCATTTGCCCACTCACCTCACCTATCCAAGTTACCCTCAGCTATTTAGCGTCCTCCTCAAAGCTCACACCGCCAGCCAGTTTAGTTTCATCTGTTAACTTGGAAATACTACACTCAATTCTTTCATCTAAATGATTAATTTTTGTAGTAAAGAGCTGGAGTCCCAGCACTGAGCCCTGCGGCACTCCAGTAGTGACTGCCTGCCATTCTGAAAAGGACCAGTTTATGCCGACTCTCTGGTTCCTGTCTGCCAAACAATTCTCTATCCACGTCGGTACGTTACCCCCAATACCATGTGCTTTGATTTTGCCGACAAATCTCTTGTGTGGGACCTTGACCGAAGTTCAAATACACCACATCCACTGGCTCTCCCTTGTCCACTCTACTAGTTACATCCTCAAAAAATTCCAGAAGTTTGGTCAAGCATGATTCTCTTTCATAAATCCATGCTGATTGGAACGATCCTGTCACTGCTGTCCAAATGTGCTCCTATTTCATCCTTAATAATTTATTCCAACATTTTCCCCACGACTGATGTCAGGCTAACTGGTCTATACTTACCCGTTTTCTCTCTCCCTCCCTTTTTAAAAAGTTGTGTTACATTAGCTACCTTCCAGTCAATCTAAACTGATCCAGAGTCGATAGACTGTTGGAAAATGATCACCAATGCATCCATTATTTCTAGGGCCACTCCCTTAAGTACTCTGAGATGCAGGCTATCAGGCCCCGTGGATTAATCGACCTTTAATCCCATCAATTTCCCGAACACAATGTCCCGCCTAATAAGGATATCTTTCAGATCCTCCTTCTCACTAGACCCTCGGTCGACGAGTACTTCCAGAAGGTTATTTTTGTCTTCCTTCATGAAGACTGAACCAAAGCATTTGTCGGCCATTTCTTTGTTCCCAATTATGGATTGACCTGAATCCGACTGCAAGGGACCTACGTTTGTCTTCACTAATCTTTTTCTCTTCACATATATATAGAAGTTTCGCAGTCAGTTTTTATGTTCCCGGAAAGGTTCCATTCATACTCTATTTTACCACTCTTAATTATACACTTTGACCTCCTCTGCTAAATTCTAAATTTCTCCGAGTCCTCAGGTTTGCTGATTTTTCTCACTAATTTATATGCATCGTCCTTGGAATTAACACTATCCTTAATTTCCCGTGTTAGTCACAGTTGAGCCACCTTCCTCATTTTATTTTTACTCCAGGTAGGGATGTACATTTGCTGAAGTTCATCCATGTGATGTTTATATGTTTGCCATTGCCTTTCCATCGTCAGCCCTTTAAGTATCATTTGCCTGTCTATTCTATCCAGTTCACGCCTCAAAACATCGAAGTTACCTTCCCTTAATTTAGAACCCTAGTTTCTGAATTAACTGTGTCACTCTCCATCTGAATGATTCGCTGGCTGTGAGAATTCTGCATTGCGATTGGCTGCTAGACAGCTTTCTAACGTCACAATACCTCATGCGATGGAATTCCCACTACACTATTCGGATTTTA
Source organism: Pristiophorus japonicus (assembly GCF_044704955.1). Classification (NCBI taxonomy): domain Eukaryota; kingdom Metazoa; phylum Chordata; class Chondrichthyes; family Pristiophoridae; genus Pristiophorus; species Pristiophorus japonicus. Next base: position 1,210,687 of record NW_027254520.1, read on the forward strand.
ACTGCAGATCGAAAAAGTCAGACTTCTCGCTACTGAGATCATGAGATCTTTAACGACACCACTGACGTTGTTAGGACACTGTAATGGCAAATAAAACTGCCGTTTCAAGTCGGAACTTCAGCCAGTGTACTGTGCGCAACTGTTACAGTCAATATGACCTGCGATGTAGGATCCTCATCACTCTATTTAAATACGCCGCAAATACTGCATGCTGCACACTGCGAATGTCTGGTTTTTCAGGTGTTTCCTGGGGAGGGCGTTTAATGAGGAGGTAGGGCCGAATTTTCCATCTGGGGTGCTGGCAGAGCACTGCATGACGATTGACATCATAATTTCAGTGAAACTAGAAGGCGGGCCGGTAAGCTTTTGCACCGCCGCAAATCATGAGCTCAATTTTCCGGCCTAGTGGTAAAAGCTGGATAAAACATAGCGATTTTAGCGAGAGCTTGCGCGCGGGGTGTGTGACATGTTGAACTCCTTCCCCTTTATTCTCAACTACAAATCAAATCAATACAAGACAAGACATGACTGACTGACTGAATTTGTTTATGTATATACATATTTAAATATTTATATATAAGCAAATTTACATACATTCCCTACTTTTTAACTTTGACTACAAATGTGCTTTTTCCATTCTGCCTGCACTGGGCTCGATTACATTTGTCCTCTTTCATAGCACAAGCAGCTGCTGTCAGATCCAGCTGAAAGGCACTCGTGACTTTAAAAGATCGCCTTTGTTGCCCACATCTTCCCTCGGGGTTTGTCTTCCACCATGGGCTTACTGAGTTTGGGTATTTACTGACAGCACCCCTCATTTCCAATGGAATTTATCCAGTCACCCAGCTTTCGTCCAAGCAAAAATATACAGATTATGAAACAATTATTTATATATTTAAATCAAATCAAATTCAATTTTTTGCAATAAAATTGTAAATTTATTTATTTTTTTATTATGATAAATATATATATAGTTTAAATTGGCTTTTTGTCTGGTTAGGTTTTACTTCCCTCCCTCCTTCCTGCCTGTCCATCACCTGTGACTTCAACAACCGTCCCAGCCCCGACTGGTCCTGAGCCTCACACTCACTCACGCACAGCCTTCAGGAATGATAGAAATCCTGTTTTATTCTTTGAAAAGAGAACTGCTGTCCGTCAAGGGTGATTCTGCATCTGTGTAAGAGTGATGTGCTTGCAGTCTCGGATCATTCGATGTCTGTTTAAACGCGAAGGTTGACAGTTCCCATTCATAATTTGCCCCTTTATGACGTATTTCCTCATAATCCGGATCATCCTGTATAGTTTTAAAAGGAGTTGATTTCAGCTGCGATGACCGAATTGTTCAACTGTTATGTGGCAAGCTACATTGACGTTGCCTGCGCCCGTGCGCATCCATTATGCAGCGCATCTATTTATTACTCATGTTTTCCGAAATCCACAACTTGATTTCACCCTTGTCCCAAATTTGCTCTCGATATAACCAACAACAAATTTTCTCCAGCCAGCAGCGGCCGCGTGGCCTAATGTATAAGCGTCTGATTTCAATTCTAACCGCGATGTTATCAAAAGATTGCAGGCACGAGTCCTGCCGTGGTCAACTAACTTGCCTTGTCGAATTTTATATTCTTTGTATTATTCTGCCTCAAAACCAACCATCTCGTCCTGTCATTTCCCTGAAGTTAAGGAAGGCTGTATGCTTTCAGAAGCTAATGGCACATTGTCATCACTGTCGATCTGGTTGCACGGGCAAAACAAGCGGTGAAGTAGACTTTCATGCATATTATTTCTGTTTGGATGCAAAAAGTAAGGGATGGATATCTGACGTCGCAGTAAATAGGAGACGAGGTGGCCGAGAGTTTCAGGCGATGGACTGCTGATCCAGTGCTCTCTCACACTCGTCGTTATTGTGTTAAATATTTGACCCCTCTGTTTTTTTTATTAATCTCATGGCAAATTTCAACATTTACTGACAAGGATACTGCAGTTTGTTTATGCTATGTAATAATACATTCATCAAAGGGAAAACCTAAGCAGGACTATGAAGAGGGGGACTCATCAGATCGGTCTCTGAGAGTGAGCACAGGCAGGATGGGCCGAATAGTAAACTACCGTCAGAATCTGACAGCTACGTTCCTCGTTGTCGGCGGCTCCTTGGTGTAGGGGTCTGATTCTTGTTTGGGGATGTTCATATTTGAAATGGAAGATATCCTGGACGAGCGCTGCCTACTTTTAGTCAAAGAACCGGTTCTGATCCGGTCGACACGTGAGAAAACAGACATATTTCACATTAAAGCGTGTAATTTCGCTCCGTTGTTCCCACAGCGTCCAAATTTCAAAAACTGCCTTTGGAATGTGAAGAAATTTTAGTTTGTTTGTGTAAGCGAGAGATTGTGTGCAAACGTGCTGGGCGATCTTACTGTGCATTTCATTTCATGTGAGAAAAAAGGCATTGTATGCAACTTGAAGCCATACTGATTCGATTGAAATACGTATTCGAGGACCGCCTGACAGGAGAAGAGACTGCTGTGGAATTTTGCTATTCCACATCTGAAAGGCAAATTTCAAAAGTTAGAAACATAGCGATTTTAGCGAGAGCTTGTGTATGGGCTGTATGACAATATGACCTCCTTCCCCCTTATTTTCAAATAAAAATCAAATCAAGACAAGACAAGACATGATTAACTGACTGACTTTGTTTATATATATATATATACTTATCTATAAATATTTATATTTAAGTATATCTACATATATTCCCTACTTTTTAAGTTTCACAATAAATGTACTTTTTCTGTTCTGCCTGCACTGGGCTCTATTACATTGGACCTCTTTCAGAGCACACGCAGCTTCTGTCAGATCCAGCAGAAAGGCATTCGCGACTTTAAAAGATGGCCTTGTTGCCAACATCCTCCCTCGTGGCATTCCCTTCATCATGGTCTTACTGTGTTTGGTTATTTGTTGACTGCACCCCCTGATTTCAAGCGAAATTCATGCAGTCACACAACTTTCGTTCAATCAAAAGTATATACATAATGAAACAATTATTTATTTATATAAATCAAATCAAATTCAATTTTTTGCAATAAAATTGTACAATTATTTATTGTCTTATTATGATTAATATATATATATTTTAAATTGGCTTTTGGTCTGGGTTGGTTTTACTTCCCTCCCACCTTCCTGCCTGTCTGTCACCTGTGGTTGCAACAACATCCCAGCCCCGCGTGGTCCAGAGCCCCACGCTCAATCACGCACAGCATAATTGCCTTCAAGAATAATAGAAATCCCACTTTATTCTTTTAAAAGGGAACTTCTGAGGTCAATGGTCATTCTACCTCTTTTTAATAGGGATGTGCTGCTGTTCTGAATTATTCGGTGTCTGCTTAAACGGGATGGTTGTCAGTTCCGGTTCATAATTTGCCCATTTATGACGTATTTTATCACTATCCGGATCATCCTGTATCGTTTTAAATGGAGTGTGATTTTAGCTGCGATGACCGAATTGTTAAACTGTTATGTTTCAAGCTACATTGACGTTGCCCGTGCCCGTGCGCATCCATATCGCAGCGCATCTGTTCATTACTCGAAATATGCTCATGTTTTCCGACATCCATTCCTTGATATAACTCTTGTCACAAATTTGCTCTCAATATAAAAAATAGCAAATTTTCTGCCGACAGCAGCAGCCGCGTGGCCTAATGCATAAGGCGTCTGACTTCGGTTGCAACCGCGAAGTTATCATAAGATTGCAGGTTCGAGTCCTGTCACGGTCAACTTATTCGCTGGGTGAATTTTTATATTCTTTGTTTTGATTCTGCCTCAAAACCAACCATCTCGTACATTCACTCACCTGAAGTAAAGGAAGGCTGTTTGCTTTAAGAAGCTAATGGCACATTTTCATCACTGGTCGATCTGGTTGCACGGGCAGAATAGGCGATGAAGTAGACTTCCTTGCTCATTATTTCCATTCAGATGCAGAAAATAGGGGATGGATGTCTGACGATGCTGTAAATAGCAGACGAGGTGGCCGAGAGGTTCAGGCGATGGACTGCTGATCCAGTGTGCTGCCACCCTCGTCAATGTTGTGTTAAACATTTGACCCCTCCGTTTTTTTCTCATTTACATTTAACCTCATTGCCAAATTCAATATTTACTGAGAAGGATGGAACTCTTTTGTAATGTAATGTCTCAAATTAACAATATATTCATCAAAGGGAAAACATAAGCAACACGATGGAGAGGTGGACTCATTTAATATGTCTTTGAAAGTCAGCACAGGCACGATCGGCCGAATAGCATACGACCATTAGAATCAGAGCTACGTTTCACACTGTCGGCGGCTCGTTGTTCTAGGGGTATGATTCTCACTTTGGGATTTTCATAATTGAAATGCGAGAGATCCCGGACGAGCCCTGCCAACCTTTAATCAACGAACCGCTTCTCAGCCGGTCGACATGTGCAAAAAGAGACATATTTCAAATTAAAACGTGTGATTTCGCTGAGTTGTTCCCACAGCGTCCAAATCCTGGAGTTTCCCAGGAGCAAAGTGAAACTCACCGAACTGAGTAAAGTTAAAGTATCTCAGATGTACTCGGCTCTGTGTCTCATTGGACGACCTAAACGCGTGTTTGGTTCCTACCAATACATGATCAGTATATCTTCATTTCTCCATGCATGAACTCACCTCCTTAGGGATAAGCATACATTTTGCGTCAATCTCTACTGCAACGTGAAACATACTCTGCCCTGAATATCAGTGCGTCCTGTCTCTCTAGTGCCGAAAAGATGTGAGAAGCTGACTTGTGAATTAGTCCCTTGGCTGCTGAATTCAAACCATACAGGAAATCAATCCAGTGTGGCCAAGCTGCCTTGTCTGATGAAAAGGCGTTCACACCCTATATTTCAGGCATGTGATAGTCTTCTGGCCTCAACATTAAGTTCAACGTGTCGGATCATAAGCACCGCTCCCATTGTCTGGTAATTGTTCTGCTGTTCCCGCTAACACCTCCTCTCCATCATCCTTTGTTACATTGTTGCACGCTTACCACCCACTTTGCCTTTTCGCATTGTGCCATTTATTATTTAATCACTCCTGTGCTCCACTGTATCACAGACATTCCCTTTTTTTCTTCCTCGCCGCCTATTTTTTTCCAGGAGCTATTTGTGTTGAAAAAATCTGTAAACTTTCCATTTTTCCTAAAATATCGGAATGATCATCTGACTCAACGTGAAACCGCGATCTTCATCGACAGAATCTGCACGACCTCCTGAGTTTTACAGCTTATGTTCATTCTGTTTCCATCACCCTTTTAAGGTGTTGTGCTGTCTGTCCGCGGTCATTCTGAGTTTCTCTAAATTGATGTGCTATCAGTCCCGGATCATTCTATTTCTGTTTAACAGAGATGTGCTGTCTGTCCCTGATTTCAATTTCAAATTTCAAAAACTGCCTTTGGAGGGTACAAGAATTTTAGCTTGTTTGTGTTTTTGTAAGCGAGTGAGTGCGCGCAAACGTGCTGCGCGATCTTACTGTGCATTTCATTTAATGTGAGAATAAAGGCATTACATGCAATTTGAAGCCATACTGATTTGCTTTAACACGCATTCGCGAACTGCCTCACAGGAGAGGAAGCTGCTGTCGCATTTTGCTATTCCACATCTGAACGAAGGCAAATTACATAAGTTCGAAACATAGCGATTTTAGCGAGAGCTTGCGGATGGGCTGTGCGACATGATGACCTCCTTCCCCGTTATTTGCAATTACAAATCAAATCAAGACAAGACACGACTTGACTGACTTTGTTCATATTTATATATATATGTATATATTTATATATACGTATATTTATAAACATTCCCTACTTGCTAACTTTTACAATAAATGTGCTTTTTCTGTTCTGCCTGCAATGGGCTCTATTACATTTGACCTCATTCACAGCACACGCAGCTGCTGTCAGATCCAGCAGAAAGGCACTCGCGACTTTAAAAGGTCGACTTTGTTGCCCACATCTTCCATCGGGGCTTGTCTTCCACCATGGGCTTACTGTGTTTGGGTATTTACTTACTGCACCCCCTGATTTCCAGTGGAATTCATCCAGTCACACAGCCTTCGTTCAATCAAAAATATATAGAATATGAAACAATTATTTATTTATTTAAATCAAATCAAATTCACTTTTTTGCAATAAAATTGTAAAATTATCTATTTTCTTATTATGATAAATATATATTGATATTAAACTGGCTTTTTGTCTGGGTTGGTTTTACTTCCCTCGCTCCTTCCTACCTGTCTATCACCTGTGGCATCAACAACCGTCCCAGCCCAGCGTGGTCCTGAACACCACGTCTCAATCATGCACAGCACAATTGCCTTGAAGAATGATAGAAATCCCACTTTCTTCTTTTAAAAAGAACTGCTGTCAGTCAAGGGTCATTCTACATCTTTGTAATAGGTATGTGCTTGCTGTTCAGGATCATTCGGTGTCTGCTTAAACGGGATGGTTATCAGTTCCGGTTCATAATTTGCCCATTTATGACGTATTTTTTCATAATCCGGATCATTCTGTGTAGTTTTAAAAGGAGTGGGATTTCAGCTGCGATGACGGAATTGTTAATCTGTCGTGTTTAAAGCTGCATTGTCGTTTCCTTTGCCCGTGCGCATCCATATCGCAGTGCATCTATTCATTACTCGAAATATGCTCATGTTTTCCTGCATCCATTCGTTGCAATAACCCTTATCCCAAATTTGCTCTCAATATAAAAAACAACACATTTCGAGCCAATGGCAGCGGCCGCGTGGCCTAATGGACAAGGCGTCTGACTTCGATTGTAACCACGATGTTATTAGAATATTATATGTTGGAGTCCTACCGCAGTCAACTAACTTGCAAAGTGAAATTTTACATTCTTTTTTTCATTGTGCCTCAAAAGCAACCATCTCGGACAGTCACTCACCTGATGTAAAGGAAGGCTGTTGGCTTTATGAAGCTAATGGCACATTTTCTTCACTGTCAATCTGGTTGCACGGGCAGAACAGGCGGTGAAGTAGACTTCCTTGCACATTGTTTCTGTTTGGATGCGAAATGTAGTGGATGGATGTCTGACGTTGCTGTAAATAGGAGCCAAGGTGTCCAAAAGAGTCAGGCGATGGACTGCTGATCCAGTGTGCTCCCACACTCGTCGTTATTCTGTTAAAAATGTTATCTTTTTAAAAAAATCACATTTAACCTCATTGCCAAATTCACCTTTTACTGACTAGCATGTAGCTCTTTGGTAATGTAATGTCTCAATTTAATAATATATTCATCATTGGGAAAACATTATCGGGACTATGGAGAGGGGGACTCATCAGATCGGTCTCTGAATGTCAGCACAGGCACGATGGGCCGAATAGTAAACTACCGTCAGAATCTGAGAGCTACGCTCTCCGTAGTCGGTGGCTCGTTGGACTGGGGTTACGATTCTCGCTTTGGGATTTTAAAAATTGAAATGCAAGAGGTCCCGGGTTCAAAACCTGGACGAGCCCTGCAAACTTTTAGTAAAAGAACCGCTTCTGAGCCGGTCGACATGTGAAATAACGGACATATTTCAAATTAAAACGTGTGATTTCGCATCGTTGTTCCCAAAGCGTCCAAATCATGGAGTTTCCCAGGAGCAAAGTGAAACTCACCGAACTGAGTAAAGTTAAAGTATCTCAGATGTACTCGGCTCTGTGTCTCATTGGACAACCTAAACCCGTGTTTGGTTCCGGCCAATGCTTGATCAGCATATCTTCCTTTCTGCACGCATGAGCTCACCTCCATTGGGATAAGCATACATTCGGCGTCAATCTCCATTTCAACGTGAAATATACTCTGCCCTGAATATGAGTGCGTCCTGTTTATCTAGTGCCGAAAAGATGTGAGAAGCTGGCTTTTGAATTATGCATTTGGCTGCCGAAATCAATCCGGGGTGGCCAAGCTGCCTGGTCTGATTAAAAGGCGTTCACACCCTCTATTTCAGGCATGTTATAGTCTTCTGGCCTCAACATTAGGTTCAGCATATCGGATCATAAGCACCGCTCCCATTGTCTGGCAATAGTTCTGCTGTTCTCACTAACACCTCCTCTGGTCCATCCTTTGTTCCTTTATTGGCCGCTTACCACCCACTTTGCTTTGTTGCATTGTGCCATTTATTATTCAATCACTCCTACGCTCCACTGTATATCAGACATTCCCTTTTGTCTATCCTCGCTGCTTATTTATTTCCAGGCGCTATATTTGTTGAAAATATCTGTAAACTTTAAATTTTTCCGGAAATATTGGAATGATCTTCTGACTGAACCTGAATCTGGGATCTTCATCCACAGAATCTGCACGAACTGGTGAGTTTTACAGAATTCTCTGTTTTTGTTCATTCTGTTTCCGTATCCCTTTTAAGTTGATGTGCTGATCGCCGGGGTCATTCTCTGTCTCTCTAACATGGAATGCTCTCAGTCTCGGATCATTCTGTGTCTGTTTGAAAGGGATTGTGCTGACTCTCCCGGATTTCAATTTTGTGTTTTTGTGTAAGTGAGAGAGTGTGCGCAAACGTGCTGCGCGATCTTACTGTGCATTTCATGTCATGTGAGAAAAAAGGCATCACATGTAACTTGAAGCCATACTGATTTGATTGAACACGCATTCGGGGACTGCCTGACAGGAGAAGAAACTGCTGTGGGATTTTGCTATTCCACATCTGAAAGAAGGCAAATAACATAAGTAAGAAACATCGCGATTTTAGCGAGAGCTTGCGTATGGGCAGTGTTACATGATGAGCTCCTTCCCCATTATTTTTAAATATAAATCAAATCAAGACAAGACACGACATGACTGACTGACTGACTTTGATTATATATATATATATATGTATATATTTATATATCCCTATATTTATAAACATTCCCTACTTTTTAACTTTCACGATAAATGTACTTTTTATGTTCTGCGTGCACTGGGCTCTACTACATTTGACCTCTTTCACAGCACACGCAGCTGCTGTCAGATCCAGCAGAAAGGCACTCGTGACTTTAAAAGATCGACTTTGTTTCCAAATCTTCCATCGGGGCTTGTCTTCCATCATGGGCTTACTTTGTTTGGGTATTTACTGACTGCATCCCCTGATTTCCAGTGTAATTCATCCAGTCACACAGCCTTCGTTCATTCAAAAATATATAGATTATGAAACAATTAATTATTTATTTTGATCAAATCAAATTCACTGTTTTGCAATAAAATTGTGAAATTAATTATTTTCTTATTGTGATAATTATATATATATCTATTAAATTGTCTTTTTGTCTGGGTTGGTTTTACATCCCTCCCTCCTTCCTGCCTGTCTATCACCTGTGGCATCAACAACCGTCCCAGCCCCGCGTGGTCCTGAGCTACACGCTCACTCAGGCACAGCACAATTGCCTTCAAGAATGAGACAAATCCCACTTTATTCTTTTAAAAGCGAACTGCATCAGTCAAGTTTCATTCTACATCTTTGTAATAGGGATGTGCTTGCTGTTCAGGATCATTCAGTGTCTGCTTAAACGGGATGGTTGTCAGTTCTGGTTCATTATTTGCCCATTTATGACGTATTTTCTCGATATCCGGATCATCCTGTATAGTTTTAAAAGGAGTGTGATTTCAGCTGCGATGACCGAATTGTTAAACTGTTGTGTTTCAAGCTACATTGACGTTGCCTGTGCCCGTGCGCATCCATATCGCAGCGCATCTATTCATTACTCGAAATATGCTCATATTCTACGACATCAATTCCTTGGAATAACCCTTGTCCCAAATTTGCTCTTAATATAAAAAACAAAAAATGTTAAGCCAATGGCAGCGGCCACGTGGCCTAATGCATAAGGCGTCTGACTTCGATTGTAACTACCATGTTATCAGAAGATTGAAGGATCGCGTTCTGCCGTGGTCAACTGACTCGCCAATTGAAATTTTAATTCGTTGCTTTGATTCTAGCTCACAACCAACCATCTCGGACGGTCACTCACCTGAAATAAATGAAGGCTGTTTGTTTTAAGAAGGTAATGGCACATTTTCATCACTGTCGATCTGATTCCACGTGCAGAACAGGCGGTGAAGTTGAATTTTTTGAGCGTTATTTCTGTTTGGTTGCAAAGGGGATGGATGTCTGACGTTGCTATAAATAGGAGACGAGGTGGCCGAGAGTTTCAGGCGATGGACTGCACATCCAGTGTGCTCCCACCTTCGTCGTTATTGTGTTAAACCTTTGACCCCTCTGGATTGTTTTGTCAATCACATTTAACCTCATTGCCAAATTCACTTTTTTTACTGAAATGGATGCAACTCTTTGATAACGTAATGTCTCAAATTAATAATATATTCATCAAAGGGAAAACATTAGCAGGATAATGGAGAGGGGCACTCATGAGATCGGTCTCTGAGAGTCAGCACAGGCCCGATGGGCCGAATAGTAAACTACCGTCAGAATCTGAGAGCTACGCTCTACGTTGTTGGCGGCTCGTTGGTCTCTGGGTATGATTCCTACTTTCGGATTTTCATAATTGGAAATGCGAGAGGTACCGGGTTCAAATCCCTGACAAGCCCTGTCTACTTTTAATCAAAGAACCGCATCTGAGCCGGTCGACACATGAGAAAAAAGATATATTACAAATTAAAACGTGTGATTTCGCTCCGTTGTTCCCACATCGTCCAAATCTTTTAGATCCCCTGGAGCAAAGTGAATCTCACCGAACTGAGTAAAATTAAAGTATCTCAGATGTACTCGGCTCTGTGTCTCATTGGACAACCTAAACCCGTGTTTGGTTCCGGCCAATACTTGATCAGCATATCTTCATATCTCCATGCATGAGCTCACCTCCATTGGGATCAGCACACATTCGGCGTCAATCTCCACTTCAACGTGAAACATACTCTGCCCTGAATCTGAGTGCTAAAACATGTGTTGTAAAGTGACGTAATTTGTAAGATAAAAGGACTTCACTGCAGATACCAATTGAGAAGATGGTTCAAAGACAGGGGTCTTTAACACTTCTCCCAAAGCTTTGTCTCCGATTTAACAAATCTCTCTTTATATATTATACAGTCTCGGAAATATTTTTCCACAACAAAATGGTGTCACGACAGGATACTGTCTGATCAGACGTGATCACTTAAGACAGTATCTGGAATCTGGTGTTAGAGACTGAAAAGAAAGGTGTACGGGCACGACGGGATAGTGTATAAGATATGTGCAAACAGGTAGCTGGAAGAGGCTGACTAACGAGTTTGAGTTGTCCATTTAGTAAATAAGGTCGGTGCAGAAGGGAACTGATCGATCCAACCGCGAGCCGAAAACTCCGGTGGTAAGGAAATACGCAAGCTTTGTTGCGAAGACAAAGGATCACCACAGAGAAGTCGTGGCCGTGACTATTACAGAAACAAAGGGAAACGTCCGTGACTGGCGAACATGGAAGGTAAGGAAGGGAATGTAAAACGCGGGCTGCCCGGATCATTAATTAATTCCTGTCATTAATTGCAACTTGCGTAATTACGTAATGCCATAAAATTATCTGATAGTGACTATCTTAAGTGACATATGGATCCAGATATAAGCTTTGTTGAATGAAGAGAGACTTTTGTGAGTGTCTATTTTGAATGAAGAGAATAGCCGAGTGATTTTGACTGTGGAATGAATGAAAGCCTGCTTGGGAAGGTGTGGAGTTGCCTGCCTGTTTTAGCTCCACCCACTCTTTCCAAACAAAGTGAAATGCTGTTTTAACCGTTCGTAGTGTTGTTCTGTATGTGGGAAGTGTAAGAAACTGTGAACCTTATGGTATTACATTTTAAGTTAGAAACGAATATGAGTATATATTCGGATGATAAGTTACGGAGCTAGGAAATGCACAAAAGATAGGTTTGTTGAGTAAAAGTTAAAAATCCATGGTCCCGGTCGTAAAAGAAAAAAGAATTTGACACGCTCACTTACTTGTCGAAAGAAAACATGCAATTGGGTTGAAAGACATAAATTTATTCTTGGAATGAGATAAAGAATGCCTTTTAAAACGCTCCCATTTTCCTTTGTATAAACCCGTAACACGAAAGCTTCTAGCTCAGTGAAAAAAAAAGAGTTTTAAATTTAGAAATACTTCAGGGATCAGGTCATACTCCTGGGCGAGTGGTGAGCTATCTGTGAAGGTGTAAAAGGGACTTTTGAAAAAGGCTAAAATATTAAGCTTTAGCAGTTTAGAAAAGAAAAAGATAAAGCAGGAAAAGGTCTCTGCCACGGAAACAGGAGGAGGGCAGAGAAGGGGGACTTGCCATAATACCCGCTAGGACCTGAAGCTAGAATAGCGGTTGTAGAAATAGTAAAAGGTCTAGTGAAAAAGAGTATTTAAAAGAAACAGTTAGCACCACTAGTTCCCCAAAAAGGCTCAGGTAGGGAAATCCCATGTCCTGTACCTAGGGTACTGCCTCTCAAGGGGCTGAAAGAAATGCCCTCGGATAGGAAAAATGCTGTCAAGGACATGCCTAGACCAGTAACGGTAAGGGGGGTGAGGAAGGTACTGGGCCTCTTAAATTACAGCCAAAACTGTTACCCTGATAAAGGAAGACCTACAGCCTATTGCTCTACCACCGAAAGCTCGGTGGAGACTGGGTTATCCAGATATATAGCCGCGCTCGATTGCGCAGCTTTGGCAGTAAAATTAAGCGAGCCTGTGGTGATGACTGGAAACATCATTCTCCACACTAAACACACATTGGTAGAAATGTTAAACACAGGAAAACTGAAAACCGTATCTAATATGAGCCGGGCAAAGGGGGAAGCAGTCCTCTTAACACCCAACAAAGCGGTAACCATAATTAGTGATGTAGGAAACGACCCGCAGAAGTTATGATGGGCGAAGAGGAACCCCACTTTTGCGAAGAGGTATGTGAGGATATGGAAGAGGATAGAATAAATGACGCCCTCCTTCAAATCGCAGAACAAACCTTGTTTGTGGACGGCTCCCGAAAATACGTAGAGGGACTACCTCATACCGGATGGGCCGTGGTTAACCAGGATCTAGAGACAGTTAAATCATTGCGAATTAATTGGAGGTCGTCAGCTCAAGTGGCAGAACTGGTAGCACTCACCCGGGCACTGGAATGATTGTTCATAACTATACGGACAGTAGATATGCATTCGGAGTAGTACACGATTATATGACAGCATGAGGGAGAAGGGGTGTTTGCGATGGATAAAGACATAACTTAGTAAATACCAGTTGATATCAGCTGTGAAAAAGATATTGGTTTAATTGAAAACAAAATAAATTGAAGAGGTAAAAAAAAACACGCTGCATTGATAATGATTTTAAATTATTAAAATTAATTCAGTGCCGCTGGGGCCCGAGACGAACAGATAAGTATTGAGAAACTACACCAGGACACTTCTGAGGAGGAAATAGGTATGTGGACAAAGCCGGGCGCAACGCAAGGGAAGGATAACGTTTGGAGACGAAACGACAAAGTAATGGCGCCTGAATGCATACAGAATACCTTATTGGAGTTGCATCTTGGCCTGTCTCATTCAGGATGAGAGGCCATGACCGGGAGTCTTGGGAGAGATTGGTGGTGGAAAGGGATGGGGAGAGATATCGCCAAATATTGCCACGTGCGCACAATATAATCCAGGCAGGGACATTAAAATTAAAATATGTCACCAGCCCCATCCACGGAGGCCATGGAACACGTACAAATTGATTTCACAGGTCCTTTTCCCCCATCCCATGGAAAAAGATATTGCCTAGTGATTATAGATCAATTTACCCGGTGGGTGGAAGCTTTCCCCACACGTGATTGCACTGCCTCAACAGTGGCAAGGATATTGACCGAGCAGGTGATTCCCCGATGGGGAGGGCCTCTTCAAATAGATTCCGACCAAGGCACCCACTTCACTGGAAAAAGTGTAAAAACAATATGCCAGTTGATGGGCATAAAATAAAAATTCCACATCCCCTACCACCCGCAGAGTTCTGGGATCGTAGAGGCATTGAACCGTAACCTTAAGAACGCCCTGGCAAACGCCATGCAAATGTCAGCAAAAACGTGGACAGAAGTATAAACTAATGGAGAGGATCGTATGAACTTATAATCAGCAGCGACACTTGTGCCTGCAACGATGTTAAATGGAGTGGACAATGGCAGCATTGGACCCAGCTTAAGGTTTATGAACCAGCCGTTTAGCACACGTATTATTTGTTGTTGTTTGTCTATTTACAGATTGACAGCGAGAGATTCTTCAAGCAAGCCATACGGCCATTTTGCCTTTGACTATTTGTTAATTATAGAGTAATAAGATGAAACTATATATTGCGATCGGTACGATTATCTTAGTTCGTGTTCGGTCTGGCCTGCTAGCTCGACCGAAACGAGAGTTACATGTGAATACCTTTTTGTACATATCTTCTTTTATGCGCAAAATGAGAACTTTTCTAGTTGCTGGGTATGTTCGCACATCCCCATACATAGCAAAGGAGGCATCCCCTTGAGGTCAATCTCCCTTAACATTTCGGAAGTAGCGGAGTGGGTAAGGCGACAAAACGATACAGGGGAAGTAAATGATACTTGGTACCACAGTGGGTAATAAAGTAACGTGGAGATCGGGGGGTCACCTTTTGGATGCATTTGATGAATGGTACCAGCCGGAATACAATAGGTCGGTACGACCCCAGTTCCTGGTTTTGACCAACACCTCAGGAGTTGGAAGGCCCACCGCTGACATTTGTTTCACTAGAAACCTGACTGGTGAGGAAACAGGTTTTGCAACAGGATTCTTTATCATCACCAGGTGGAACATAACAGCCAGCGAAACAACAAACCAGGGGTTCTTTGAAATAGAAGATTGGAAGAATCAGACGAGTAGCCAGGACAGTGACCCTAAGATTAGGTGGCGACGCGGGCTGAGAGAGAGATTGGGATCGAATCTAACAGCATACAATGGCACTTATTTTGTGTGTGGGCATAACGCCTACCCCTGGTTGCCTCAGAACTGGAGGGGGTCCTGTTATTTGGGATATGTGGTCCCTTTTTTCAGACCGGTACGTACTTTAGCAGACGTACAGACACCAGATCGACTAAGGCGAGATCTTACCCCGGTAGAGAGACTTTTTTGGGTCATGATGCTCCCATTCGGGATAGGACGCACCATGGATGAATTACGTAACGTAGAGAGGGTACTGGAACAGATAGTGAACGGCACTGCTGAAGCAATAGAGGGCATAACGGCTGAAATGGTAGCCATACGCACAATGTGCCTTAATTGGAGCTTAATGTTGCACTTACATTCCCGATAATTCAGAAAACATAACCAACCTCGCCGATCACATAAGAGGGGAGGTAAAGAATGTATCCACAACAACAGTAGGATCTGGCTGGTTTGACTAGCGGTTAGGGGAATCCAGGGGGTCCTATCTTATGCATGGAGTAATTATTCTGGTTGTAATAATAATTACTTGATGTCTGATTCTCAGCTGTTTTAATATGTGCTGTAAAGTTATGATGGCTCGACTGATGCCAGTAGCCAGTGTAATCGCCGAAGAAGAAGCACACCTGATGGAAATATCTGAAGACACTATGGATGAAAAAACAGACGACGATGACACCGACCACTATCTTTGAAGGGTAGCCTCGAGCTACAGGCAAGGTGGACATACGGAACATCAGGGAAGTTACATACCCCAAAGGACGAATATATGCTACTATCATTGTGGTCATCAGGATTTCGTATACATCCTCAAGGGCCAAAAGGGGGAATATTGTTGGAGCGGATTTTTGGACACATATTTGATTTTATACGGGACCAAACATTTGTTTTATTCTCCCCTTTAAATGAATTTTGTAAGGGATAATACTGATGCATTATGCTTTAAACAGTTAAACTTCAAGGGAGAATGGCTTGAGTTAATTGAGATTGGAAATTGAGCTAATGGACACTGGAGAGTTAAGTGCTAGATATGTTTGTTTATACCGGTGTCAAAAGCCTGCACTTGTTTATACTGCCCTGTCACATTGCAGGGTGGGTTATATCAAAAGATTAGCCTTCGATAGTAACATCTTTGTAGTGCGAAAGCATGTGTTGTAAAGTGACGTAATTTGTAAGATAAAAGGACTTCAATGCAGATACCAATTTGAGAAGATGGTTCAAAGACAGGGGTCTTTAACACTTCTCCCAAAGATTTGTCTCCGTTTTAATAAACCTCTCTTTATATGTTATACATTCTCGGAAATATTTTTCCACAACAAATACTTTCCCTACTTGCTAACATTTACAATCAATGTGCTTTTTCTGTTCTGCCTGCACTGGGCTCTATTACATTTGACCTCTTTCACAACACAGGCAGCTGCTGTCAGATCCAGCAGAAAAGCACTCGCGACTTTAAAAGATCGCATTTGTTGCCCACATCTTCCCTCGTGGCTTGTTTTCCACCATGGGCTTACTGACTTTGGGTATTTACTTACTGCACCCCCTGATTTCCCGTGGAATTCGTCCAGTCACACAGCATTCGTTCAATCAAAAATATATAGAATATGAAACAATTATTTATTTATTTAAATCCAATCAAATTCAATCTTTTGAAATAAAATTGTAAATTTATTTATTTTCTTATTATGATAAATATATATATATATATATTTCAAATTGGCTTTTTGTCTGGGTTGGTTTTACTTCCCTCCCTCCTTTCTGCTTGTGTCTTCAACAACCGTCCCAGCCCCGCGCGGTCCTGAGACCCGCGCTCACTCACGCACAGCACAGTTGCCTTCAGGAATGATAGCAATCCCACTTTATTCTTTTGAAACGGAACTGCTGTCAATCATGTGTAATTTTCATCTGTAAGAGGGATGTACTTGCAGTCCCGGATCATTCAGTGTCTGTTTGAAAGGGGTGTTTGTCAGTTCCGGTTTTTGTCTTGTCCATTTAAAACGTATTTGCTCAAAATGCCGGATCATCCTGTATAGTTTTAAAAGGAGTGATATTTCAGCTGTGACGACCGAATTGTTAAACTGTCGTGTTTCAAGCGACATTGACGTTGCCTGTGCCAGTGCGCATCCATATTGCAGCGCATCTATTCCTTACTCGAAATATGCTCATGTTCTCCCACATCCATTCCTGTCCCAAATTTGTTCTCAAGATAAAGAAACAACAAATTTTGTGTTGATGGCATTGGCCGCGTGGACTAATGCATAAGGCGTCTGACTTCAATTGTAACCACGATGTCATCAGAAGGTTGCTGGATAGAGGTCTGCCGCTCATCTAACTCACCAATTGAAATTTCAATTCGTTGCTTTGAATCTGTCGAAAAACCAACCATCTCGGACAGTCACTCACCTGAAATAAAGCAAGGCTGTTTGCTTTAAGAAGGTAATGGCACATTTTCATCACTGTCGATATGATTCCACGTGCAGAATAGGCGGTGAAGTAGACTTTTTTGCATGTTATCTCTGTTTGGTTGCAAAGGGGATGGATGTCTGAATTTGCTGCAAATTGGAGACGAGGTGGCCGACAGTTTCAGGCGATGGACTGCTCCCACCCTCGTCGTTATTGTGTTAAACCTTTGACCCCTCTGGATTTTTTTGTCAATCACATTTAACCTCATTGCCAAATTCACTTTTTACTGACAAGGATGCAACTCTTTGGTAATGTAATGTCTCAAATTAATAATCTATTCATCAATGAGAAAACATTAGCAGGACAATGGAGAGGGGGACTCATGAGATCGGTCACTGAGAATCAGCACAGCCAGGATTGGCCGAATAGTAAACTACCGTCAGAATCTGAGATCTACGCTCTTCGTTGTCGGCGGCTCGTTGGTCTAGGGGTATGATTCACGCTTTGGGATTTTCATAATTAGAAATGCGAGAGGTCCCGGGTTCAAATACCTGACGAGCCCTGCTAACCTTTAGTCAAATAACCGCTTCTGAGTCGGTCGACATATGAGAAAAAATACATATTACAACTTAAAACGTGTGATTTCGCTCCGTTGTTCCCACATCATCCAAATCTTTCAGATACCCAATAGCAACGTGAATCTCACCAAACTGAGTAAAATTAAATCTCCCAGATGTACTCGGCTCTGTGTTTCATTGGAATACCTAAAACCGTGTTTGGTTCCGGCCAATACTTGATCAGTGTATCTTCATTTCTCCAGGCATGAGCTCACCTCCATTGGCACAAGCGTACATTCGGCGTCAATCTCCACTTCAACGGGAAACATACTCTGCCCTGAATATGATTGCGTCCTGTTTCTCTTGCGCCGAAAAGATGTGAGAAGCTGGCTTTTGAATTAGTCACTTGGCGGCCGAATTCAAACCGTACAGGAAATCAATCCGGGGTGTCCAGGCTGCCTGCTCTGATTAAAAGGCGTTCACACCCGATATTGCAGGCATGTTATAGTGTTCTGGCCTCAACATTAGATTCAGCGTATCGGATCATAAGCACCGATCCCATTGTCTGGTAATGGTTCTGCTGTTCCCAGAAACAACTCCTCTATACCATTCCTTGTTACTTTATTGCCCGCTTACCACCCCCTTTGCCTTTTTGCATTGTGTAAATTATTATTTAATCACTCCTACGCTCCACTTTATCACCGACATTCCCTTTTGTCCTTCCTCGCTGCCTATTTTTTCCAGGCGCTATTTTTGTTGAAAAAATCTGTAAACTTTACATTTTTCCGAAAATATCGGAATGATCATCTGACTGAACGTGAACCGGGGATCTTCATTCACAGATTCGGCACGACCTGCTGAGTTTTACAGAATTATCTGTTTTTGTTCAATCTGTTTCCGTATCCCTTTTAAGGTGATGTGCTGATGGTCGGGGTCATTCTCTGTCTCTCTAAAATGGTGTGCTATCAGACCCGGTTCATTCTGTGTCTGTTTAAAAGGGATGTGCTGTTTGTCCCGGATTTAAAATTTCAAATTTCGAAAACTGCCTTTGGAGGGTTCAGGAATTTTAATTTGTTTGTTTGGTTGTGTGAGCGAGAGAGTTCGTGCAAATGTGCTGCGCGATCTTACTGTGCATTTCATGTCATGTGAGAAAAAAGGCATTATTTGCAACTTGAAGCCACACTGATTTGATTGAACACGCATTCGAGGACTGCCTGACAGGAGAAGAATCGGCTGTGGGATTTTGCTATTCCACATCTGAAATAAGGCAAATGACATAAGTTAGAAACATAGCGATTTTATTGAGAGCTTGCGTATGGGCTGTGTGACCTGAGGACCTCCTTGCCCCTTATATTCAAATAAAATCAAATCAATCCAAGACAAGACATGACTGACTGACTGACTTTGTTTCGCTATATATATATGTATATTTATATACATTCCCTAGTTGCTAACATTCACAATATATGTACCTATTCTGTTCTGCCTGCATTGGGCTCTATTACATTTGACCTCTTTCACAGCCCAAGCAGCTGCTGTCAGATCCAGCAGAAAGGCACTCGCGACTTTAAAAATCGTATTTGTTGCCCACATCATCCCTCGTGGCTTGTCTTCCACCATGTGCTTACTGTGATTGGGTTTTTACTGACTGCACCCTCTGATTTCGAGTGCAATTCATCCAGTCACACAGCCTCCGTTGAATCAAAAATGTATAGAATATGAAACAATTATTTATATATTTAAATCAAATCAAATTCAATATTTTGAAATAAAATTGTACATTTATTTATTTTCTTATTATGATAAATATATATATATTTCAAATTGGCTTTTTGCCTGGGTTGGTTTTACTTCCCTCTCTCCTTTCTGCCTATGGCTTCAACAACCGTCCCAGCCCCGCGAGGTCCTGAGCCCCGCGGTCACTCACGCACAGCACAGTTGCCTTCAGGAATGATAGAAATGCCACTTTATTCTTTTGAAACTGAACTGCTGTCAATCATAGGTCATTCTGCATCTGTAAGACGGATGCACTTGCAGTCCCGGATTATTAGGTGTCTGTTTAAACGGGGTGGTTGTCAGTTCCGGTTTATGTTTTGCCATTTTAAGACGTATTTGCTCAAAATGACAGGTCATCCTGTATAGTTTTAAAAGGAGTGTTATTTCAGCTGAGATGACCGAAATGTAAAATTGTTGTGTTTCAAGGTACATTCACGTTGCCTGTGCCCGTGCGCATCCATATCGCAGCGCATCTATTTATTATTCGAAATATGCTCATGTTTTCCCACATCCATTCATTGAAATAAACGCCTGTCCCAAATTTGCTCTCAAAATAAGAAAACAGCAATTTGTGTGCCGAAGGCAGCGGCCGCGCGGCCTAATGCATAAGGCGTCTGACTTCGATTGTAACCACGATGTTATCAAAAGATTTCAGGACGAGTTCTGCCGCAGTCAACTAACTGCCGCGTGAAATTTTAATTCTTTGCTTTCATTCTGCCTCAAAACCAACCATCTCGGACAGTCACTCACATGAAATAAAGGAAGGATGTTTGCTTTAAGAAGGTAATGGCACAATTTCATCAGTGTCGATCTGGTTCCACGTGCAGAACAGGCGGTGAAGTAGAATTTTTTGCACTTTATTTCTGTTTGGTTGCAAAGGGAATGTATGTCTGACGTTGCTGTTAATAGGAAACGAGGTGTCCGAGAGTTTCAGGCGACTCTCATCGGGAGACTCATCAGACAGGTCTCTGAGAGACAGCACCGGCACGATGGGCCGAATAGTAAACTATCGTCAGAATCTCGTTGTTGGCGGCTCGTCTGTCTCGGGGTGTGATTCACGCTTTGGGATTTTCATAATTGGAAATGTGAGAAGTCCCGGGTTCAAATCCTGGACGAGCCCTTCCAACTTTTAGTCAAAGAAAGGCTTCTGAGCCGGTCGACATGTGAGAAAAAAGATATATGACAAATTGAAACATGTGATTTCGCTCCGTTGTTCCCACATCGTCCAAATCTTTTAGATTCCCAGGAGCAAAGTGAAACTCACCTAATTGAGTAAAGTTAAAATATCTCAGATGTACTCAGCTCTGTGTCTCATTGGACAACCTAAACCCGTGTTTGGTTCCGGCCAATACTTGATCAGTATATCTTCATTTCTCCATGCATGAGCTCACCTCTATTGGGATATGCATACATTCGGCGTCAATCTCCACTTCAAAGTGAAACATACACTGCCCTGAATTTGAGTGCGGCCTTTTTCTCTCGCGCCGAAAAATGTGAGAAGCTGGCTTTTGAATTAGTCCCTTGGCTGCTGAATTCAAACCGTACAGGAAATCAGTCCGGGGTGGCCAAGCTGCCTGGTCTGATTAAAAGGCGTTCACACCTTATATTGCAGGCATGTTATAGTCTTCTGGCCTCAACATTAGGTTCAGCATATCGGATCATAAGCACCGCTCCCATTGTCTGGTAATGGTTCTGCTGTTCCCACTAACACCTCCTCAATACCATTCTTTGTTACTTTATTGCCAGCTTACCACGCACTTTTCCTTTTCGCATTGTGCCATTTATTATTAAATCACTCCTAAGCTCCACTGTATCACAGACATTCCTTTTTGTCCTTCCTCGCTGCCTATTTTATTCCAGGCGCTATTTATGTTGAAAAAATCTGTAAACTTTACGTTTTTCCTAAAATATCGGAATGATCATCTGACTGAACGTGAACCCGGGATCTTAATTCACAGAATCTGCACGATCTGCTGAGTTTTACAGAATTCTCTGTTTTTGTTCATTCTGTTTCGGTAATCTTTTTAAGGTAATGTGCTGCCTGTCCTGGATCATACTCTGTCTCTTTAAAATGGTGTGCTATCAATCCCGATTCATTCTGTATCTGTTTAAAAGGGATGTGCTGTCTGTCCCGGAATTGAAATTTCAAATTTCAAAAGCTGACTTTGGAAGGTGCAGGAATTTTAGTTTGTTTGTGTGTTTGTGTCAGCGAGAGAGTGCGTGCAAACGTGCTGTGCGATCTTACTGTGCATTTCATATCATGTGAGAAAAAAGGCATTGCTTGCAACTTGAAGCCACACTGATTTGACTGAACAATCATTCGAGGACGACCTGACAGGAGAAGAATATGCTGTGGGATTTCACTATTCCACATCTGAAAGAAAGCAAATGACATAAGTTAGAAACATAGCGATTTTAGCGAGAGCTTGCGGATGGGCTGTGTGACATGATGATCTCCTTCCCCCTTATTTTCAAATACAGATCAAATCAAGACAAGACAAGACATGACTGACTTACTGACTTTGTTTTTATATATATACATATTTATGTATATATGTATATTTTTATACATTCCCTACTTTTTAACTTTCACAATAAATGTGCTTTTTCTGTTCTGCCTGCACTGGGCTCTATTACATTTGACCTCTTTCACAGCACACACAGCTGTTGTCAGATCCTGCAGAAAGGCACTCGCAACTTTAAAAGCTCGCCTTTGTTGCCCATATCTTCCATCGTGGCTTGTCTTCCACAATGGGCTTACTGAGTTTGGGTATTTACTAACTGCACCACCTGATTTGCAGTGGAATTCATCCAGTCGCACAGCCTTCGTTTAATCAAAAATATATATATTAATAAAGAATTATTTATTTATTTAAATCAAATTAGATTCAATTTTTTGAAATAAAATTGTATATGTATTAATTTTCTCATTATGATAAATATATATATATTTCAAATTGGCTTTTTCTCTGGGTTGGGTTTACTTCCCTCCCTCCTTCCTGCCTGTCTATCACCTGTGGCTTCCACAACCGTCCCAGCCCCGCGTGGTCCTGTGCCCCACGCTCACTCACGCACAGCACAATTGCCTTCAGGAAAGGTAGAAATCTCACGTTATTCTTTTCAAAACGAACTGCTGTCAGTCAAGGGTGATTCTACAGCTGTGTAATAGCGATCTGCTTCCTGTTCAGGATAATTCGGTGTCTGCTTAAACGGTGTCTGCTTACACTCCGTAATATAACCCTTGTCCCAAATATACTCTCAATATAAAAAACAACAAATGTTGCGTCAACGGCAGCGGCCGCTTTCCCTCATGGATCAGGGGTCATACTTCGGTTATAACCGCAATGATATCAGAAGATTGCAGGTACGAGTCTTGCCGTGGTCAACTAACTCGCCCCGTGAAATTATATATTTTTTATTTTGATTCTGCCTCAAAATCAACCATCTCCTGCAGTCCCTCAGCTGAAGTAAAGAATGCTGCTTGATGTAAGAAGCAAATGGCACATTTTCATCACTGCAGATCTGGTTGCACGGGCAGAACAGGTGGTGAAGTCGACTTTTTGGCACGTTATTTTTGTTGGAGGCAAAGATGATGGTGCCTGACGTTGCTGTAAATAGGAGACGATGTGGCCCAGCGTTTCAGACGGTGGACTGCTAATCCAATGTGCTCCCACACTCTTCGTTTTTGTGTTAAACATTTTACCCCTCTGGTTTTCTTGTCAATCGCATTTAACCTCATTGCCAAATTCACCATTTACTGACAAGGATGCAGCTCTTTGGTAATGTAATGTCACAAATTAATAATATATTCATCAAAGGGAAAACATGAGCAGGATTATGGAGAGGGGGACTCATGCGATAGGTGTCTGAGAGTCAGCACAGGCACTGGGCCGAATCTGAGAGCTGCGCTCCTCGTTGACGGTGGCTCGTTGGTCTAGGGGTATGATTCTCAATTAAAGATCTTCATAATTGTAATGCGAGAGATCGCGGGGTCAAATCCCGGACGAGCCCTGCCAACTTTTAATCAAAGAACCGCATCTGATCCGGTCGACATGTGAGAAAACAAACATATTTCAAATTAAAACGTGTGATTTCGCACCCTTGTCCCACATCGTCCAAATCCTGAAGTTTCCCAGGAGCAAAGTGAAACTCACCGAACTGAGTAAAATTAAAGTATCTCAGATTAACTCGGCTCTGTGTCTCATTGGACAACCTAAACCCTTGTTTGGTTCTGGCCAATACTTGTTCAGTAGGTCTTCATTTCTCCATGTATGAGCTCACCTCCATTGGGATATGCATACATTCGGCGTCAATCTCCACTTCAACGTGAAACATACTCTGCCCTGAATATGAGTGCGTCCTGTTTCTCTCGCTCCGAAAGACGTGAGAAGCTGGCTTTTGAATTAGTCCCTTGGCTGCCGAATTCAAGCCGTACAGGAAATCATTCTGGGGTGGCCAAGCTGCCTGGTCTGATTAAAAGGCGTTCACACCCTATTTTGCAGGCATGTTATAGTCTTCTGGCCTCAACATTAGGTTCAGCGTATCGGATCATATGCACCGCTCCCATTGTCTGGTAATGGTTCTGCTGTTCTCAATAACTCCTCCTCTGGACCACCCTTTGTTACTTTATTGCCCGATTACCACCCAGTTTCCCTTTCGCATTGTTCCATTTATTATTCAATCACTCCTATGCTCCACTGTATCACAGACATTCCCTTTTGTCCTTCCTCGATGACTATTTTATTCAAGGCGGTATTTTTGTTGAAAAAATCTGTAAATTTTACGTTTTTCCTGAAATATCCGAATGATCATCTGACTGAACGTGAACCCGGGATCTTCATCCACAGAATCTGCAGGACCTGCTGAATTTTACAGAATTCTCTGTTTTTGTTCATTCTGTTTCCGTATCCCTTTTAAGGTGATGTGCTGAGCGCCGGGGTCATTCTCTGTCTCTCTAAAATCGTGTGATATCAGTCCCAGATCATTCTGTGTCTGTTTAAAAGTGAAGTTCTGTTTGTACCGGATTTCAGTTGAGTGCAGCAATTTTAGTTTGTTGGTGTCTTTGTGTAAGCGAGAGAGTGCGTGCAAACGTTTGGCACGATCTTACTGTGCATTTCATGTCATGGGAGAAAAAATGCATTATTTGCAACTTGAAGTCACACATATTTGATTCAACTCGCATTCGAGGACTGCCTGACAGGAGAAGAATATGCTCTGGGATTTTGCTATTCCACACTTGAAAGAAGGCAACCTATATAAGTTAGAAACATAACTATTTTTGCGAGAGCTTGCGGATTGGCTGTGTGACATGAAGAACTCCTTCCCCCTTATTTTCAAATAAAAATCAAATCAAGACAAGACATGACTGACTGACTGACTTTGTTTATATATATCTATATATACATCTATATATATGGATATATATACTAATATTTATATATACGTATATTTTTATACATTGCCTACTTTTTAACTTTAAAAATAAATGTGCTTTTTCTGTTCAGCCTGCACTGGGCTCAATTACATCTGACCTCTCTCGCAGCACACGCAGCTGCTGTCTGATCCAGCAGAAAGGCATTCGCGACTTTAAAAGATCGCCTTTGTTGCCCTCATCTTCCACCGTGGCTTGTCTTCCTCAATGGTCTGACTGTGTTTGGGATTTACTGACTGCACCCCGTGATTTCCAGTGGAATTCATCCAGTCACACAGCCTTCGTTCAATCAAAAATGTATAGATTATGGAACAATTATTTATTTATTTAAATCAAATCAATTTCAATTTTTTGCAATACAATTGTAAAATTATTTATTTTCTTATTATGATAAATATATATATGTTTTAAATTGTCTTTTTGTCTGAGTTGCTTTTATTTCCCTCCCTCCTTCCTGCCTATCTCTCACCTGTGGCTTCAACAACCGTCCCAGCCCCGACTGGTCCTGAGCCCCACGCTCACTCACGGACAGCACAATTGCCTACAAGAAAGATATAAATCCCACTTTATTCCTTTGAAAGGGAAGTGCTGTCCATCAAGGGTCATTTTACAGCTGTGTAATTGGGATGTGCTTGCTGTTCAGGATTATTTGGCGTGTCCTTCAACCGGATAGTTGTCAGTTCCAGTTCATAATTTGCCACTTTTTGACGTATTTGCTCGCAATCCGGATCATTCTGTATAGTTTTAAAAGGAGTGTGATTTGAGCTGCGATGACCGAATTGTGAAACTGTTGTGTTTCAAGCTGCATTGACGTTGCCTGTGCCCGTGCGCATCCATATCGCAGCGCATCTATACATTACTCCAAATATGGTCATGTTTTCCTACATCCATTCCTTGAAATAACCTTTGTCCCAAATTTGCTCTCAAGATAAAAAAACAACAAATTGTGTGCCAATGGCAGCAGCAGCTTGGCCTAACGGATAAGGCGTCTGACTTCGATTGTAATCACGAAGTTATCAGAAGATTGAAGATTCGAGTCTCCCCGTGGTCAACTAACTTGCCACGTGAAATTTTATATTCTTTGTTTTGATTCCGCCTCAAACCCAACCAACTCGGACAGCCACTCACCTGAGGTAAAGGAATACTGTTTGCTTTAAGAAGCTAATGGCACATTTTCATCACTGCAAATTTGGTACCACGGGCTGAAGAGGCGGTGAAGTTGACTTTTTTGCACGTGATTTCAGTTTTGATGCAAAGGGGATGGTTGACTGATGTTGCTGTAAATAGGGGACGAGGTGGCGGACAGGTTCATGCGATGGAATGCTAATCCAGTGTGCTCCCACCCTCGTCGTTATTGTGTTAAAAAATTGACCCCTCAGGTTTTTTTGTCAATCACATTTAACCTCATTGCCAAATTCACTTTTTACTGACAAGGATACAGCTCTTTGGTAATGTAATGTCTTAAATTAATAATATTTTCATCAAAGGGAAAACATTCGCAGGACTATGGAAGGGGGGACTCATTAGATAGGTCTCTGCGAGTCAGCACAGGCACGATGGGCCGAATGGTAAACTACTGTCAGAATCTGATCGCTACGCTCCTCATTGTCGGTGGCTCGTTGGTCGAGGAGTATGATTCTCGCATTGGGATTTTCATAATTGAAATGCGAGAGATCCCGGACGAGCCCTGCCAACTTTTAGTCAAAGAACCGCTCCTGAGCCAGTCGACATGTGAGAACACAGATATATTTCAAATTAAAACGTGTGATTTCGCTCCATTGTTCCCACAATGTCCAAATCCTGGAGTTTTCCAGGAGCAAAGTGAAAATCACCTAATTGTGTAAAGTTAAAGTATCTCATATGTACTCGGCTCTGTGTCTCATTGGACAACCTAAACCCTTGTTTGGTTCCGGCCAATACTTGATCAGTAGATCTTCATTTCTGCATGCATGAGCTCACCTCCATTGGGAGAAGCGTATATTCAGCGTTCGTCTCCACTTCAAGGTCAAACATACTCTACCCTGAATATGCGTGCGTCCTGTTTCTCGAGTGCTCAAAAGAACTAAGAAGCTGGCTTTTGAATTAGTCCCTTGACTGCCGAATTCAAACCGGACAGGAAATCAATCCGGGATGGCCAAGCTGCCTGGTCTGATTAAAAGGCGTTCACATCCTATATTTCAGGCATGTTTTATTCTTCTGTCCTCAACATGAGGTTCAACGTATCGGATCATAAGCACCGCTCCCATAGTTTGGTAATGGTTCTGCTGTTCCCAATAACACCTCCTCTGGAGCATTCTTTTTTACTTTATTGCCCGCTTACAACCCGCTTT
This sequence comes from Pristiophorus japonicus, assembly GCF_044704955.1. Lineage (NCBI taxonomy): Eukaryota > Metazoa > Chordata > Chondrichthyes > Pristiophoridae > Pristiophorus > Pristiophorus japonicus. The sequence continues at coordinate 1,238,136 of NW_027254520.1, forward strand.
GCCTTTTCGCATTGTGCCATTTATTATTCAATCAATCCTGAGCTCCACTGTATCACAGACATTCCCTTTTGTCCTTCCTCGCTGCCTATTTTTTTCCAGGCGCTATTTTTGTAAAACAAATGTGTAAACTTTACATTTTTCCTAAAATATCGGAATGATCATCTGACTGAACATGAACAAGGGATCGTCATCCACAGAATCTGCACGACCTGTTAACTTTAAAGAAATCTCTGTTTTTGTTTAATCTGTTTCCGAATCCCTTTTAAGGTGATGTGCTGATGACCGGGGTCTTTTTCTGTGTCTCGAAAATTGTGTGCTATCAGTCCCGGATCGTTCTGTCTATGTTTAAAAGGGATGTGCTGTCTGTCCAGGATTTCCAATTTCAAATTTGGAGGGTGCAGGAATTTTAGTCTGTTTGTGTGTTTGTGTAAGTGAGAGAGTGCGCACAAATGTGTTGCGCGATCTTACTGTGCATTTTATATCATGTGAGAAAAAAGGCATCACGTGCAACTTCAAGCCATACTGATTTGATTGAACACGCTTTCGAGGACTGCCTGACAGGAGAAGAATGTGCTGTGGGATTTTCTATTGCATATCTGAAAGTAGGCAACTTACATATCGTAGCCAAGTTTGCTGTCGATACAAAGATGGGAGGAAAATCAATGTGTGAGGAGGACACAAAATTTCTGCAAAAGGACAAAAGTAGGCTCAGTGAGAGGGCACAACTTTGACAGCTAGAGTATAATGTTTGAAAGTGTGAGATCATGCACTTTTGCAGAAAATTCACGAGCAAATTATTATTTAAATAGAGAAAGATTGCAAAGTGATGCAGCACAGCGGGAACTGAGGGTACTTGCATGAAACACAAAATGATAGCATGCAGGTATAGCAATTGATCAGGTAGGCCAATGGCCAAAGCAGGGAAGTCTTGCTACAGCTATATAATTTATGGTTGAGGCCACACCAAGAATACTGCGTGCAGTTTTATTTTCCATATTAACGAAAGGATATACTTGCTTTGGAGGCAGTTCAGAGCAACTTTACTGGGTGTATTCCGGGAATGAGGGGGTTGACTTATGAGGAAAGTTTGAGCTGGCTGGGCCTCTTCTCTTTGGAATTCAGAAGAATGAGAGGTGATCTTATTGAAAAGTATAAGATTATGAGGGAGCTTGACAAAGTGAATGCAGAGAGGATCTTTCCACTGATGGGAGAGACGAGAATTAAAAGGCATGATCTTAGAATAAGGGGACACCCATTTAGAACAGAGATGGTCACTGTTCGGATATAAATCCAGTCTCTCCCTTTAAAATGAACGGAACACAAAATAACGAGAAATTGCCAAAACCCAGGATTGAACCATGGACTTTGAAATCTCCAGTCTACTGCTCTCGAACTGACCTATTACACCCGACAGCAGCCATACGAATACTTTCTCACACATTTCTGAAAGAAAATCTAACCCCGGGAGGAATTGCCCCGCCCACTCAATCCTCACTTCGGGGCATTGGGTCCCAAACAAATCTCGGATCTCAGCTTGTGTTACTGTAATGTAAAATGATAATGAAAATCTCTATGCTAAGGTTAAGTTATCGCTGCCTATGGCGCAGGCATACTTTGATTACAGTCTTGTGCACGTTGCTAAGTTCAAAATGATGCATGTGTCCACACTGGCAATGCATTTCCTGATAGTCGTGCCGTGATGAGCGAGCTTTTGTTAGGGTGATGCAGCGCCAGAACGTACACGGAAGACAATGATAATTGTGATTGTTCTCGCACTGCAGTTAAATGTTGGTAAAATTTACAGTGTCAATCAGCAATGTTGAGAGAGGTCGAGTTGTTTACTGCTGAACTTAAAGCAATAATCGGGGAAGTATGTTGTATCGCTGCAACGAATGATGCGCTGCATATGTTAGGGGCAGCAGCAGTTTGGTGAGCTGCAAGTTTGTTCAGGTGCAGCCACAGTGCGGCTAGGCATCCACTGAAATCTATTTCATTCTGTCCTTTTCTCTGGATTTTTCACTCTTGGAGCCGGTGAACATTTGATTTGGTTTGCCCGTCTCTGGGACAGAGCTGTTCTGTCAGTCTATTCCTGCTTATGACCATTTACGGGACCAGGCCACTGCTTCAACTTTTATCAGCATCCCAGCAACACAAATAAACAGAAGGTTTGCCTCTCTGCTCCAGCGGCAAACAAGAAATGGATGTTATTCCAAATAATTCCCAACCCTTGGGATTCTGTGTGGATTTGTTTTATTTTGAAAGATTGGATTTTAAATGTTAGGAAGAATCGAAAAAAATATGAGAAACACTTGAATGGCGCGTAAGTGGATATCGGCATCATTCGAACCAACTGAGCTCACCAGCCACAAAGTGCGTTAAAGATCAGTGCCAGCCCAGCCTGAGGGGATTTGGATTCCGGTTTACACTGGGTGACCGATTTGCTGCAAAAACATTGAACACATGACACCGCTTAAACATTGTTCACTGTTCATAAAACTGGGCAGGGTGTAAATAAGAAGTAACAGCAAAACAGCACATGAATCTAACAATTCATTATAGAAATTACTGACATGCAAGCACTGAGCAGCCCATCTCTCAAGCATTGTCCAGATATAAAACCAGCTTCTCCCCATAAAATGAAAGGAACACAAAATAATCTACAATTGCCGAAACCCGGGACCTTTAAATCATCAGTCTAACGCTCTCCCAACTGAGCTTTTTCGGCCCGACAGCAAATTAAGCAAAACTTCCTCACAGCTTTTTGAAAGAAAAGCTAACTCCGGGAGGAATTGCCCCGCCCACTGAGTCCTCACTTCGGGGCAATGGATCCCAAACAGATCTCGGAGTTCAGGTTGTGCTAATGTAATATATAATGATAATGAAAATCTTAATGCTCAGGATAAGTTATCAGTGCCCATCGGCCAGCATTATCTGATTCCAATCTTGCACACGTTGCTAAGTTTACAATGTTGAATTTTCCACACTGGCAGTACATTGACTGATAGCCGTGCAGTGATAAGCAAGGATGATGTGGCGCAAAAAGATACACTGAAGACTAATGATGGACATGACTGGCAACATTTACTGTGTCAATCAGAAATTCTAGTGTCAGTTGTTGAGAGAGGTCTAGTTATTGACTGCTGACTTAAAAACAGCAGGCACAGAAGTGTATGTTGTATAAGTGCAACACATGATGCGCTTCTGATGGTTGGAGCAGAAGCAGTGTGGTGAGCTGTAAATTTGTTCAGGAGTACCACTGTAAAGAGCCGAAGAAACACTGTTCTCTGAAGCAAACCGAGGCTGCAGCGGTAAAAGCACCAAATCCTCACCATTAGTCCACCGGGGAAGCTACTGCAAATATCTTTGCCAGCAAATAGTCTGTTATGTATGCACGCCTACAATATTATGATGTAATGTTATGATGTACTGTAACAATGAATGTACCCTCACCCTGTACATACCTTACCTGTACACCAGAGGCTGCTGCTGCTAGAGAATTAAGGGTCACCTGCACACTGCAGGTAACGCTGTATAAAAGGGAGATCACCTCTTAGTGTCATCACTCTACGTGCTGCAATAAAGAACTACAGTCTTCACATTAAGTATCGTACCCCTGCCTCGTGGAATCATTAAAATAATGTCTACCTACACAATAACTGGCGACGAGGTCACGAACTGCACGCACAACATTTCGAATGTTCAACTGTTAACTATTGATCGATGAGGAAGATATGGACGCCTTCATGGAAAGTTTAAAGCACTTCTTTAGAATCAACGACCTGGATGGGGACACACCGGCTACAGTGCCGCACAAGTGCAGGGTCGTCCTGATTAGTAGTTGTGGGCGCACTATCCATGGCCTTGTCAGGGACTTGCTAGCCCCAGCGAAGACAACAACCAAGAGCTATGGGGAACTTTTAAGTTTAATACATGAGGAACTAAAACCCAAAGACAGACCATTACAGACATGGACCAGTTCTACACTCACCGGCGACCCGAAGGCCAAGAAATTGCTAAGTATGCTGCAGATTTAATCAGATCACCATGTGATTTTGGCGACCACCTTAACGAAGCACTGAGGGACATATTTGTCAGTGGAATCGGCCACTAGGACCTCCTCCACATACTGCTCTCTGCGGACATCACAGTTATCCAGCAGAATTCAATTAAATTGAGCCACGCCTACGTGATTTCAGTCGGCGACTCCAAGCGAATAATCACCCACACCCAGAACTCTAAACTAACGAATTCAGTGAACTGAATGGCTACTTCTAAAGTCAGAATTGCTGCCCCGAGTCCCGCAGCCCTGAGTCCACCACAAGGGCAAATCGTCTAGCCCCATGCTGGCGCTGTGGAGGAAACCACAGGCCCAGCAATGCCGCTACAAAGTCTATAGATGCAGAGGCTGCAAAGCGAAAGGGTAGCTTCAGAGAAAGTACAGAAAAAGCTTTACTCACCACGTCGCTGAAGAATTGTCTGATCACCTGGGCTCCGACATAGATGAAGACGAAGCTGCTCAACCCCTCGAAGAAGAGTTTGGAATTTATACCCGCTGCACTGAAAGTGCCCCATGGAAGATGGAAGTAGATATCATAGTAGTTCCAGTTTCGATTGCGATCGAAACAGGGGCGAACCAGTCTTTGATGAGCCAGCCGACCTTTGAAAAACTTTGGATCAATCCCTCCAAACGGGCAAAACGGTCTCCAGTCCAAGCGAAGCTACTCACCGACACCAAAGGCAAACCACATTCGTTAGCAGCGGGGATGGATACCTCTTCCAGGGCAGTGTAATGAACAAACTCCCGCTGTGCCTCACTGCCATCGATGGTCCAACACTGCTGGGAAGAAGTTGGATGAAGCAGGTCCAAGTCAGTCGAAGTGATGACGGCCTCCGGGCTCCAGTATTCCACATCTCATTCAGTCCAGAACTTGGATCCATGGCTGCACCTAGAAATCCTACCGTCCAGCTCAACTGCGCGGCGACAACTTCACAACACCATGGCGAGATCACCAGAACCAAAGGTCCAGACGTCACCTTCCCGGCCAAGGCAGAACTCTAAGGGAAGCAAATCGTCGAGAAAAATGGATTCCCGGAGTCTGTGGCTGGACCTGAGAAGGAAAGATCACGACAGCCTAACTGGAGGAGAGCGAGAAGATGGCAGCCGCACCACGAGGCGAAGAACCTAAATTCAGAATGGCCACGACCTGACCACGAGGGGCAGCTTTGGAGGATCGACACTTGGCAACGAGCGGCGAAGCGGATTGGAAGGCCCCCTTAAAGGAGACCGGTAACTGAAAGAATTTAAAAGGACAGTTTCACTGTAAAGATGACAAGGACTTTAAAGTTAAAAATGCAGCTAGCAAATGCGGGTATGATAACATAACGTTGAATTGTGATGCTGGAATAACTGATGAGAAAATGTAATGAATGCTTGAGAAAGTGATGTTGAGAACAAGTTTGTAACGCTTAATGATGATGATAGAAATTGAAAAATGCCAAATGCAACCATGTATGGAGAGACCAAAAAAAATAAATTGATTTAAATGCTGTAAGTGACAATGTAAAAAGAGAAAGCAGTGTAGATTGGACTATGTATGAATGGAGCCAATGTGTCATGTATACAAGAAGTATACTGTTAAAGGACACCGAATTCAACAGGGACAATGTTTATGCCAAAGGAATACCCCAGTGGGAGATCCGCAGGTCCAGCGGGCTACCTGGCCATGTAGCCTGGTCTTTTGGGACAAATGTGATGCCCCAGGAATGGCTTACACACACACATTGTGTACAGACCCACTGCCGGGACAGGGACAGCGGATAATTTGGGCAGCACAGCCATCAATACTGGCGACCTGCCCCAGATCGGCCCTACATCCCCGATGAGAGTAGCAGCAGACGGGATCAGACCTACTGTGTCCAAAACGGAAGCGATCCGAGAGCGCCCAGACCCCGTAACACGACGGAGTTGCATTCATTCCTGGGACTCCTGAATTATTTTGGTCACTTCTTCCCAAATTCAGCAGGCTGTTAGAGACGCTACACGTGCTCCTGCACAAAGGTCGTGAATTGGTCTGGAGGGGACAGCCAGGAAAGGGCTTCTGATTGAGCACAAAATTTGTTGTGCTCCAACAATATGTTAACGCTATATGACCCATGTAAGAAACTTGATTTAACATGCGATGCGTCTGCCTATGGGGTCAGGTGTGTGTTGCAGCATGTGAATGCCAATGGTCAGTTACAGCCGGTAGCTTCTGCCTCCAGATGTCTGCCCCAGGTAGAACGTGGCTACGGGATCGTAGAAAAGTAAGCGATTGCATGGATATATAATGTAAAAATGCACCAGTACCTGTTTGGCAGGAGGGTTGAGCTGGAGACAGATCACAAACCCCGAACGTCCTTTTGGCCGACAACAAGGCCATAAATGCAAATGCATTGACCCCCATAGAGAGGGGGCACTCACGTTGGCCGCCTATGACTATACAATTCAGCACAGACCGGGCACTGAAAATTGCACCGATGCACTCAGCATGCTCCTACTAGCCACCACCGAGGGACCAACCGAGCATGCTGCTGAGATGGTCATGGCTGTTGAAATTTTCGAAAGCGAAGGCTCACCTGTGACAGTCCGTCAGATCAAGATCTGGACAAATAGAGACCCACTACTGTCTTTAGTCAAGAAATGTGTCCTAAATGGGGAATGGGCAGCCACGTACGGGGCATTCCCTGAGGAATTCAAACCATTTCACAGACGCAAAGATGAACTCTCGATTCAGGCAGATTGCCTCCTATGGGGAAACCGGGTAGTCATGCCCCAGATGGGCAGAGAGATGTTCAACAGAGAACACCACAATGAGCACCCGAGCATTGCCACGATGAAGGCAATTGCCAAGTCACACGTTTGTTGGGCAGAGATAGAGGCAGACATGGAATTTTGTGTTCACAGATCCAACACCTGTGCCCAGCTGTGCAATGCGCCCAGGGAAGTCCCCCCTTAGCCGCTGATCCTGGCCCGCCAAACCATGGTCATGTGTCCATGTGGACTACGCAGGTCCTTTCATGAGAAAAATTTTTTGTTTGCAGTAGAGCCTACTTCAAATGGATCGAGTGTGACATTCTCAATTCAAGCACATCCTCCGCCAAGGTAGAAAGTCAACGTGCAATGTTCGCTGCCCATGGTCGACCGGACGCCTTGGTCAGCGACAATAGCCCGTGCTTTACAAGCATTGCATTTCAGGACTTCATGGCAGGAAAGGGTATCAACCATGTCAAAACGGCACCGTTCAAGCCGGCCTCAAATGGTCAGGTGGAACGAGCAGTGCAGATAATCAAACAGGGAATGCTCAGAATCCAAGGGAGTTTCCTACAAAGCCGCTTATCATGCCTCCTGTTGGCCAATAGATCCCGACCACACTCGCTCACAGGGGTTCCACCCACAACGCTGCAAATGAAAAGGACACTCAAAACCAAGTTATCCATTATACACCCCACCATGAAAGAAATTGTTGAGAGCAGGCGCCAGTCACGAGGTGACTACCATGCCGGGAATGCGTGGATGCGATGTATTGATGTCAATGACTCTGTCTTTGTCCTCAACTACGCTGCATGGCTTAAATAACTCGCAGGCACTGTGATTGCCTAAAGAGGGGAATAGGATTCTGATAGTTAAACTTACCAAGGGACAAATCTGCCGCAAACACATGGATTAAACAAAAAGGGGGTTCAGCAACCCCATAGAAGAAGCAGAGCAAGAACACGATACAGAGTTCACTCCTTCACAGGTGACCGGACATCGGAAGCAAGCGGAGGAGAGCCCAGTCACTGTGGGCAGTCCGGACAGGCCTGAAGCACCACAAACAGCAGACACTCAGACCAGCGCCCAACAACTGGATCCCCAACTCAGGCGCTCTACAAGGGAGCGTAAACCACCAGAGAGACTTAACCAATGATCCCAATAAGACTTTGGGGACAGGTGATGTCATGTATTCAACTGTCATTGTCACCCATCTATAAACTGACCTAAGTTGTACACCGTGAGAACATTGACCACAAGGGGGTGAACTTGTGGGAGACACACCTAACCTGGACTTTCAGGTATTAAAGGGGAAGCTCCACCCATTATCATCACTTCAGTGCTGGCTAATAAATGTTACTGGTCACAGAGTGACCTTCTCTCAAGTATGGGCCTCGTGTGCATTTATAATCTGTAGTTAGGACATATTAGACAGAGTGTTCAATCTGTCCCGGTTCTGGTCTCTGTAAGAACTCCCATTCTGGATTGTTATACTGCGGGGAGTGTCGGGTTAATAAACGAACTAATGCAACAGGAATTGAAAAATAAATTTGATAAGTACTTGCGAGAGAGCATGTGTGACTGAAATCTGAGTCTTAGCCCCTAAACAGGCTTTTAATTCGGCAGGCGTTGTAAATGAACAGGTCTGAGAGTAAAGCTGCTTTTCTGAGAATTCAAAACTAAATCTACAGCTGGAACTCCAAAGGTTCACACACGTGTTCAGGAAATAATTAGTGATTTAAGTTTAAAGGGAGATGCGTTTGTGCAGCTCTTTCAGAGAAGTTGTGGGTGGCTCTTAAAAGAATCGTTATGTTTGGGTTTGACCTCTCAGGATAGCGCACAGTTTTACTTGGAGCTGGTGTACTTGGGCACCACCTTTGTCCCTTCCGACACGGCGTGCTTGGCCAGCTCCACGGGCAGCAGCAGGCGCATGGCGGTCTGGATCTCCCGGGAGCTGCAGGTGCGGCGCTTGCTTTCATGGGCCAGGCGGGAAGCCTCACCCGCGATGCGCTCCAAAATATCGTTCACAACCGAGTTCATGATGCCCATGGCCTTGAAGAGATGCCAGTGTCAGGGCGAACCTGCTTCGTCAATTTGTAGCTGTAAATGGAGTAACTCTCGTTCCTCGACTTTCTGCGCTTCTTGCCGCTCTTCGGTGGCGTTTTAGTGACTGTTTTCTTGGCGCCTTTCTTGCCAGTAACTAATAAGAACATAAGAACATAAGAATTAGGAACAAGAGTAGAACATCTATCCCCTCGAGCCTGCTCCACCATTGAACACGATCATGGCTGATCTGGCCGTGGAATCAGCTCCACTTACCCCCCGCTCCCCGTAACCCTTAATTCCCTAATTGGTTAAAAATCTATCTCTCTGTGATTTGAATACATTCAATGAGCTAGCCTCAACTGCTTCCTTGGGCAGATAATTCCACAGATTCACAACCCTCTGGGAGAAGAAATTCCTTCTCAACTCGGTTTTAAATTGGCTCCCCCGTATTTTGAGGCTGTGCCCCCTAGTTCTAGTCTCCCCGACCAGTGGAAACAACCTCTCTGCCTCTATCTTGTCTATCCCTTTCATTATTTTAAATGTTTCTATAAGATCACCGCTCATCCTTCTGAACTCCAACGAGTAAAACTGTTTCCCCCGGTGGTGGGAGCGTGCTCAGCGGCCGCCATATTGGTCAGGGCGGTCTCACGGCGCATGCACGGTCCTTTGTGCAGGGACAAAGGGTGGGCGGGGCTTCAGGATGTCTGTCAGTTTGATTGGTCAAATGTTTATGTCCAACTCAGTGGCCCCTGAAAGCGAGCCTTGTTGTTCTGATAGTTGTCTGCTGACCCTGCGCCAGCACGCCTCACCCTATTGGGTCAGACGAGCCCAAGCTAACCCTATTGGGCCAGACCAGGCTCACATTGATGGGCCAACACAGTCTCATCTCCTTGGGTCAGCCCGGGCTCACACTATTGGGTCAGACCGGGCTCACACTATTGGATCACCCAGGCACAACCTATTGTGCCAGGCCGGGTTCATCCTATTGGGTCACCCAGGCACATGCTTATGGGCCAGTCCGGGTTGACCCTATTGGGCCAGCACAAAAGGCCCAGTGATCAGCAGAGAAAATCAGCAGCTCATTTATTTTATTCTCACTTTGCGTACTTACCCAACCATGTTAGCTCGAAATGATGAATACCATCTGCCTTTGAATGTGGAAGGAGAAACATTTTTCAGTTCTGTCTGTGGGAAAATATTTCAAACATCAATGTGACTGGAAAAGCAGCGACACACACATACTCTATCCGAGTGAGAATGTTCCAGATTACTGACTGTGGAAAGAGCTTCAACCAGTTACACAGCCTGAAAAATATCGGACCATTCACAGTGGGGAGAAACTACACGTGTTCTGTGTGTGGCCGAAACTTCAACTGATCGTCCAAACTGGAGAGTGACAAGGACACCTGCTCCACGGAGAAATCATGGAAATGTGAAGACTGTGGGAAAGGGATTCAGTTCCCCGACTGATCTAGAAATCAATCACACTGGGGAGAGCCCATTCACCTGCTCTGTGTGTGGCCAAGGTTTCACTCAGTCATCTGATCTGCTGAAACTCCAGCGAGTTCACACTGGGGAGGTGTGGGAAGGGATTTACTCAGTCATTTGAATTGCGCGTTCGCAAGTGACTGCAGCGGTTGGGTTCTACTGTCATTCCTGCTGTTAATCAGATCCTGACTGAATCGTGTTCATTCTGTGAGTTGGGATTTGTTTCTGCTGATCTTACCTGCCCATAAAACTGGGCTGGAGTTTACTATTTTGATATTTCAAATAACACAGTGTGTCGATACTTGATGTCTCCATGATAAGAGGAGACAAATTTGTATCTTGTTATCGACTGCTTCATTTTGCGCCTTTACTCCTTTCTAACTGTAGATTGTTTCATTTCTCAGATCTTTGATTATTCTCACGACAAGTCCCAGTTCCCCATACCGTGCAGAATGCCTTAATGTCCAGGGTTGGGATAGCTAACAAACCCGGGATCACTAAACACAAAATCCAGTCTGTTAATCACTTACACATACTGGAATTTTCTTGTGTCCACAGCATCTCTGTCACCTTCAATGTGTGAGTAGAGTATCACACCTGCAAAGCTGGTTTCAATTTAAATTTGAATCCACACAGTAAATGTATTTTTTTAAATATCTACAATTAAACTGATCACATCAACTAATTGGCAAAGGTTTACAGTCAACTAGATGAACAAGTAAAAACATAATGGCCCAATAACACAGCCCTATATTCACAGGAGAAACTCTGTTATCTCATCCTCGAATGTCAGTTGGTGAGATAAGAGACTGAATCTCTTTCCACACTCAGCTGGTAAATGACCTCTCCCTGACGCACATCTGCACTCAACGCACATCTGCATCCATTCCCACAGTCCCCACATTTAAAGTGTTTAGTCAGCTGGGCACAAGAGTCTTAGAGGTTGACGAATGGTTGAAGTTCTATCCACGCACAGAACATGTGTCCTGTTTCTCAGCGCTCTGATTGGTGTTTTTCCACTGATGATAAGGTGATCCTGATGAATCTGGTGAATCTCTCAAATCTTGACGTGATGTTTCGTTTGAGTTACCAAGTTGCAGATCCTCCCATTCTAATACCCTGCAAATGTAGGTTACAAAAGTTGTTAATTTAAGTACAGGATATAAATTCAGAATAAACAAATCTAGATTCTATAGGACATTAAGACCCCTCCTGTAGCTCCAAATATGTAAAAGCCTTATTCTAGACACTCTCCCTCCATCCTTACGGTCTAAAATCAACTGCGAGTTACTTTCTGCAGGAAATGCTGAATCTGGCTGGGTGCAAATCCACATAAATTTGTTAACCTCTGGTGCTTCACCATCAGTCGACTCAGAGAGTGTCAGTAGGATTTCCACCGTGGTAGTCATCAGAGCCGAATCCAATCCTACCTCCAAATGACATCCACACATTCCAAATTGATATCACTGGATCAGTATCAAGAGCAAGGGTAGTGGCTAATGTTTACTCATATTTAGCCCAGTGGTACTGAGGACAATTATAATCCATGAACTGCTGCCTTGGCTGAGATCAACTAACAGCACAGACCAAGGACCGAAGTTGGGAACTACCCAGTCAGTATTACAGAGTGTTCTAAAATTTGGGGGGTTGAGGGAGGGTTGGAAAGAATATTTTGAAACACATTTTGCTCGACGTTTGAACAAAACCTTCGTCACACTGCACAATTCTGAAATTTTTCCAAATTAAACAAGCAAATCAAATGGATTATAAAAACAATGTGCCATTTTAGAGAGGCTCAAGTCACTCGAATAGACAGCTTTACAATCACAGGACAATACAGAAGGGAGCGAATGTTAATGGGAGCTCGGTTCGTGAAGTCCGCCAACACTCTGAGATAAGCTGGACTGATCCTTAAACATAAATAGGCATAGAAAAGAGAATTCCTGTCCCTTTAAATAGCTGCCACATTCCCCCGGGCAGTGGGAGGAGCAACGGCGCGCAACCTCTTGAGATACTGACACAGCAAACATCGCCGAATGGCTTCCCGCAGGTTCCTGAAGTCCTAAGAAATAAATTGCATCAGGTTAAGTAGAACAACTGAAAAGACTGCACAGAGTCGGTGCTATGTGCGTGTGTAAACAAAACACATCATTCTTAACTTTGCGAGAGGTAAGCTATCAACCAGCATTTTATTTCCTATTATTTACAATTTAATTGCAGAGTGTTTAATTCAGTTGCCATTTATTGATGACCCATTGTCTTGTGTGCTATTGTTTAGAAAGTGATGACAGAATGACCATTCCGTTACCAAGGTGACCATGTCTGTTCGCAGTATTCAGTGGGAAGGGGATGAAATCTTTGCTCTGGGATTTGGATGCTGTGGGAACATCGGCGCAAAATCACAGGTTTTAATGTGAAATATGTTTGTATTCTCACATGTCGACCGGCTGAGAGAAATGGAACTTTGAGTAAGAAATGGCGGGGCTCGTCGGCGAACCTCTCACATATCAAATGTAATCATTCCTAAGCAAGAATCATACCCCTAGACCAACGAGCCGCCGACGGTAAGGCGTGCTGCTCTCAGATACTGACGGTAGTGAGAAAATATCTTAGGCCCATCGTGCTTGTGCTGTCCCTCAGAGAACTATCCAATTCGTCCCCCTCTCCATTGTCCTACAAATATTATTCTTTTTACGAATATATTATTAATTTGAGACATGACATGAGCAAAGTACAGCATCCTTGCAAGTAAAAGGGGAATTTGGCGATGAGGTTAAATGTGAATGACAAAACGACCAGGAAGGTCAAAGCTGTAAGACAATGATGACGAGAATGGGATTCGCACCCATTGCACAGAGCCCATTAGCAGTACATCGCCTTAACCTCTCGGCCAAATCGTCCCTGCTTCACCACATCGTCAGCCATGCAATCTCCTGCTTTTTATATCCAAACAAAAATAATGTGCAAGAAAGTCCACTTCACAGCTTGCTCTGCCCTTGCATGCAGATCGACAAAGATAAAAACGTGTCATTAGATTCTTTCATCAAACAGTCTTCCTTTACTTCAGGCGAGTGACTGGAAGAGATGGTTGGTTTCTCGGCAGAATCACAACAAAGAATGGAAAATTTCACACAGCGAGCTAAGATGACCGCAGCACGGCTCTACCCTGCAATCTTCTGTTAACTTTGCGGTGAAAATTGAAGTCATACACCTTATCCATTGGGTCACGCGTCCTCTGCCAACACCATCCATTGTGTTGTTGTGTATATTGCGAGCAAATTCGGGGCCACTGCATTAACAAGGAGTGGATTATGGAAAAGATGAGCATATTTCGAGTGAATGAACAGATGCACGGCGATCTGGGATTACACCGGCGCAGGCAAGCCCAAACAATACAGGATGACCCGGGTTTATGAGAAAATCCGTTTCATAGGGAAAGATTATGAATCGGAACTGCCAACCAGTCCGTTTAAATAGACACAGAATGATCGGGCACTGCAAGGAAATCGCTTTTACCCAGATGCAGAATGAAACATCACTGACAGCAGTTCTCTTTTAAAAGATTAAAGTGAGATTTCTATCATCCCTGAAAGCAATTGTGTATTGGGCCTCAGGACCACGCGGGGCAGAGATGGTTATTGAAGCCACAGGTGATAAACAAGCAGGAAGGAGGGAGGGACGTAAAACCAGCCCAGACTGAAATATATATATATATTTATCATTTTAAGAAAATAAATGCATTTAAATTTCATCTAAAAAAAATTGAATTTGAGTTGTTGGAAATGAGGTGTGCAGTCAATCATTACCCAAACACAGTAGACCCATGGCGGAAGACAAGTCACGAGGGAAGATGTGGGCTACAAAGGCGATCTTTTAAAGTCGGGTGTGCATTTCCGCTGGATCTGACAGCCGCTGCTTGTTCTGTGAAAGAGGTCAAATGTAATCGAGGCCGGTGCAGGCGGAACAGAAATAGCATATTTATTTTGGAAGTTCAAAATTTGGGATTACATACCAAGGACTGGATTTCGGAAAAGATGAGCATATTTCGAGTGAATGAACAGATGCGCGGCGATCTGGGTGTGCACTGGCGCAGGCAAGCCCAATGTAAATTGAAACACAACAGATTAACAATTCGGTCATTGCAGCTGAAATCATACTCCTTCTCAAACTATACAGGATGACCCGTGTTTATGAGAAAATCCGTTTCAAAGGGAAAGATTATGAACAGGAACTGACAACCAGCTCGTATAAACAGACACAGAATGATCCGGGACTGCAAGGACATCGCTTTTACCCAGTTGCAGAATGACACTTGAATAACAGCAGTTCTCTTTTAAAAGAATAAAGTGAGATTTCTATCATCCCTGAAGGCAATTGTGTATTGGGCCTCAGGACCACGCGGAGCAGAGACGGTCATTGAAGCCACAGGCAGGAAGGAGGGAGGAACGTAAAACCAGCCCAGATTGAAATATATATATATTTAACATTTTAAGAAAATAAATGCATTTAAATTTTATTTAAAAAAAATTGAATATGAGTAGTTTTAAATAAATAAATAATTGATTCATAATCTATATATTTTTTGATTGAAGGAAGGCTGTGTGACTGGAAGAATTTCATTGGAAATGAGGTGTGCAGTCAATCATTGCACAAACACAGTAAGCACATGATGGAAGACAAGTCATTGGGAAGATGTGGGCGACAAAGGAGATCTTTTAAAGTCGCGTGTGTCTTTCTGCTGGATCAGACAGCAGCTGCTTGTGCTGTGAAAGAGGTCAAATGTAATAGAGCCCGGTGCAGGCGGAACAGAAAAAGCATATTTATTTTGGAAGTTCAAAATTTGGGATTACATATAAATATACACATATTTATAGATGTATAAACAAAGTCAGTCAGTCAGTCATGTCTTGTCTTGTCTTGTCTTGGTTTGATTTGATTTGAATTTGAAAATAAGGATGGAGGTTGTCGTCATATCACAAAACCCACACGCAGGCCCTGGCTAAAATCGCTATATTTCTTACTTGTGTATTTTTCCTTCTTTCAGATGTGGAATAGCAAAATCCCACAGCAGATTCTTCTACCGTCAGACAGTCCACGAAGGAGTGTTCAATCAAATCAGTACGGTTTCAAGTTGCATGTAATGAATTTTTCTCACATGACAGTAAGATCGCACAGCACGTTTGCACAAACTCTGGCTTACACAAACAAACAAACAAACTAAAATTCCTGCACCCTCCAAAGGCAGTATTTGAAATTAGAAATTGGAAATGCGGGAAGACAGCACATCACGTTTAAACAGACACAGAATGATGCGGGTCTGATAGCACACCATTTTAAACAGACAGAGAATGATCTCGGACAGACAGCACACCTCTTTAAAGCGGACATGGAAATAGAATGAATAAAAACAGATAAATATGTAAAACTCGACAGGTCGTACAGATTCTGTGGAGGAAGAATCCGTTTTCACGTTCTGTCGGATAATCATTCCGATATTTCAGGAAAAAGTTAAAGATTACAGATTATATTCAACAAAATAGCGCCTGGAACAATACGCATCGAGAAAGGTCAAATGGGAACGTCTGTGATACAGTGGAACACAGGAGTGATTAAATAATAAATGGCACAATGGAAAAAGGCAAATTGGGTGGTAATCGGGAAATAACGTAACAAAGGATGGTCCAGAGGATGTGTTCGTGGGAACAGCAAAACCATGATCAGGCAATATAGGGTGTCGCCGCCTTTTAATCAGACCAGGCAGCTTTGCCAGCCCGGATTGATTTCCTGTCCGCTTTGAATTCGGCAGCCAAGGGACTAATTCAAAAGGCAGCTTCTCACATCTTTTCAGCTCTCGAGAAACAGGACGCACTGATATTCAGGGCAGAGGTGGAGATTGACGCTGAATGTATGCTTATCCCAATTGAGGTGAGCTTATGAGTACCGACAGCAAGATATTCTGATCAAGTATTGGCCGGAACAAAACAAGGGTTTAGGTTATCCAAAGAGTCACAGAGCCGAGTACCTCTGAGATATTTTAACATTACTCAGTTTGGCGGGTTTCACTTTGCTCTGGGGTTTGGATGCTAAGCGAACATCGGCGCAAAATCACACGTTTTAACGTGAAATATGTCTGTTTTCTCACCTGTCGAGTGACTGTGAGAAGCGGAACTTTGAGTAAAACATGACGGGGCTCGTCCGGGGTTTGGCCCGAGAACGCTCGCAATTCAAATCTGATCATTCCTAAGCGTGATTCATAACCGTAGACCAACGAGCCGCCGACAGTGAAAAGCGCAGCTCGCAGATTCTGACGGTAGTGAGAAAACATATTAGGCCCATCGTGCTTGTGCTGTCCCTCAGAAACATGTCTAAATAGTCTCCCTCACCATTGTACTGCAACTGTGCTCCTTTTGACGAATATATTATTAATTTGAGACCTGATATGAGGAAAGTGCAGCATCCGTGTCAGTCAAAGGAGAATTTGGCGATGAGGTTAAATGTGAATGACAAAACGAGGTCAAAGCTGTAAGCCAACGATGACGAGATTCGAAACCATGCGTGCAGAGCACAATAGATTAGCAGTCCATCGCCTTAATCTATCGGCCACCTCGTCGCTTGTATAGCACCTCGTCACTTGTGCAGCGCATCGTCAGCCATTCAATCTCCTGCTTTTTGTATCCAAACAAAAATAATGTGCAAGAAAGTCCACTTCACAGCTTGTTCTGCCCATGCATGCAAATCGACAATGATGAAAACGTGTCATGAGATTCTTTAAGCAAACACACTTCCTTTACTTCAGGTGAGCTATTGGAAGAGATGGTTGGTTTCTCGGCAAAATCACAACAAAAAAAGTAAAATTTCACGTAGCAAGCTAAGTTGACCGCGGCAGGACTCGAACCTGCAACCTTCTGATAACTTTGCGGTTAAAATGGAAGTCAGACGCCTTATCCATTAGGCCACGCGGCCGCTGCGAACACTATTCATTATGTTATTGTGTATATTGCTAGCAGATTCGGGGCAACTGCAATATCAAGGACTGGATTAAGGAAAAGATGAGCATATTTCGAGTGAATGAACAGATGCACGGCGATCTGGGTGCGCACCGGCGCATCAAGCCCAATGTAAATTGAAACACAACAGTTTAACAATTCGGTCATTGCAGCTGAAATCATACTCCTTCTCAAACTATACAGGATGACCCGGGCTTATGAGAAAATCTTTTTCAAAGGGAAAGATTATGAACCGGAACTGACAACCAGCTCGTATAAACAGACACAGAATGATCCGGGACTGCAAGGACATCGCTTTTACCCAGTTGCAGAATGACCCTTGAATGACAGCAGTTCTCTTTTAAAAGAATAAAGTGAGATTTCTATCATCCCTGAAGGCAATTGTGTATTGGGCCTCAGGACCACGCGGGGCAGAGACGGTTATTGAAGCCACAGGCAGGAAGGAGGGAGGGACGTAAAAGCAGCCCAGATTGAAATATATCTATATTTAACATTTTAAGAAAATAAATGCATTTAAATTTTATTTTAAAAAAATTGAATTTGAGTAGTTTTAAATAAATAAATAATTGATTCATTATCTATATATTTTTTGTTTGAAGGAAGGCTGTGTGACTGGAAGAATTTCATTGGAAATGAGGTGTGCAGTCAATCATTGCACAAACACAGTAAGCCCATGTTGGAAGACAAGTCATTGGGAAGATGTGGGCGACAAAGGAGATCTTTTAATGTCGCGTGTGTCTTTCTGCTGGATCAGACAGCTGCTTGTGCTGTGAAAGAGGTCAAATGTAATAGAGCCCGGTGCAGGCGGAACAGAAAAAGCATATTTATTTTGGAAGTTCAAAATTTGAGATTGCATATAAATATACACATATTTTTAGATGTATAAACAAAGTCAGTCAGTCAGTCATGTCTTGTCTTGTCTTGTCTTGGTTTGATTTGATTTGAATTTGAAAATAAGGATGGAGCATGTCGTCATATCACAAAACCCACACGCAGGCCCTGGCTAAAATCGCCATATTTCTTACTTGTGTACTTTATCTTCTTTCAGATGTGAAATAGCAAAATCCCACAGCAGATTCTTCTACCGTCAGACAGTCCACGAAGGAGTGTTCAATCAAATCAGTACGGTTTCAAGTTGCATGTAATGCATTTTTCTCACATGACAGTAAGATCGCACAGCACGTTTGCACAAACTCTGGCTTACACAAACACACAAACAAACTAAAATTCCTGCACCCTCCAAAGGCAGTATTTGAAATTAGAAATTGGAAATGCGGGACAGACAGCACATCACGTTTAAACAGACACAGAATGATGCGGGTCTGATAGCACACCATTTTAAACAGACAGAGAATGATCTCGGACAGACAGCACATCCCTTTAAAGCGGACATGGAAATAGAATGAATAAAAACAGATAAATATGTAAAACTCGACAGGTCGTACAGATTCTGTGGAGGAATAATCCGTTTTCACGTTCTGCCGGATAATCATTCCGATATTTTAGGAAAAAGTTAAAGATTACAGATTTTTTCAACAAAAATTGCGCCTGGAAAAATACGCATCGAGTAAGGTCAAATGGGAACGTCTGTGATACAGTGGAACACAGGAGTGATTAAATAATAAATGGCACAATGGTAAAAGGCAAATTGGGTGGTAATCGGGTAATAACGTAACAAAGGATGGTCCAGAGGAGGTGTTCGTGAGAATAGCAGAACCATGACCAGGCAATATCGGGAGTCAACGCCTTTTAATCAGACCAGGCAGCTTTGCCAGCCCGGATTGATTTCCTGTCCGCTTTGAATTCGGCAGCCAAGGGACTAATTCAAAAGGCAGCTTCTCACATTTTTTCAGCTCTCCAGAAACAGGACGCACTGATATTCAGGGCAGAGGTGGAGATTGACGCTGAATGTATGCTTATCCCAATTGAGGTGAGCTTATGCGTACAGACAGCAAGATATACTGATCAAGTATTGGCCGGAACCAAACAAGGGTTTAGGTTATCCAACGAGTCACATAGCCGAGTACATCAGAGATATTTTAACATTACTCAGTTTGGCGGGTTTCACTTTGCTCTGTGGTTTGGATGCTAAGCGAACATCGGCGCAAAATCACACGTTTTAACGTGAAATATGTCTGATTTCTCACATGTCGAGTGGCTGTGAGAAGCGGAACTTTGAGTAAAACATGGCGGGGCTCGACCGGGATTTGGCCCGAGAACGCTCGCAATTCAAATCTGATCATTCCTAAGCGTGATTCATACCCGTAGACCAACGAGCCGCCGACAGTGAAAAGCGCAGCTCTCAGATTCTGACGGTAGTGAGAAAAAATATTAGGCCCATCGTGCTTGTGCTGTCCCTCAGAAACATATCTAATTAGTCTCCCTCACCATTGTACTGCAACTGTGCTCCTTTTGACGAATATATTATTAATTTGAGACCTGATATGAGGAAAGTGCAGCATCCGTGTCAGTCAAAGGAGAATTTGGCGATGAGGTTAAATGTGAATGACAAAACGAGGTCAAAGCTGTAAGCCAACGATGACGAGATTCGAAACCATGCGTGCAGAGCACAATAGATTAGCAGTCCATCGCCTTCAAATCTCGGCCACCTCGTCGCTTGTGCAGCACCTCGTCACTTGTGCAGCGCCTCGTCAGCCATTCAATCTCCTGCTTTTTGTAACCAAACAAAGATAAAGTGCAAGAAAGTCCACTTCGCAGCTTGCTCTCCCCGTGCATGCAAATCGACAATGATGAAAACGTGTCATGAGATTCTTTAAGCAAACAGACTTCCTTTACTTCAGGTGAGTTACTGGAAGAGATGGTTGGTTTCTCGACAAAATCACAACAAAAAATGTAAAATTTCACGCAGCAAGCTATGTTGACATCGGCAGGACTTGAACCTGCAACCTTCTGATAACTTTGCGGAAGAAATGGAAGTCAGACGCCTTATCCATTCGGCCACGCGGCCGCTGCGAACGCCATTCATTGTGTTATTGTGTATATTGCTAGCAGATTCGGGGCAACTGCAATATCAAGGACTGGATTTAGGAAAAGATGAGCATATTTCGAGTGAATGAACAGATGCACTGCGATCTGGGTGCGCACCGGCGCAGGCAAGCCCAATGTAAATTGAAACACAACAGTTTAACAATTCGGTCATTGCAGCTGAAATCATACTCCTTCTAAAACTATACAGGATGACCCGGGTTTATGAGAAAATCCGTTTCAAAGGGAAAGATTATGAACCGGAACTGACAACCAGCCCGTTTAAACAGACACAGAATGATCCGGGACTGCAAGGACAACGCTTTTACCCAGTTGCAGAATGACCCTTGACTGACAGCAGTTCTCTTTTAAAAGAATAAAGTGAGATTTCTATCATCCCTGAAGGCAATTGTGTATTGGGCCTCAGGACCACGCGGGGCAGAGACTGTTATTGAAGCCACAGGCAGGAAGGAGGGAGGGACATCAAACCAGCGAAAATTGAAATATATATATATTTAACATTTTAAGAAAATAAATGCATTTGAATTTTATTTAAAAAAAATTGAATTTGAGTTGTTTTAAATAAATAAATAATTGATTCATATTCTATATATTTTTTGATTGAGGGAAGGCTGTGTGACTGGAAGAATGTCATTGGAAATGAGGTGTGCAGTCAATCATTGCCCAAACACAGTAAGCCCATGGTGGAAGACAAGCCAAGAGGGAAGCTGTGGGCTACAAAGGAGATCTGTTAAAATCGCGTGTGTCTTTCTGCTGGATCTGACAGCAGCTGCTTGTGCTGTGAAATAGGTCAAATGTAATAGTGCCCTGTGCAGGCGGAACAGAAAAAGCATATTTCCTTTGGAAGTTCAAAATTTGGGATTACATATAAATATACACATATTTATAGATGTATAAACAAAGTCAGTCAGTCAGTCATGTCTTGTCTTGTCTTGTCTTTTGTTTGATTTATTTGGATTTGAAAATAAAGATGGAGGATGTCGTCATATCACACAGCCCACACGGAGGCCCTGGCTAAAATCGCTATATTTCTTACTTGTGTATTTTCCCTTCTTTCAGATGTGGAATTGCAAAAATCCACAGCAGATTCTTCTACCATCAGACAGTCCACGAAGGAGGGCTCAATCAAATCAGTAAGGTTTCAAGTTGCATGTAATGCATTTTTCTCACATGACAGTAAGCTCGCACAGCACGTTTGCACAAACTCTGGCTGACACAAACACACAAATAAATTAAAATTCCTGCACACTCCAAAGGCAGTATTTGAAATTAGTAATTGGAAATCCGGGCCAGACAGCACATCACTTTTAAACAGACATAGCATGATGCGGGGTGATAGACAGAGAATGATCTCGGACAGACAGCACATCCCTTTAAAACGGACATGGAAATAGAATGAATAAAAACAGATAAAAATGTAAAACTCGACAGGTCGTACAGATTCCGTGGAGGAAGAATCCGGTTTCACGTTCTGTCGGATAATCATTCCGATATTTTAGGAAAAAGTTAAAGATTACAGATTTTTTCAACAAAAATAGCGCCTGGAAAAAATACGCTTCGACAAAGGTCAAATGGGAACATCTGTGATACAGTGGAACACAGGAGTGATTAAATAATAAATGGCACAATGGAAAAAGGCAAAGTGGGTGGTAATCGGGCAATAACGTAACAAAGGATGGTCCAGAGGAGGTGCTCGTGGGAATAGCAGAACCATGACCAGCCAATATACGGTGTCACCGCCTTTTAATCAGACCAGGCAGCTTTGCCAGCCCGGATTGATTTCCTGTCCGCTTTGAATTCGGCAGCCAAGGGACTAATTCAAAAGGCAGCTTCTCACATCTTTTCAGCTCTAGAGAAACAGGACGCACTGATATTCAGGGCGGAGGTGGAGATTGACGCTGAATGTATGCTTATCCCAATTGAGGTGAACTTATGCGTACAGACAGCAAGATATACTGATCAAGTATTGGCCGGAACCAAACAAGGGTTTAGGTTTTTCAACGATTCACAGAGCCGAGTACCTCTGAGATATTTTAACTTTACTCAGTTTGGCGGGTTTCACGTTGCTCTGGGATTTGGATGCTAAGCGAACATCGGCGCAAAATCACACGGTTTAACGTGAAATATGTCTGTTTTCTCACATGTCGAGTGGCTGTGAGAAGCGAAACTTTGAGTAAAACATGGCGGGGCTCGTCCGGGATTTGTCCCGAGACCTCTCGCATTTCAAATCAGATCATTCCTAAGCGAGATTCAGACCTCTAGACCAAGGAGCCGCCGACGGTGAAGAGCGTAGCTCTCAGATTCTGACGGTAGTGAGAAAAGATCTTCGGCACATCGTGCTTGTGCTGTCCCTCAGAGACCTATCTAATTAGTATCCCTGTCCATAGTCCTGCAAATATTATCCTCTTGACGATTATATTATTAATTTGAGACATGACATGAACAAGGTACACCATCCGTGTCAGTAAAAGGGAAATTTGGTGAAGATGTTAAATGTGTTTGACAAAACGACCCGGAAATCAAAGCTGTAACACAACGACGACGAGGATGTGATTCGAACCCATGTGTGCAGAGCACAATACAGTAGCAGTCCCGTGTCCTGAATGGGGACTGGGAAGCCATGTACGGGGCATTCTCTGAGGAATTCAAACCATTTCACAGGCACAAGGATGAACTCTCGATTGAGGCCGATTGCCTACTATGGGGAAACCGTGTAGTCATGCCCCAGATGGGCAGAGAGATGTTCATCAGAGAACTCCACAATGAGAACCCGGGCGTTGTCATAATGAAGGCAATTGGCAGTTAAACGTTTCGTGGCCAGGGATAGATGCAGACCTGGAACTCTGTGTTCACAGATGCAACACGTGTGCGGTGCTGGGCAATGCGCCCAGGGACGCCCCCCATTAGTCACTGGTCCTGGCCCGCCAAACCATGGTCACGCATCCATGTAGACTACACAGGTCCTTTCATGAGAAAAATGTTTTTGGTTGTAGTAGACGCCGACTCCAGATGGATCAAGTTTGACATTCTCAATTGAAGCACATCCTCTGCCATGGTAGAAAGTCGACGTGCCATGTTCGCCGCCCATGATCTACCGGACGTCTTGGTCAATGGCCCGTGCTTTGCAAGCATTGAATTCCAGGACATCATGGCAGGAAATGGTAAAAATCATGTCAGAACGGCACAGTTCCAGCCGGCCTCAAATGGTCAGGCGCAACGAGCAGTGCAGATAATGAAACAGGGGATGCTCAGAATCCAAGGGGGTTCCCTGCAAAGCCGCTTATCATGTCTCCTGTTGGCCAATAGATCCCGGCCACACTCGCTCACAGGGCTGCTAATGAAAGGTACGCTCAAAACCATGTTATCCCTTATGCACCCCACCATGAAAGAAATTTTTGAGGGCAGGCGCCAGTCACAATCTGACTGCCATGACGGGAATGCGAGGGCGCGATGTATTCATGTCAATGACCCTGCCTTTGCCCTCAACTACGCTGCAGGGCTTAAATGTCTCGCAGGCACTGTGATTGCCAAAGAGGGGAATAGGATTCTGATCGTTAAACTTAACAATGGACAAATCTGCCGCAAAGACGTGGATCAAATAAATAAGAGGTTCAGCAAACCCACAGAAGAAGCAGAGGAAGAACACGATATCGAGTTCACTCCTCCACAGGTGACCGAACACAAGAACCAAGCGGAGGAGAGCCCAGTCACTGTGGGCAGTCCGGACAGGCCTGAGGCACCGCAAACAGCAGACACTCAGCCAGCGCCCAACAACTGGAACCCCAACTCAGGCGTTCTACAAGGGAGCGGAAACCACCAGAGACTTAACCTGTGATCGCAATAAGACATTGGGCAAGGTGATGTCATGTATTCAACTGTCATTGTAACCCATATATAAACAGTCCTAAGTTGTACACCGTGAGAACATTGACCACAAGGGGGTGAACTTGTGGGAGACACTCCTAACCTGGACTTTCAGGTATAAAAGGGGAAGCTCCAACCACCTTCATCACTTCAGTGCTGGCTAATAAATGTTACTGGTCACAGAGTGACCTTCTCTTAAGTATGGGCCTCGTCTACATTTATACTGTATAGTAAGGACTTATTAGACAGAGTGAACAAACTGCCCCGGTTCTGGTCTCTATAAGAACTCCCATTCTGGATTGTTCCATTGCGGGGAGTGTCGGGTTAATAAACGGACTGACGCAACAGGAATTGAAAAATAAACTTGATAATACTTGCGAGAGGGAATGTGTGACTGAAATCTGAGTCTCAGCCTCTAAACATGCTTTTAATTCGGCAGGCGGTGTAAATGAACAGGTCTGAGATTGAAGCTGCTTATCTGAGAATTCAAAACTAAATCTACAGCTGGAACTCCAAAGGTTCGCACACAATTGTTGAGGAAATAATTAGTGATTTAAGCTTAAAGGGAGATGCGTTTGTGCAGCTGTTTCAGAGAGGTTGTGGGCGGCTCTTAAAAGAGCAGTTGTGTTTGGGTTTATCCTCACAGGACAGCGTGGAGTTTTACTTGGAGCTGGTGTACTTGGGCACCGCCTTTATCTCTTCCAACACAGCGTGCTTGGCAAGCTCCGCGGCAGCAGCAGGCGCACGGTGGTCTGGATCTCCCGGGAGCTGATGGTGCGGCGCTTGTTGTAATGGATCAGGCGGGAAGCCTCACCAGCGATGCGCTCCAAAATATCGTTCACAACCGAGTTCATGATGCCCATGGCCTTGGAGGATATGCCAGTGTCAGGGTGAACTTGCTTCATCACTTTGTAGATATAAATGGAGTAACTCTCCTTCCTTGACTGTCTGCGCTTCTTGCCGCTCTTCGGTGTTGTGTTAGTGAACGTTTTCTTGGCGCCTTTCTTGGCAGTAACTGGTGGTGGGAGCGTGCTCAGCGGCCGCCATATTGGTCAGGGCGGTCTCACGGCGCATGCACGGTCCTTTGTGCAGTGACAAAGGATGGGAGGGGCTTCAGGATGTCTGTCAGTTTCATTGGTCACATGTTTATGTAAGATCCGTGGCCCCTGAAACGGAGCTTTGTTGTTCTGATAGTTGTCTGGTGACCTTGGGCCAGCACGCCTCACCCTATTGGGCCAGCCCAGCCAAGCTAACCGTATTGGGCCAGCCCAGGCTCACCCTATTGGGCCAGCCCGTCTTAAACCTTTTGGGCCAGCCCGGGTCCACACTATTGGGCCAGCAGAAAAAGGCCCAGTGACCAGCAGAGAAAATTAGCAGCTCATTGATTTTATTCTCACTCTGCGCACTGTATCCAACCAAGTTAGCTGGAAATGATGAATACCATCGGCCTTTGAATGTGGAAGCAGAAACATTTTTCTGTTCTGTCTGTAGGAAAATATTTCAAACATCAGTGTGACTAGAAAGCAGCGACACACATATACCCGATCCGAGTGAGAATGTTCCAGTGCACTCACTGTGGAAAGAGCTTCAACCAGTTATACAACCTGAAAAACATCGCACCGTTCACAGCGGTGAGAAACTACACGTGTTCTGTGTGTGGACGAAACTTCAACTGATCATCCAACCTGGAGAGACACAAGGACACCTGCTCCATGGAGAAATCATGGAAATGTGGAGACTGTGGGAAGGGATTCAGTTCCCCGACTGATCCAGAAATCCATCGTCGCAGTCACACTGTGGAGAGACCGTTCACCTGCTCTGCATGTGGCCAAGGTTTCACTCATTCATCTGATCTGCTGAAACTCCAGCGAGTTCACACTGGGGAAGTGTGGGAAGGGGTTTACTCAGTCATTTGAATTGCTAGTTTGCAAGTTACTGCAGAGGTTGGATTCTACTGTTATTACTGCTGTTAATCACACCCTGACTGAATCGTGTTCATTCTGCGAGTTGGGATTTGTTTCTGCTAATGTTAATCACCCATAAAACTGGGGTGGAGTTTACTATTTTGATATTTCAAATATCAGAATGTGTCGATACTTGATGTCTCCATGATAAGAGGAGACACATTGATGTCCTGTTACTGACTGCTTAATTTTGCGCCTTTACTCCTCTCGAACTCTAGATTGTTTCAGTTCTCAGACCTTTGGTTACTGTCAGGACAAGTCGCAGTTCCCCATACCGTCCAGAGTGCCTTGATGTCCAGGGTAGGGATAGCTATCACGCCCGGGATCACTAAACACAAAATCCAATGTGTTAATCACTTACACATACTGGAATGTTCGTGTGCCGACAGCATCTCTCTCACCTTCAATGTGTGAATAGAGTAACACACCTGCAAAGCTGGTTTCAATTTAAATTTGAATCCACTCAGTAAATGTATTTTTATAAATATCTACAA
This sequence comes from Pristiophorus japonicus, assembly GCF_044704955.1. Classification (NCBI taxonomy): domain Eukaryota; kingdom Metazoa; phylum Chordata; class Chondrichthyes; family Pristiophoridae; genus Pristiophorus; species Pristiophorus japonicus. Next base: position 1,264,795 of record NW_027254520.1, read on the forward strand.
GTAAACCGATGACATCAACTATTTGACAAAGGTTTACAGTCTACTAGATGAACAAGTAAAAACATCGCGGCCCAATAACACAGCTCTATATTCACTGGAGAAAGTCTGTTATCTAAGTCCTCGTATGTCAGTTGGTGAGATGAGTGACTGAATCTCTTTCCACACTCAGGTTTTAAATGGCCTCTCCCTGATGTGTTTCCACTCAACGCGCATCTGCATCCATTCCCACTGTCCCCACATTTACAGTGTTCAGTCAGCTGGGCACACGAGACTCAGAGGTTGACGAATGGTTGAAGTTGCATCCACACACAGAACATGTGTCCCGTTTCTCACCACTGTGATTGGTGTTTTTCCACTGATGATAAGGTGATCCTGAAGAATCCAGTGAATCTCTCAAATCTCGACATGATGTTTGGTTTGAGCTACCAAGCTGCAGATCCTCCCCTTCTAATACCCTGCAAATGTAGGTTACAAACGTTGTTACTTTAAGTACAGGATAGAAATTCAGAACAGAAAATTCTAGATTCTATAGGACATTCTGTCCCCTCATTTCCCTCCAAAGCTGTAAATTCCTTATTCTAGACACTCTCCCTCCATGCTTACTGTCTAAAATCAACTGGGAGTTACATTCTCCAGGAAGTGCTAAATCTGGCTGAGTGCAATTCCACAGACATTTGTTAACCTCTGGTGCCTCATCATCAGTCGACTCAAAGAGTGTCAGCAGTATTTCTACCATGGTAGGCATCAGAGCCGAGTCCAATCCTACCCTCAAAGACATCCATACACTTCCCAATTGATGTCACTGGATCAGTATCAAGAGCAATTGCACTGCTAATTTTTACTCATATTTCGCCCAGTGGTACTGAGGAAAATTATAACCCCTGAACTGCTGCCTTGGCTGAGATCAACTTACAGCCCTGATCAAGGACTGAACTTGGCACCTTCCCAGTCAGTATTGCAGAGTGTTCTAAAATTTTGGGGGGTAGGGGAGGGAGGGTTAGCAAAATTATTTTGAAACAAATTTTACTCCACCTTTAAACAAAACTGCACAATTCTGAAATCTTTCCAAATTGGACAAAGAAAGTCAAATGCATTATAAAAACAATCTGACATTTTAGAAAGGCTCAAATCACTGAAATAGACAGCTTTAAAATCACAGCACATTACAGAAGGGAACGATTGTTAATGGGGTCTCGGTTCGTGACGTCCTCCGAAACTTAGAGATAAACAGGACTGTTTCTTTAAGTATAAAGAGGCAAAGAAAAAGGCATCCCTGTTCCTTTAAATATCTGCCCCATGTCCAAGGGCAGTGGGAGGAGCAACGGTGCGCGATCTTTTGAAATCCTGACTCGGGAAGCGCCGCCGGATGGGTTCCCGCAGGGTCCTAAGAAACTAATAATTTGATAATCAGATTAAGTAGATCAACTGAAAAGAATGCACACAGAGTCGTTGATATGTGTGTGTGTGTGTGTAATGTTTGCTTGTCAATTCCACAGAGATAAGCTATTATCTTCACCAGTTATTATCCAGAATTTTATTCCCTATTATTTACAATGTAATTGCAGTTTTTTTAATCCCTTTACCATTTATTGATGACCCATTGCCTTGTGCGCTCTGGTTTAGAAAGTGATGTCACAATGACCATTCGGTTGCCAAGGTGACCGTCTGTCCGCAGTATTCAGTGGGAAAGGAGATTAAATCTCACCGAGGGAAATGAGCAACCACCCATTAGTCTCTGCACTTTATTGTCCAGTGATCACCTCACCATCACACAGAAGATCCTAGATTTACCTCCAGTGTGGATGACTTGTATAAGTGATGTTAAAAATGAAATTGTAGGGGTAAAAGAGGAGTTGGGTGAGTGGTGTTTGGGGAGTAGGGGTGAAAGAGGAGTTGGGGGGAGGCGTTTTGAGAGAAGGGTTGAAAGAGGAATTAGTGTGTGAAAAATGGGGTGATTGAGGAGTTGGGGTGAGGGGTTGGAGGGTAGGGCTGAAAAAGGTGTATAAGTGAGGGGGATTTACTGCCCATTACTTGCCTCTGTTGAACTATGGTGGGGTGTGTCTTTCCTTAAAAATGTTTTGTATAGTGTGTTTCACTGAAGTTAGACTTGGAGCTGCAGTTCCTTGTCGGCACGTAACTGTTTCTGTTGAATTAATGCGGGCAGTGGGAATAGATTTGAGTGGGAACATTCTGTGCTGGATGCGATGCTGGGCTGTGGGTTTTCCCTCAGTCCCAGTGACGAGGTGCTGTTGACACCAAATCCAGGGACCGTTTCATTGTGACACAAAATCCAGGGACCACATACATTGTCACTTTAAATCCAGAGACTACTTACATTGAGGCATCAAATCCAAGGACGACTTACACTGATGCACCAAATCGAGGGAATCCTTACACTTAGGGACCAGTAACAATGAGACATCAAATCCAAGATGAATTACAACGTGACATCAAATGCAGGGATTACTAATACCGTGACAAAAAATCCAGGGACCACATACACTGAGACATCAAATCCAGGGACCACTTACACTCAGACAAAAAATCCAGGGACCACTTACACTGAGACATCAAATCCAGGGACCAATTACACTGAGACTACCACATTACATACGATATACGGCACAGAAATGGACCATTCGGACTAACCAGTCCATGAGGTTGTTCTAGCTCTGTTCGGGAATTAGAGAGCCTCAGTATGGGGAATGATCTTGCAGGTGAAACCAGCTCTCGTTAGGGTGAAAGGTGGGTAATGAATGAAGATATGATGGTGGAATCAGACGGTGACTGGTGGGGCTTGGTGACAGATTATTGTCAGAAGCCCTTTGCAGGCAGGCAGATGATTAGATGTAACCAGCACAACAATTGTATTCGTCTGTTATTGTATAAAAATCCCCAAATCTAATGTCACTGATATATTTTTCGGTGAGAAATGTAGAGATGTGAAAGAAGGGAAGAAACAAGGCTTGCACAGGAAAGAAGGTTCCTTGAATGAACACAATGTGAGGCTGTTTTGTGACTCGTCTCTGTGAGGTTAAAAACATGAAATGGAAAAGGGCACGTCCAGTTACACTTATATTGCCAATAGTGCTTTCTAAGTTAATCATTACATCCTAAGCCGCATATCCTACTAACTATCCCAATCACTAATCCCAATCCTAACAATTAACCACAAACCACACCCCTAAACCCTAACCCCTAAACCTACATCTAATCACAGCACCTAACCAAGGCTAAGAACATGAGAAATAGTTGCAGAAGTAGGCCATCTGGCCCCTTGAGTCCACTCCACGTCAATAAGATCATGGCTGATATGGTCTTGGCCTCAATTCTACTTCCCTGCCTTCTCCCCATAAACCTTGCATCCCCTATCTTTCAAAAAGCTGTCTATCTGCAACTTAAATATATTTAATGACTCAACCTCCAATTCTCTCTGGGGCAGAGAATTTCAAAGATTCACGACCCTCTGAGAGAAGAAATTCCTGCTCATTTCCGTTTTAAATGGGTGACCCCTTGTGCTCAGACTGTGCCGCCTAGTTCGAGATCCCTCACAATAAGAAAAAGAGCTCAGTGGGGGAGTTAAATACCTGATAAAGGAAGTGTTTAAACAATTATTTTGATGCAAAAAATACTGCAAGATATGTTTGTAACAAGTAATTATAATCAACTAACCCATCAAAATTAGCAAAGACAATTACAAATACAAAGATTTAAACATTTCAAATTGATCACAAGCAGTATGTGTGGACGAAAACAATTGTTGTGCTCATTGAAAAATCGTTAAACAATACGGAAAATAACAGATTTCCATTCTTATGCAAGATAGTTCTTTCAAGCATTGGTTTAAAAGAATTTCTAACGAGAGTAAAGTGATACACGCCGGTTCAGTGTAAGACTCCCACAAGCTGTATGCTCAAACGAAACAAGTTTAAGATTTGATGTGCCAAACGATAACCTGGCTGAGATGTGAAATAACCTAGAATAAGAAAAGGCCCAAAACGGAAGTGAAGGGAAAATTAATTAGCCTCTTATTATGGAGAAATCAAATATTCGACACACGGTGTTTGAAACAAGCTGATTTATTCAATATTGGGACAGAATATTAATCTCCAGCTCAGATAAAGGGTTATTCAGAGAAGCAGAAACAAAGTCGAAGTGCCAGAATGAACATGGTTCAGTGCCCAATGGGAGCCCAGTAATTCCTGCTTCATTCACTGAAGTGGTCTTTGGTATTTACCCAGCATTCCCCGCGACGGGTTCCGTGTCGAGCCCAGACTTCAGAGGCCCAGTGCGCATGCGCAGGGACTGGCTGCGTTTGGAGCATGCGCAGTGCGTGTAATGGTGGAGCGGACATGGTGTCCACTGCTCCGCAAAAGTGATCAATTTCAGCGGGGCGGAGGTTAGTAATGGACCAGCGGGTAGACGGGAATGCTTCATAAACAACTGATGCCCGCCGGAAGCCCGGAATAATAACCGGAATAGCGGCGACTGCAGCCTCGAGGCTTTCTCCCGGTCACAGGCCCAGGGCAACGGCGGCCATCTTTGTACAGGACGGTAAATTAAGCCTTCTGGCATCTTGATTCACGGAGCAGCAAAGCGCATGCGTGGCCATCTTGGTAAAGTAACAACTAAGTTCATCTCGCTCTTCACACCTCGGATTTCTCACCATCTCCGAAAGGCGCTGCTCAGTGCGAAGCTTCTGGTTGCATTCCAGACAATTGCAGCAGGAAAGCCCCAGAGCTGTTGAGTCCCAGGGTGAGAGTCCCAATGTACAGTCCCAGGATTATTATCTCATAAGAACATAATAACATAAGAAATAGGAGCAGGAGTGGATCATTTGGCCCTTGGATCCTGCTCTGCCATTCAATAAGATCATGGACTCAGCTCCACTTCCCAAATCCCTTTCTCCCTTATCGCTGAAAAATCTGTCTATCTCTGCCTTATCTATATTCATGACCCAGCCTCCAAAGCTCTCTGGGGCAGAGAATTCCATAGATTTACCCTCTGAGCGAAGACATTTCTCATTTCAGTTTTAAATGGGTGACCCCTTATTCTGAGATGATGCTAGTTTTAGTTTACTCGATGAGTGCAAATATCCTCTCTGGATCCACCTTGTCGAATCCCCTCGTTATCATATCTTTCAATAAAATTACATCTCATTCTTTTGAACTCCTTTGTGTATCGGCCCAACCTACTCAACCTATCCTCATCAGAAAACCCCCTCATCGATGGAATCAACCTATGAATAGCCTCCAATGCAAGTATATCCTTCCTTAAATATGCAGACCAAAACTCCATGCATTATTCCAAGTGTGGTCTCACCAATACACTGTACAGTTGTAGCAGGAATTATCTGCTTTTATACTCTATCCCCCTTGCAATAAAGACCAATATTACATTTGCCTTCCTGATTACTTGCTGTACCTGCATACTTGAGTTTTATGCAAAAACACCCTCAGGTCTCTCTGTCCTGTAGCACTTTTCAATTTTTCTCCATTTAACTTATAATTTGCTTTTTTATGATTTCTGCCGAAGTGGAGAACCTCACATTTTCCCATATCAAACTATGTCTGACAAATTTTTGCCCACTCATTTAGCCTGTCTATATCCCTTTGCAGATTTATTGTGTCCTCAATTTACTTTCTCACCCACTTTTGTATCATCAGCAAACTAGGCTACATTACACTCGCTCCGTTCTTCCAAGTCATTAATATAGATTGTGAACAGTTGAGGACCCAGCACCGATCCTGCGGCACCCCACTAGTGACCATTTGCCAACCAGAAAAAGAACCATTTATCCCGACTCTCTGTTTTCTGTTGGTTAAACAATCCTCTATCTATGCTAATATACTGCCCCCAAACATATGATCTTTTATCTTGTGCAGTAACCTCTTATGTGGCACCTTATCAAATGCCTTCTGGATAACCCAATGCACTACATCCACTGGTCCCCCCTTATCCATCCTACTCATTACATCCTCAAAGAACTCCAGCAAATTTGTCAAACATGATTTCCCTTTCATAAAGCCATACTAACTCTGCTGGATTGAATCATGCTTTGCTAAATGTCCCACTGCTGCTTCCTTAATAATGGTCTCCAGCATTTTCCCAATGACAGATGTCGGGCTAACTGGTCTATACTTACCTGCTTTTTGTCTGCCTCCTTTTTTAAATAGAGGCGTTACATTTTTATTTTCCAATCTGGTGGGACCGCCCCAGAATCCAGGGAATTTTGGTAGATTATAACTAATGTGTCCACTATCGCTGCAGCCTTAAGATCCTAGGATGTAAGGCATCAGAGCAAGGTGACTTGTCTGCTTTTAGTCCCATTATTTTACCGAGTACTACTTCATTATGAACAGTGATTGTATTAAGTTCCTGCCTCACTATAGCCGTTTGATTATCCAGTTCGGTATTATTCTCAGTGACCGAGTGTTTTACTATAATTAAACTGATTTCGGACTGTTTCTCTCAGATACTAACTCCTGCACGAAGCCAGCAAACACTCCCACACCCTCGTCACTCCGATGTTTCTGCAGAATTGCTTTGTGAAGAAGGGCTCATGGAGAGAAACACTCTGCATGGAATGATCCCAAATTGAGAATATCCAAGGGACAACACTCCCAGCTTTAATCATTCCCTGTCCTTTCCCCCCAAGCCTCGTTACTTTGCTCAGATTCTGATAAAAGTAAATTGGGAAAAGTGCACTTTGATTTTTACAGGCTGAATTATTGCAGAGAGCTGCGCATGCGCGGTTCAGCCCCGCCCCCTGTGTCAAATCCCAGTGAACAGAAGAGCGCATGCACCCTTCCCTCCCCCAGCACTGCCTGTAATCGCCATTCACACAGTGAGCGGTAGAAGATGGTTGTACAGGACCTTGGTGAGGTCCCACCTGGAATATTGTGTTCAGTTTTGGTCTCCTATTCTGAGGAAGGCCGTTCTGGCTATTGAGGGTTTGCAGTGAAGGTTCACCAGACTGATTCCAGGGATGGCTGGGCTATCATATGAGGAGAGACTGCATCAACTGGACCTTAATTCACTGGAGTTTTGATGGATGAGAGGGGATCTCATAGAAACATATAAGATTCTGAGTGGACTAGACAGGCTAGATGCAGGAAGAATGCTCCCGATGTTGAGGAAGTCCAGAAACAGGGGACACAGTCTTAGAATAAGGCCTTTTAGGACTGAGAGGAGGAGAAACTTCTTCACTCAGAGTTGTTAACCTGCGGAATTCCCTGCCGCAGAGAGTTGTTGATGCCAGTTCATTGGATATATTCAAGAGGGAGTTAGATATGGCCCTTACGGTTAAGGGGATCAATGGGTTTGGAGAGAAAGCAGGAAAGGGGTACTGAAGGAATGATCAGCCATGATCTTATTGAATAGCAGTGCAGGCTGGAAGGGCCAAATGGCCGACTCCTGCACCGATTTTCTATGTTTCTATGTTTCTATGGAGACACCGTGGCCCCGGGGTAAGGCAGCGAGCAGCAGCCTCCTTACAGCAGCGCAGCGCTTTGGGAGCGTGTCCGCATATGGGCTCAGAGATCGGCACCAAGTCCGGGGGGAGTTCAGGGGGAGTCGGGGCTGTGTGCAAGAGGCAGAGTGGAGCAAGAACCAGTCTCAGTGTGTGGTGTGAGTGGGGGAAGGGAGAGGCCATTCTCGGGCTGTGTGTAATAGTGTGTGTCAAGGGTAACATAGAAACATAGAAAAAAGGTGCAGGAACAGGCCATTCAGCCCTTCTAGCCTGCTCCGCCATTCAATGAGTACATGGCTGAACATGAAACTTCAGTACCCCCTTCCTGCTTTCTCGCCATAACCCTTGATCCCGCGAGTAGTAAGGACTTCATCTAACTCCCTTTTGAATATATTTAGTGAATTGGCCTCAACTACTTTCTGTGGTAGAGAATTCCACAGGTTCACCACTCTCTGGGTGAAGAAGTTTCTCCTCATCTCGGTCCTAAATGGCTTACCCCTTATCCTTAGACTGTTACCCCTGGTTCTGGACTTCCACAACATTGGGAACATTCTTCCTGGATCAAACCTGTCGAAACCCGTCAGAATTTTAAACGTTTCTATGAGGTCCCCTCTCATTCTTCTGAACTCCAATGAATACAAGCCCAGTTGATCCAGTCTTTCTTGATAGGTCAGTCACACCATCCCGGGAATCAGTCTGGTGAATCTTCGCTGCACTCCCTCAATAGCAAGAATGTCCTTCCTCAAATTAGGAGACCAAAACTGTACACAATACTGCAGGTGTGGCCTCACGAAGGCCCTATACAACTGTAGCAACACCTCCCTGCCCCTTTACTCAAATCCCCTCGCTATGAAGGCCAACATGCCATTTGCTTTCTTAACCGCCTGCTGTACCTGCATGCCAACCTTCAATGACACCCAATTCTCGTTGCACCTTCCCTTTTCGTAATATGTCGACATTCAGATAATAGTCTGTCTCTCTGTTTTTACCTCCAAAGTGGATAATCTCACATTTATCCACATTATACTTCATCTGCCGTGCATTTGCCCAATCACCTAACCGATCCAAGTCACTCTGCAGACTCATAGTATCCTCCTCGCAGATCACACTGCCACCCAACTTAGTGCCATTAGCAAATTTGGAGATATGCATTTAATCCCCTCGTCTCAATCATTAATGTGCAATGTAAACAGCTGGGGCCCCAGCACAGAACCTTGTGGTACCCCACTAGTCACTGCCTGCCATTCTGAAAAGTACCCATTTACTCCTACTCTTTGTAAGGGAGACAGAATGGGCAGAATCAGCTATTTACAATCTGCTGCTTTCTCTCTCCAAATCAGTAGTGAACATTCCTGGTTAATTCCATTGGGGGCTGTGTATAAGAGGTAGAGTGGAACAGGAACAAGTTCCTGAACATGATGTGAGTGGGGGAAGGGAGATACCATACTCGGGCTGTGTGTGGACAGTGTAAGGTAACAGAGAAAGTAAACCACCCCTCTCTTTCAAATCATTGCTGCTTTCTTTCCCCAATTCAGCAATGAATGTTCCTGATTCAGTTCCAATCTCACCGTGTCTGTTCTTCATGGACAGTGAGCAGTGGAAACACAGCCTGACAGTGAGGATGTGAGGAGTTTCACAAAGTGCATCTTTTGCAGGCACCAGGAGAGGAGTGTGGGAGAAGATATTTTAAAGACGGGTTATATTGTTTTGGTGAGCTGTGTTCTGCAGAACCGCGTTGCTGATGATCGACAGCTACATTGTCACTCCTTCAGATACATTATATTCTCCCCTCATCCATATCTTAAAACTAATAATGTTCTCGTATTATAATTCTCAGAGCAAAATTCTTCAACCAGCCTGAACAAATGTGATCTTTACTCCAGTGCAGGCAGCTCCTTCTCAGACACAATAAGTAGATGATCACTCACAGACTGCAGACACACAGAACTGGTCTCAATCCTATTCTCACATACAGCAGAAGCAGTCAGTCCAACAGTGATCCAAAGTGGCCGAGTTACACTGTGAATCTTACAGCCACATGGAGCAGTAGAATCAGATGCTGTTTCACCATTGAAACAGATCACACTGACAGGTACATTAAACACCCACACTCACTTCCCAGCAACTGGCAGCTAGAGAATAAAAGACAATCATCTATCAGAAAAAAATGACAAATAGAACGTATAAACCACACTCGCAAATCAGAAGCTGATGGGTAAAGAGCAAAAGCCATATTCATGTTTCAAAATCTGACGGATTCAGTATTTAACCCCTGAACATACGAGAAGATGACAGGTGCAGTATAAAATCCACATTCCCATACCATAGACTGACAGATACAGTATACAACACACACCCACATATATGAAAGTGACAGTAACAGAATAAAATCCCCACCTGCATGCCAGAGAGTGACAGGTACATTGTAAATCCCATGTGCACATATCGGAAAACTGAACGGAATTAAGTAAAATTGTTACTTGCATCGCAGGAACTGATAGGGGCAGAGTAAAACCCACACCCATACACATCAGAAAAATGACACGTAGAAGGCAACATTTTCATTGACATATCAGAGAAATACAGGTAAAAAGTAAAATTGATTCTCACGTTCACATACCAGAGACTAGCCGATACAGATAAATTCTACACTCACATAGCAGGCAATGACAGGCACAGTCTAAAACACACAATCAAGTAGCAGGAACAAATAGGTACAGTGCAACATAGAAGAAACTGAGAGGCACAGATTAAACCTCAACATACGCCAAAATCTGACAGTTACAGAACAATACACACACTTGCATATCAGAGACTGAGAGATACAGTATAAAACCCATACTCACATATCAGAGACTGAGAGATATAGTATAAAACCCACAATCACATTCGAGGCTGACATATTAAAATCTGGACTCCCATAACAGAAAGGGAGAGATACAGAGAAAGGTCCACACTCACATACCAGAGACAGATAGATACAGAATAAAACTCAACTCATTTTCAAGAGACCGACAGATTCAGCATAAAACTCACCTCCATATCACAAATTAACAGAGTATACGTTTTATTTTCTAACGATCAGGAATTGGGGGTACAGAGTAAAACAATACTAACATACTGGAGAATGCCGGGTATGGAGTAGAGCTCACATTCACATAACAGAGATGGACAGATGTAGCGCAAAATACACATCACACCAGGAATGGAAATATACATAGAAACATAGAAAAAAGGTGCAGGAGTTGGGCATTCGGCCCTTCGAGCCTGTACCACCATTCAGTATGATCATGGCTGATTATGCAACTTCAGTACTCCACTCCCGCTTTCTCTCCATACCCTCTGATCTTCTTTGCCGTAAATACCACATCTAACTCCCTCTTGAGTATATCCAACGAACTGGACTCCACAACTTTCTGTGGTAGAGAATTGCACAGGTTTAACACTTTCTGGGTGAAAAAGTTTATCCTCATATCAGTCATTTATGGCTTATCACTTATCCTTAGATTGTTACTCCAGGTTCTTGACTTTCGCTACATCGGGAACATTCTTCCTGCATCTAATTTGTCCAGTCCCGTCATAATTTTAAATGTTTCTATGAGATCCCCTCTCATTCTTCTAAATTCCAGTGAGTATAAGCCGAGCCGATCCAGTCTTTCCTCATATGTCAGTCCTGCATCCCGGGAATCACTCTGGTGAACCTTCGCTGCACTCCCTCAATAGCACGCACTTCCTTGCTCAGATTAAGAGACCAAAACTGCACAGAATACTCAAGTTGTGGTCTCACCAAGGCCCTGTACAACTGCAGTAAGACCTCCCTGCTCCTATACTCAAATCTCCTCGCTATGAAGGCCAGCATGCCATTTGCTTTCTTTGCTGCCTGGCGTACCTGCATGCCTACCTTCAGTGACTTGATGTACCATGACACCCAGGTTTCTATGCACCTCCCATTTTATTAATCTGTCACCATTCAGATAATAATCTGCCTTCCTGTTTTTGCCACCAAAGTGGATAACCTCACATTTATCCACACTATACTGCATCAGCCATACAATTGCCCAATCACCTAACCTGCCCAAGTCAACCTGCAGCCTCTTAGCATTCTCTTCACAGTTCACACCGTCATCCAACTTAGTGTCATCTGCAAACTTGAAGATATTACACTCAATTCCTTCATCTAAATCATTGATGTATATTGCAAATAGCTGGGGTCCCAGCACTGAACATTGCGGCACCCCACTAGTCACTGCCTGCCATTCTGGCTAACTGGTCGATATTTCACTGTTTTCTCTCTCCATCCTTTTTTAAAAGGTGGGGTTACATTACCTACCCTCAAATCCATATTACTGATCCAGAGTCCATGGAATTCTGGAAAATGACCAACAATGCATCCACCATTTCTCCGGCCACTCCTTTAACTACTCTGGGATGCAAACTTCCAGGCCCTGGGGATTTATTAGACTGCAGTCCCTTCAATTTCCCGAACACAATTTCCTGATTAATAAGAATTTCCCTCAGTTCCTCATTCCCGCTAGACCCTCAGTCCCCTAGTATTTTCGGGAGGTTATTTCTATCTTCCTTAGTGAAGACAGAACCAAGGTTTTTGTTCAATTGGTCTGCCATTTCCTTATTTCCCATGATGAATTCACCTGATTCTGACTGCAAGGGGCCTACATTAGACTTTACATTTCTTTTTCTCTTCACATATCATAAGAAGCTTTTGCAGTCAGTTTGTTATGTTGCCTGCAAGCTTACTCTCATATTCTATTTTCCTCCTCCTAATTACAAGCTTAGTCCTCCTCTGCTGAATTCTAAATCCCAGTCCTCAAGTTTGCTGCTTTTACTGGCCAATTTATATGCCTCTTCCTTGGATTTAACACTGTCCCTAACTTCCCTTGTTGGCTACGGTTGAGCCACCTTTCCTGTTTTATTTTTCCGCCAGACAGGGATGTACAATAGTTGTAATTCATCCATGTGATCTTTAATTGTCTGCCATTGCCTATCCACCGTCGACCCTTTAAGTATCATTCGCCAGTTTATCCTAGCCAAACCACGTCTCATACCATTGAAGTTTCTTTTAAGTTCAGGACCCTAGTCTCTGAGTTAACTTTGTCGCTCTCCATCTTAATGAAGAATTCTACCATATTATGGTCACTCTTCCCCAAGGGGCCACGCACGACTAGATTGCTAATTAATCCTCTCTCGTTACACAAGACCCAGTCGAGGATGGCCTGCTTTCTAGTTGGTTCCTCGACATATTGGTCTCGAAAACCATCCCTTATACAATCCAGGAAATCCTCCTCCACAATATTGCTACCAGTTTGGTTAGCTTAATCAATATCTAGATAAAAGTTATCCATGTTAACTGTTGTTCTCTTATTGCATGTATCCCTAATTTCCTGTTTGATGCCATCCTCAACCTCTCTACTATTGTTTGGTGGTCTGTACACAAACCCAACTAACATTTTCTTCCCTTTGGTTTTTCGCAGCTCTATCCATATAGATTCCACATCATCCCAGCTAATGTCCTTCCTTACTATTGCATTAACCTCCTCTTTAACTATTAACACTACCCCACATTTTTTCCTTTCTGGCTATCCTGCCTGAATATTGAATACCACTGGATGTTTTGTTTCCAGCCTTGGTTACCCTGGAGCCATGTTTCAGTATTCCCAATTACATCATATAGCTATCTGTGCAGTTAATTCGTCCATCTTATTACGAATGCTTCTCGCGTTGAGACTCAGAGCTTTCAGGCTTGTTTTTTTTTTACCACACTCTGTCCTTTTAGAATTTTGTTGCAATGTGGCCCTTTTTGATGCAAAATGAAACCCACAGGCAATTACCAGAAATTGACAGGTACAGGATAAAATCCACGCTTTCGTGTCAAAACTAACATACAGAGTAAAACCCTCATCCACATACCAGAGATGGACAGATTAGAGTAAAATCCACGTTCCATTACCAGACACCACTATATAAGAAAATAAGAACTTTAGAAACAGGAGCAGGAGTATGCCATACGGCCCCTCGAGCCTGCTCCACCATTTAATACGATCATGGGTGATCCGATCATGGACTCAGGTTCACCTCCCTGTCCATTCCCCATAACCGCTGATTCCCTTATCAGTTAACAAACTGTCGATCTGCGTCTTAAATATATTCAGTGTCCTAGCTTCCACAGCTCTCTGAGGCAGCGAATTCCACAGGTTTACAAGCCTCTGAGAGAAGAAATTCCTCCTCACCTCAGTTTTAAATGGAGGCCCCCTTAATTTCAGATTATGCCCCCTAGTTCTCGTCTCCCCAATCAGTGAAAACATCCTCTCTGCTATCACCTTGTCAAGCCCCCTCATAATCGTATACATTTCAATAAATCACCTCTCATTCATTCTTCTGAATTCAATGAGTAGAGGCCCAACCCCCTCAACCTTTTCTAATAAGTCAGCCCCTCATCTCTGGAATCAACCTAGTGAACCTTCTCTCAACTTCCTCCAAAGCAAGTGTATCCCTTCATAAATATGGAAACCAAAACTGCACGCAGAATTCCAGGTGTGGCCTCCCCAATAACTTGCATAACTGTAGCTAGACCTCCCTGCTTTTATACTCCAACCCCTTTGCAATAAACGCCAAGATTGCATTGGCCTTCCTGATCACTTGCTGTACCTGCATACTAAACCCTTGTGTTTCATGCACAAGTTCCCCAGGTCCCGCTGCACTGCAGCACTTTTCAATCTTTCTCCATTTAAATAATAACTTGCTCTTTGATTTATTTTCTGCCATAGTGCATGACCTCACACTTTCCAACATTATACTCCATCTGCCAAATTGTTGCCCACTCACTTAGTCTATCTGTATCCTTTTGCAGATTATGTGTGTCCTCCTCACACATTGCTTTCCCTCCCATCTTTATATCGCCAGCAAACTTGGCTACTTTACAGTCGGACCCTTCTTCCAAGTCGTTAATGTAGATTGTAAATAGATGGGGTCTCAGCACTGATCCCTGTGGCACCCCACTAGTTACTGATTGCCAACCCAAGAATGAACCATTAACCCCAACTCTCTGTTTTCTGTTAGTTAGCCAATTCTTTATCAATGCTAATATATTACCCCCAGCCCCGTGAACATTTATCTTGTACAGTAACCTTTTTTGTGGCACCTTGTCAAATGCCTTCTGGTAGTCCAAATACACCACATCCACTTTATCCACCCTGTTCGTTACATGCTCAAAGAATTCAAGCAAATTTGTCAAACATGACTTCCCCTTCATAAAGTCATACTGACTCTGCCTGAACGAATTATGTTTTTCCAAATATCTTGCTAATGCTTCTTTAAGAATGAACTCTTCAACATTTTCCTATCGACAGATGTTAGGTTAACTTTTCTATAGTTTCCTGCTTTTTGTCTGCCTCCTTTTTATCCGAGTGCGGCTCTCAGTCCCCGGGCAACACCGAGTGCGGCTCTCGTCCCTGGTCAACGCCGAGCGCTGCTCTCAGTACCACGCAACACCGAGTGCGGATCTCATTCCCCGGGCAACACCGAGTGCAGCTCTCGGGCGCCGGGCAACACCGAGTGCGGCTCTCGGGCCATGAGTCAGAGCCACTGGGCCCGGCACCAGCAATCCTTCGGGGCAGCACCTCCCCCACACCAGGAAAACAACAACTTACATTTATACAGCAGGCCCAGCAATTCCCAGCGGCTCTGTATCAGGTGGGCGCTGGATGTGGAAGTCACTCACTGGCCTCCTGGGTCTCTTTGTTGCATCAGTTTGAGCTGATGGAGAGGGGGGAGAAGCTGCTGCGTTTCACCCCTTGTAGTTCTGGGCCCAGTGGGACCAACAATTTCCCATGTGGGCCTGTCGAGGGAGGTGAGTTCCCTTCCCTGAAGGACAGCAGTTACCGAGATGTGTTTTTACGACAATCCGGCAGCTTTCATGGTCATTTTATTCTAGTGCCGGCCCCACAAATGACGAAATTCATTAAGCTCAATTTCAGAACCGCCTTTCTGTTTTTGTGGGTTCTCACTCACACTCCCCTTTTCCTGTTTGAAATTCAATTTACATGGTTTTAAAAAGGAAGGATTTGTAGACTGGAAGCTCAAACCAAATATCACCTCCAGATCTGACACTCACCCGCTGCATCGGGACAGGAATGTCATAAGTTTTTGACCATGGAAGCAGAAGGCACCGTTCACAGTGAGGAGAAAGGACACACGTGCTCTGTGTGTGGACAAGGCATCAGCCAATCGTCAAACCTGGAGAGACACAAGTGCAATCACACTGGGGAGAAACCGTGTAAATGTGGGGATTGTGAGAAATGATTCAACTCCCCCGACCCAGCTGGAAACACATCGGGGCGTTCACACTGGGGAGAGACCGTTCACCTGCTCCAACTGTGGGAAGTGATTAATTCATTCATCCGACCTGCTGACACACCAGCGAGTTCACAATGGGGAGAGGCCGTTCACCTGCTCCGACTGTGGGAAGGGATTCACTACATCATCCAACATTCTGAGACACCAGCGAGATCACACTGGGAAGAGACCGTTCATCTGTTCTGAGTGTGGGAAGGGATTCTCTCTGTCAGGCAAACTGCTGAGACACCAGCGAGTTCACAAGTGACTGCAGGGGTTGGATTCTGTTGTTAATCGCATACTGAACTGCATTGTCTTCATTTTGAAAGTTGGGGTTATAACTCCTGTAACGCTGATGTTAATATCTCCTGTAACTGGACTGGAGTTTAATATTTGGGATTCAGACACATAAATTAGTGTTGCTTCCAACACATTGCTGTGGATTTTTGTCTTTCACACCTGAGTGTTTAGCATTACCGGGCTGGAGCTGAGAAAGGACAATCTGTATGGAGGATCTTACACGGGGAACAAAACTTCAGCCTGGACACAGTCCTTCAGGGCCACACTGATATCACCACATTCTTCTGAACTGCAATGTGTATAGTCCCAACCTACTCAACCTATCGTCATAAGTCAACCCCCTCATCTCCCGAATCAAATCTGGAATCTGCAGCTGACATGAACAAGGACCTGAGGCTTGTTACAAGATACATATTTCATTACAGACAAGGTTACACTAGGTGCAATGTTCAGTTAGAACATGAGAATATAAGAAATAGGAGCTGAAGTAGGCTATTTGGCCCCTCGGGCCTGCTACGCCATTCAATAATATCATGGCTGATCTGATCATGGACTCAGTTCCACTTCCCTGCCCACTCCCCATAATCCCTTATTCCCTTATCGATCATAAATCTGTCTATTTCCGCCTTAAATATATTCAAAGACCCAGCCTCCATAGCTCTCCGGGGCTGAGAATTCCATAGATTTTCAACCCTCAGAGAAGAAATTCCTCGTCTCAGTTTTAATTGGGTGGCCCCTTATTCTAAGACTATGTCCCCTAGTTTTAGTTTCCCATATAAGTGGAAATATCCTTTCATAATCCACCTTGTCACACCCCCTCATTATCTTATGTTTCGATAAAATCTTATCTCATTCTTCTGAACTCCAACGTGTTTCGGCCAAGCCTACTCCAACTATCTTGATAAGTAAATCCCCTCATCACCGGAATCAACCTCGGTAACATTCTCTGAACTGCCTCCAATGCAGGCATATCCTTCCTTAAATACGAAGACCAAAATACGGAGTCCATTACAGGAAAAATTCCAAGCAAACCAGCAGCACACTGGTACCTTAACAGTGTCTCAATGGCCGACATGTTTTTCTTAAATAGATTTGCTGAGTGGATATAAACTTAAACCAGGTTTACAGGCGTGATGCTCTATTCACATATTGAAGGTAGAAGAGATGCTGTGGGACACATGCTAAGTCCAGTAGCTGAAAGTGATTAACAGACAGGGTTTTGTGTTTAGTGATCCCAGGCGTGTTACCAATACCAGCAAGATCTAAGCCCATGGAATAACAGGGACAGTGGCAGCATGGATATGAAAGTGGCTAAGTGACACAAACAGGAGTATGGTTTTGTTTTCAGACTGGAGGAAGTCAAACTTAACCTAGAAAGGTTTAAAAGTGATACATTTTGGGAGGAAGACAGAGGAGAGGAAATAGAAACTAAAGGGTACAATTGTAAAGGGGTGCATGAGCAGAGAGACCCAGGAGTATATGTGCACCAATCACTGAAGGTGGCAGCACTGGTTGAGAAAGTGGTTACAAAAACTTACGGGATCCTAGGCTTCATGAAAAGTGGTATAGAGTACAGAAGTTTGGATATTATGTTGAATCTGCATAAAACTCTGGTTCGGCCTCAAACTGGAGTATTGTGTGCAGTTCTGGGTCATCATCATCATAGGCAGTCCCTCGGATCGAAGAAGACATGCTTCCACTCTAAAAAAATAGTACTTAGGTGGCTGAACAGTCCAATACGAGAGCCACAGTCCCTGTCACAGATGGAACAGATAGTCGTTGAGGGAAGGGGTTGGTGGGACAGGTTTGCCGCACATTCTTTCTGATGCCTGCGGTTGATTTCTGCATGTTCTCGGCGATGAATCTCGAGGTGCTCAGCGCCCTCCCGGATGCTCTTCCTCCACTTCGTGCGGACTTTAGCCAGGTGTCAGTGGGGATGTTGCACTTTATCAGGGAGGCTATGAAGGTGTCCTTGTAACGTTTCCTCTGCCACACCTTTGGCTCGTTTGCTGTGAAGGAGTTCTGAGTAGAGTGCTTGCTTTGGGAGTCTCGTGTCTGGCATGAGAAAAATGTGGCCTGTGCAGTGGAGCTGATCAAATGTGGTCCGTGCTTCAATGCTGGGGATGTTGGCCTGGCCGACGACGTCAGTGCGTCTGTCCTCCTGGGGGATTTGTTGGATCTTGCGGAGACCTCGTTGGTGTTATTTCTCCAGCAACTTGAGGTGTCTATTGTACATAGTCCATGTCTCTGAGGGTGGGTATTACTGCAGCCCTGTAGACCATGAGCTTGCTGGTAGATTTGAGAGTAAGGTCTTCAAACACTCTTTTCCTCAAGCGTCCGACGGCTGCACTGGAGGCGGTGTTGAATCTTGTCATCAATGTCTGCTCTTGTTGATAAGAGGTTCCCGAGCTGTGGAAAATGGTCCACCTTGTCCAGGGCCGCGCCATGGATTTTTGTGACTGCGGTGTGGGGGTGAGTGGAGGGAGTGCTGTGCGGCGAGGACAGGCTGGTGGAGGACCTCGGACTTACAGATGTTTAGTGTAAAGCCCAAGCTTTGCTACGCCTCAGTAAATACGTCGACTATGACTGAGAGTTCAGCCTCTGTATGTTCACAGATACAGGTATTGTCCGTGTATGGTCGCTCAACGACAGAGATTGGGGTGGTCTTCCACTTGGCCTGGAGACGACGAAGGTTGGACAGGTTCCCACTGGTTCTGTAGTTTAGTTCCACTCCAGCGAGGAGCTTGTTGACTGAACTGGAGCAATTCTGCCTTCCGCATTTTAGTAAGTATGCGAAGGCATTTTGCGAGCGTTCAGAAAAGATTTACGAGAATGACTCCAGGGATAAGTGACTTCAGTTACGTGGATAGTCTCGAGAAGTTAGAATGTTGTCAAAAAAAAGAGGATTGAGAGGAGATTTGACAGAGGTGTTTAAAATCATGAGGGGTCTGGACAGAATAGATAGAGTGGTATTAGTCGAAGCTCTTGCAGATAGCCAGCATGGGATCGACGGGCCAAAAAGCCTCCTTCCGTGTTGTAACCAGTCTCTGATTCTATGAGGATGCTCCATCTCCCGGGCACTGAGACACAGTTGGGAACAGAGATTCTGAAGCCGAGCCCAATCTCTGTTTCTGAACCAAGATGGCCGTGCATGCGCCCTGATCCCGCCATGTGCAAGAAAGTGGCCTGTGACCCTGCTCCACCAGGCCTGTCACCACGGGGCCTGTGGGATCTAATTCGTGGCCTGAGATTTATTCTGTATCTAAGCCGTGCTGTACCTGCCCTGAGATTGTTTGATGAGATAGTGTAGAGGGAGCTTTACTCTGAATCTAATCAGTGCTGTACCTGCTCTGGTGGTGTTCGACCGGACAGTGTTGATGAAGCGTTTTAATACATACGAAAAATGACGGACAGGTAAAGACCAGCTGGTTCATCAATCCTGTCCCACACAATTGCGATTTATCACATCGTTTATACTCTATTCCACCCGAGTCCATGTGATCTCCTGGGAGAGGCAAAAAAAACAGATTAAAAAAAAACCTAGGACAATTTGGGAAAATAAAATCTTGGACATTTTTCACCAACCCAT
Organism: Pristiophorus japonicus; assembly: GCF_044704955.1. Lineage (NCBI taxonomy): Eukaryota > Metazoa > Chordata > Chondrichthyes > Pristiophoridae > Pristiophorus > Pristiophorus japonicus. The sequence continues at coordinate 1,284,504 of NW_027254520.1, forward strand.
CTAAGCGATGGAAACTAGTCCAGGAGATCAATCTGGCCATTAAATTCCCTGCAGTACCTACCTTCTGTAAGTCTTAATCTCCGCCACAGCCAAAAACAAATCCAGCTTTTTCTTGAAGGAATTCAGTGAGTCTGCATCCACCATATGAGAGGGCAGCTTGTTCCAGAGGTCTACTGTTCTCTGGGAAAAGAACCACCTCCTGATGTCTAACCTAGATCTAGCCTTGTAAAACTGAAATTTGAGTCCCTGGTCCTGCCTCACAGACTTAATTGAAATAAACGGTCAGCTGGAACACTCTCTTTCACTTTCATTATCTTATAAACCGCAATCATATCGCCCTAAGTCTACGCTGCTCTAAGGTAACGAGTTCCAACTCTTTTAACCTATCTTCATAAGTAAGATGCTTTAGACTTGGAATTAGTCGAGTGACCCTTTCCAGAAGCTCAATATCACCCACCATGTGAGGCGATCAAAACTGGACACAGTATTCCAAGTGTGACCTGACTAAGGTCTTGTATAATGACAAAACAGTACTCCTCGTCTTATACTCAATTGCCCTTTCGATACACCCCAACACCCTATTTGCTCTAACTGTCGCTACACTGTATTGCTCGTGTACCTTTAAGGATGTATTCACTAGAATGTCTAAATCTCTTTCTATCTCCACCATCTTTAATGCCTTTCCCTGGAGGGTGTATCAATGTTGAGCATTCGCCCTGTCCACATACATAACAGTAAACTTATCTAAGTTATACATCATTTTCCAGTCATGAGGCCAGTGTGCCAACACTGTAAGATCTGCCTGAATCAAACGAGCCTCTTCTACAGTTCGAGCACTCGCACAGATGTTGGTTTCATTTCAAATTTGTGCCCCGACCCCAAAACCCAGATCTTTAATAAAAATAGTAAAACGCAACAGTCCCAACACTGATCCCTGCAGGACACCACTGGTGACCGGTCTCCAAACAGATCCAAATCCATCGATCACTGCTCTTTACTTACATCTTGCCAGACAGTACTGTATCCTGCTCAATATATTTCAGTAATACCAGAAGCTCCGATCTTATAGAGAAGCCTCTTGTGCGGTACCTTGTCAAAAGGTTTTTGGAAATTTAAATAGACAATGTCTACTGGGCTTCCCTCATCCACTAACATTGTATCTTCTTCAAAAAATACAATTAAAGTTGTGAGACATGAACTTTTTTTTAATTAAGCCATGTTGGCTTTCCCTAATATGTCCCTCCCTATCCAACTATTCATATATTGCATCCCTTATGATTCTTTCCAGCAACTTACCTATTACTGATATTAAGCTGATAGGCCTATAGTTACCCAGGTCTGCCTTGTCACGTTGTTTTAAAAGTGGGGACGACTCCAGCCTCCTTCTTATCTGTAGGAACCATCAAGATTGCAGTGAGCTATTAATCATACATGACAAAGGCTCACACAGCACATGTCCCATCTCCCGGAGGACTCTCACACAGCACATGTCCCATCTCCCGGAGGACCCTCACATAGCACATGTCCCATCTCCCGGAGGATCCTCACACAGCACATGTCCCATCTCCCGGAGGACCTTCAGGTGGCTGCTCTATATATTTTTATGTTCTTAATTATTTCTTAAACAGTATTCATATCTATGTTAATGTTACTGAGAAAAACTAGTATTGTTAAATTCTAATATTTGAGCATGATCTTCAAGGGTAAAGACTGATGCAAGGTACTCACTAATAAGGTATGAGGCTTGAATTGGCTAGGATAGATTGGCGAATGATACTTAGGGGTTTGACTGTGGATGGGCAATGGCGGACATTTAGAGACCGCATGGATGAATTACAACAATTGTACATTCCTGTCTGGCGTAAAAATAAAATAGGGAAGGTGGTTCAACCGTGGCTATCGAGGGAAATCAGGGATAGTACTAAAGCCAAGGAAGTGGGATACAAATTGGCCAGAAATAGCAGCGAACCTGGGGACTGGGAGAAATTTAGAACTCAGCAGAGGAGGACAAAGGGTTTGATTAGGGCAGGGAAAATGGAATACGAGAAGAAGCTTGCAGGGAACATTAAGGTGGATTACAAAAGTTTCTATAGGTATGTAAAGAGAAAAAGGTTAGTAAAGACAAACGTAGGTCCCCTGCAGTCAGAATCAGGGGAAGCCATAACGGGGAACAAAGAAATGGCAGACCAATTGAACAAGTACTTTGGTTCGGTATTCACTAAGGAGGATACTAACAACCTTCCGGATATAAAAGGGATCAGACGGTCTAGTAAGGAGGGGGAACTGAGGGAAATCTTTATTAGTCGCGAAATTGTGTTGGGGAAATTGATGGGATTGAAGGCCGATAATCTCCAGGGCCTGATGGACTGAATCCCAGAGTACTTAAGAAGGTGGCCTTGGAGATAGCGGATGCATTGACAGTCATTTTCCAACATTCCATTGATTCTGGATCAGTTCCTATGGAGTGGAGGGTAGCCAATGTAACCCCACTTTTTAAAAAAGGAGGGAGAGAGAAAACAGGGAATTATAGACCGGTCAGCCTGACCTCAGTCGTGGGTAAAATGATGGAATCAATTAATAAGGATGTCATAGCAGTGCATCTGGAAAATTGTGACATGATAGATCCAAGTCAGAATGGATTTGTGAAAGGGAAATCATGCTTGACAAATCTTCTGTAATTTTTTGAGGATGTTTCCAGTAAAGTGGACAAAGGAGATCCAGTTGATGTGGTATATTTGGACTTTCAGAAGGCTTTCGACAAGGTCCCAACAAGAGATTAATGTGCAAAGTTAAAGCACATGGGATTGGGGGTTGTGTGCTGACGTGGATTCAGAACTGGTTGTCAGACAGGAAGCAAAGAGTAGGAGTAAACGGGTACTTTTCAGAATGGCAGGCAGTGACTAGTGGGGTGCCGCAAGGTTCTGTGCTGGGGCCCCAGCTATTTACATTGTCCATTAATGATTTAGACGAGGGGATAAAATGCAGTATCTCCAAATTTGCGGATGACACTAAGTTGGGTGGCAGTGTGAGCTGCGAGGAGGATGCTATTAGGCTGCAGATTGACTTGGATAGGTTAGGTGAGTGGTCAAATGCATGGCAGATGAAGTATAATGTGGATAAATGTGAAGTTATCCACTTTGGTGGTAAAAACAGAGAGACAGACTATTATCTGAATGGTGACAGATTAGGAAAAGGGAAGGTGCAACGAGACCTGGGTGTCATGGTACATCAGTCATTGAAGGTTAGCATGCAGGTACAGCAGGCGGTTAAGAAAGCAAATGGCATGTTGGACTTCATAGCGAGGGGATTTGAATACAGGGGAAGGGAGGTGTTGCTACAGTTGTACAGGGCCTTGGTGAGGCCACACCTGGAGTATTGTGTACAGTTTTGGTCTCCTAACTTGAGGAAAGACATTCTTGCTATTGAGGGAGTTCAGCGAATATTCACCAGACTGATTCCCGGGATGGCGGGACTGACCTATCAAGAAAGAAAGGATCAACGGGGCTTGTATTCACTGGAGTTCAGAAGAATGAGAGGGGACCTCATAGAAACGTTTAAAATTCTGACGGGTTTAGACAGGTTCGATGCAGGAAGAAAGTTCCCAATGTTGGGGAAGTCCAGAACCAGGGGTCGCATTCTGAGGATAAGGGCTAAGCCATTTAGGACCGAGATGAGGAGAAACGTCTTCACTCAGAGAGTGGTGAACCTGTGGAATTCTCTACCACAGAAAGTAGTTGAGGCCAATTCATTAAATATATTCAAAAGGGAGTTAAATGAAGGCCTTACTACTCGGGGGTCAAGGGTTATGGCGAGAAAGCAGGAAGCGGGTACTGAAGTGTCATGTTCAGCCATGAACTCATTGAATGGCGGTGCAGGCAAGAAGGGCTGAATGGCCTGATCCTGCACCTATTTTCTATGTTTCTATGTTTCTATTCCCGCCATACTCAGTGAGACCTTTGTAATCTGTCCTTGAACATCCTTCAGTGACCCAAAACAGTCTTTAATAGTTCTCTGACGCTTTACATGAATAAAAAAGGCTTTTCCCATGAATGCCACAGTTGCCTACAATTCTTTTTTCAAAATAACCTTTTTGATGATCAAATAGCAGCTTCCGTTTTCTTTAGATCTTTGTATTCAACGCTATTTATTTGATTGTTAAATTTATTTAATTTACAGAGACATTTCTGTTTACATGTTATTTGTCTTTGTACAGAGCCAGTCAGCCACTTTGGCTTTTTCTTACCACATTTGCATTATTAGATTTTGGCTATTGTAGTTTTCCACATTTCAATTCTGAAATACGTTCCATTTATATTCAACATCGATCACATCACCACCGAGTAGGGTTAGCCAATTTACCTGTTGCAAGTCCTCTGCCATTTTGGAGAAGTTTGCCCTTATGAAATGCGGTGCGAGTTGCAGGTTCTCAGTCACTTTGGTTCTTCCGGCCAATTGGGACCCGACAATGTGATCACTGTTGCCCAGATGTTCCTCCAAAAGGAGGGCTGAAAGGAGGCCAGGCTCACTGCTAAACACCACATCCAATATATAATTTTCCCAAGTTCCTTCATTAACATGTTGAGTCAGGAACCATTCCTGTATATTTTCAATACATAAGAACATAAGAAATAGGAGCAGGAGTAGGCCATAAGGCCCCTTGATCCTGCTCCACCGATCAATAAGATCATGGCTGATCCGATCATGGACTCAGCTCCACTTCCCTGCCCGCTCCCCATAACCCCTTATCCCCTTATCGTTTAAATACATTGAAGTCAGAAATAGACAGTTTCTTAATGTCCCAACTTCCACAGCTCTCTGAGGCAATGAATTCCACAGACTCACAACCCTTTGAGAGCAGACATTTCTCGTCTTCTCAGTTCTAAATGGGCGGCCCCTTATTCTAAGATCAAGCCATCTAGTTATAGTCTCCCCCATCAGTAGAAACATCCTCTCTGCAACCACCTTGTCAAGCCCTGTCATAATCTTATATGTTTCTGTAAGACCACCTCTCATTCATAGTAACATCGAAAATCGGTGCACGAGTAGGCCATTCGGTCCTTCGAGCCTGCACCCCCATTCAATATGATCATGGCTGATCACGCCCTCAGTACCCCTTTCCTGCTTTCTCTCCATACCCCTTGGTCCCTTTAGCCGTAAGGGCCATATCTAAATCCCTCTTGAATATATCCAATGAACTGGCATCAACAATTCTCTGCGGCAGGGTTTTCCACAGGTTAACAACTCATTGAGTGAAAAAGTTTCTCCTCATCTCAGTCCCAAATGGCCTACCCCTTATCCTAAGACTGTGTCCCCTGGTTCAACATTGTGAACATTCTATCCGCATCGATCCTGTCCTGTCAGAATATTTTATGTTTCTATGAGATCTCCTCTCATCTTTCTAAATTCCAATGTATAAAGGCCCAGGTGATCCAATGTGTCCTCATATGTCAGTCCTGCCATCCCGGCAATCAGTCTGGTGAATCTTCGCTGCACTCCCGCAATAGCAAGAACGTCCTTCCTCAGATTATGAGACCAAAGCTGAACAGACTATTCCAGGTGAGACCTCACCAAGGGCCTGTATAACTGCAGTAAGACCTCCCTGCTCCTTTACTCAAATCCGCTAGCTATGAAGGCCAACATATCATTTGCCTTCTTCATCGCCTGCTGAACCTGCATGCCAACTTTCAATGACTGATTAACCATGACAACCAGGTCCCGTTGCACCTCCACTTTTCCTAATCTGCCATCATTCAGATAATATTCTGTCTTCGTGATTTTGCCCCCAAAATAGATAACCTCATATAACATTATACTGCATCTGCCATGCATTTGCCCACTCACCTAACCTGTCCAATCAACCTGCAGTCTTTTAACGTCCCCCTTACCGCTCACGCTGCCACCCACTTTAGTGTCATCTGCAAACTTGGAGATATTACACTCAATTCCTTAATCTAAATCATTAATGTATATTGTAAAGAGCTGGTGTCCCAGCACTGAGCCCTGCGGCAAACCACTGGTCACTGCCTGCCATTTTGAAAAGGACCCGTGTATCCCGACTCTCTGCTTCCGGTCTGCCAACTAGTTCTCTATCCACGTCAGTATATTACCCCCAATACCATGTGCTTTGATTTTGCAAACCAATCTCTTGTGTGGGGCCTTGTCAAAAGCCTTTTTAAAGTCCAAATACATGACTTCTACTGGTTCTCCTTGTCCACTCTACTAGTTGCATCCTCAAAAAGTTTCAGAAGATTTGTCAAGCATGATTTCCCCTTCATAAATCCATGCTGACTTGGACTGATCCTGTCACTGCTTTCCAAATGCGCTGCTATTTAATCTTTAATAATTGATTCCAACAATTTCCCCACTATTGATGTCAGGCTTACCCGTCTATATTTACACACTTTCCCTCTCCCTCCCTTTTAAAAAGTGGTGTTACATTAGCTGCCCTCCAGTCCATAGGAACTGATCCAGCGTCGATATTCTGTTGGAAAATGATCACCAATGCATCTACTATTTTTAGGGCCACTTCCTTAAATACTCTGGGATACAGACTATCAGGCCCTAGGGATTTTTCGCACTTAAATCCCATCAATTTCCCTAACACAATGTCCAACCTAATATGGATATTCTTCAGTTCCTCCTTCTCACGAGGCACTCTGTCCACTAGTGCTTCCAGAAGGTTATTTGTGTCTTCCTTCGTGAAGACAGAACCGAAATATTTGTTCAACTGGTTTGCCATTTCTTTATTCCCCATTATAAATTCACCTGAATCCGACTGCAAGGGACCTCCGTTTGTCTTCACTAATCTTTTTCTCTTCACATAGCTATATAAGCTTTTGCAGTCATGTTTTTAATGTTCCCGGCAAGCTCAATTTCCCCCCCCCCCTCCCCCCTTAATTAAAGCCTCTGTCCTCCTCTGCTGAATTCTAAACTTCACCCAGTCCTCAGGTTTGCTACTTTTTCTGGCCAATTTATATGCCGCTTCCTTGGATTTAACACTATCCTTAATTTCCTTTGTTCGCCACGGTTGAGCCACCTTTCCCGTTTTATTTTTACTCCAGACAGGGATGTACAATTGCTGGAGTGCATCCATGTGATCTTTAAATGTTTGCCATTGCCGATGCATCGTCAATCCTTTAAGTAGTCTATTTGAACCAATTCACGCATCAAACCATCGAAGTTACCTTTCCTTAAGTTCGGGACCGTAGTTTCTGAATTAAGTGTGTCACTCTCCATCATAATAAAGTATTCTACCATGTTATGGTCACTCATCCCCAAGGGGCCTCGCATAACAAGATTGCTAATTAGTCCCTTCTCATTACATATCACCCAGTCTAGGATGGCCAGCTCCCTAGTTAGTTCCTCAACACAATGGTCTCGAAAACCATTCCTAATATACTCCAGGAAATGCTCTTCCACCGCATTGCTACCAGTTTGGTTAGCCGAATCTATATTTAGATTAATGTCGCCCATGATAACTACTGTACCTTTATTGCATGCATCCCTAATTTCTTGTTTGATGCTGTCCCCAACCTCACTACTATTGTTTGGTGGACTGTACACAACTCCCTCTAGCGTTTTCTGCCTTTTGATATTCCATAGCTCCACCCATACCGATTCCACATAATCGAAAGAATGTCCTTTTATTACTATTGCTTTAATTTCCTCTTTATCTAACAATGCCGCCCTGCCTCCTTTTCCTTTCTGTCTACCCTTCCTAAATGTTGAACACTCCTGGATGTTGAGTTCCAAGCCTTGCTCACCCTCGAGCCATGTCTCCGTGATGCCAATTACATCATACCAGTTAATTGCTATCTGCGCAGTTAATTCGTCCAACTTATTCCGAATACTCCTCGCATTGAGGCACAGAGCCTTTAGGCTTGTCTTTCTAAGACACTTTGCCCCTTTCGAATTTTTCTGTATTGTGGCCCTTTCTGCCTTCAGTTTCTCTGCCCTCCACTTTTACTTTTCTTCTTCCTATCTATCTTTAGCTTCTGCCCCCATTCTTCTTCTCTCTTTCTCCCTGCATAGATTCCCATCCCCCTGCCATATTAGTTTAACTCCTCCCCAACAGCACGAGCAAACACTCCCCCTATGACATTGGTTCCAGCTCTGCCCAGGTGCAAACGTCCAGTTTGTACTAGCCTCAACTCCTCCAGAATAGGTTCTAATGTCCCAGGAATTTGATTCCCTCCCTTTTGTACCACTCCTCAAGCCACGTATTCATCTGAGCTATCCTGAGATTCAGACTCTGACGAGCACGTGTCACAGGTAACAAACCTGAGATTGCTACTTTTCAGGGACTTTATTCTGTATCTAACCCATGTTGTACCTGTACTGGGAGTATTTGATGGGTTACTGAAGAGGGAGCCTTACTATTTATGTAACCCATGTGGTAGGTGTCCCGAGATTGTTTAATGGGGCATTGTAGAGGGAGCTTCACTCAGCATGTAACCTCTGCTGTATGTGTTCGGGAATGTTTGATGGGACAGTATAAAGGGAGCTTTACTCTGCACCTAACCCGTGCTGTATCTGCCCTGGGAGTGTTTGATGGGACAGTGCAGAGGGAGCTTTACTCCATATCTAACCCTTGCTGTAACTCTCCTGGGAATTGGACAGTGTAGAGGGAGCTTGACTCTGTATCCAACCCGAGCTGTATTTGCCTCTGAGTGTGTTTAGTGAGACAGTGCAGAAGTAGCTTTGCTCTATATCCAACGTGTGTTGTAACTGCCTGAGTGTTTGATGGGGCAGTATGGAGGGAGCTTTACTCTGTATCTAACCCAGGCTGCAACGATCATGGGGTTGTTTGGTTTGACAGCATTAAGTGAGCTTTACCCGATATCTAACCCGTGCTGTACCTGCCTGGGAGTGTTTGATGGGACATTGTAGAGAGAGCTTTACTCTGTATCTAACACGTGCTGTACTTGCCCTGGGAGTGTTTAATGGGACACTGTCGAAGGAACTTTACTCCGTATCCAACAGGTGCTGCACCTGCCCTGAGACTCTTTGATGGGACAGTGTAGAGGGAGATTTATTCTCTTCCTAATGCGTGCTGTAGTTGTCCTGGGAATGTTTGATGAGAAAGCGTAGAGGGAACTTTACTCTGTATCTAACCCATGCTGTCTCTGCCCTGGAAGTATTGATGGGACAGTGTCGAGGAGCTTTACTCTGTATCTAACCCGTGTTGTACCGGCCGTAGGACTGTTGGATGGTACAGTTCAGAGGGAACTTAACTGTGTATCTAATCCGTGCTGTTCCTGTCCTGGGAATGTTTGACAGGACAGTTTAGAGGGAGCTTTACTCTGTATGAAGCGTGCTGTACCTACTCTGGAGTGATTGATGGGCAGTGCAATGGAAGCTTTGCTCTGCATCTAACCCGTGCTGTATCTGCCCTGGGGGTGATTGTTGGGATAATGTAGAGGGAACTATACTCTGTATCTAACCCATGTTGTACCTGTACTGGGAGTATTCGCTGGGACAGTGTAAAGGGAGCCTAACTATGCACGGTACCCTTGCGGTAGGTGCCCTAGGATTGTTTGATGGGCCAGCGTCGAGGGAGCTTTACTCTGTATTTAACCAGTGCTATACCTGGTCTGGGAGTGATTCATCGTAAAGTGTAGACAGAGCTATGTACCAAACCCGAGCAGTTCCTGCCATGTGAGTGTTTGATTGGACAGTGTAGAGGGAGCTTTACTCTATTTCTAACCCCTGCTGTACTTGCCGTGGGAGTTTTTGATGGGAAAGTTTAGAGGGAGCTTTATTCTGTATCTAACCCATGTTGTACCTGTACTGGAAGTTTTTGATGGGACAGTGCAGATAGAGCCTTACTGTGCGTCAGCTGCCCTGGCTGTGTCTGCTGGGACAGTATAAAGGGAGCTTTCATCTGTATCTAACCCGTGCTTCATCTGCCTGGGAGTGTTTGATGGCACAGTGTTCAGGGAGCTATACTCTGTATCTAACTCATGCTGTACTGCTCTGGGAGTGTTTGATGGGACAGTATAGAACGAGCTTTACTCTGTATGTAACCTGTGCTGCACATGCCTGGGGGTGTTTGATGAGACAGTGTAGAGGGAACTTTACTCTGTGTCTACCCCATACTGTACCTGTACCTGGAATTGGACTGTGTAGAGGGAGCTTTACTCTGTATTTAACCCCGTGCTATATTTGCCCCTGGTACTGATTGATGAAACTGTGCAGAAGGAGCTTTACTCTGCATCTAACCCAGGCTGCAACTACCCTGTGGATGGTTGGTTTGACAGAATTGAGTGAGCTTTACCTGCATCTAACCCGTGCTGTACCTGCCCTGGGGTTGTTTGATGCAACAGTGCAGAGGGAGCTTTACTCCGCATTTAACCCATGTTGTACCTGTCCTCCGAATGTTTGATGGGACAGCGTAGAGGGTGCTTTACTGTATATCTAACCCGTGATGTTCCTGTGCTGAGAGAATCTAATGGGATACTGTCGACAGAGCTTTAATCTGTATATGACCCGAGCTGTACCTGCCCCGAGAGTGTGCGATGGAACAGTGTAGAGGTAGCTTTGATCTGTATCTAACCCGTGCTGTACATGCCTTGGGAGTGTTTGATGGGACAGTTTAGAGGGAGCTTTACTCCATATATAACCCGTGCTGTACCTGCTCTGGGAGTGGTGATGTGAACCGAGCTGTGTCCATTATCATTCTTGTTGAAGATGTTGGATCTTCTCCCCTGTTTGGACCTTCAGCCATGGCGGTGACAGGCGTTCCCTGCTTCTGATGCTCTGTAATAAATATAATATTAATAGAAGGGTCAGAGGGAAATATTAAAATGGGAATGAGGGCATTGCCTTGTTAAAGATGATACCCAGTCCATCCTCCCTCCCCAGTACAACAGCGGTTAGCTCTGGGATCGAGCATTTCCCGAGTGTTACGATCAACTCTCTACATTAGCGTATGACACAGACAGCTGCCCAATGAAATCCAGTGAGTCCCACTGATCTCCACAACCCAGTTCCAGACGGGCTCCAGTCGGCCGAGACTCCGCACTGGGAGCGACCATTGGTGAGATTTACTCACAGTGCAGGCCCAAACCATTATTGCCGAGGTAGAGAATATTCAGCAGTGAAATGTGGAGCGGGTGATCATTGATAAATTAAATGATCCTTTACTCAGTTTTACATCGTCTGGCATAAGAACATAAGAAATAGGAGGAGTAGGCCATCTGGCCCCTCAAGCCTGCTCCGCCATTTAATGGCGGTATTGTATTATTTTTATTCACAGATGTGTGTTTAATATTTTTGAGTTGGGTATTAATTTATGGCATTTTATGAATATTAATTCTATTCACATACACAACATATAGCTGGGTGTAATTTCTCTGGTCTCTATGGGCAGTTATATTGTCCGTGTGTTCAGGGAGATGTGAACTGGTTGCTGCTTCTATTTGAATGTATTGACCAAATCTCATGGTGTCAGCATCCGACAAATGAACTCCACTGGTCGGGCCACATTGTTCACATGCCTGACAGAAGAATCCCAAAGCAAGCGCTCTGCTCGGAACTCCTTCACGGCAAACGAGCCGAATGTGGACGGAGGAACCTTTTCAAGGACACCCTCAAAGCGTCCATGATGAAATGCAACATCGCCACCGACACCTGGGAGTCCCTAGCCAAAACTGCCCTAATTGGCGGAAGTGCATCCGGGAGGGCGTTGAGCACCTCGAGTCTCATTGCGAAAAGCATGCAGAAATCAAGCTCAGGTCGCGGAAGGAGCGTGCGGCAAAACAGCGCCACCCACCCCTTCCCTCAACCAAAGTCTGTCCCACCTGTGACAGAGATTGTGGTTCTCATATTGGACTCACATTTAGAGTGAAAGCAAGTTTTCCTCGATTCTGACAGACTGCCTGCGATGATGAAGAATGAGCACATTAGCGGGTGAGGACATTTCCCACTTTCCCACTGATAACATAATGTAGAATGAATTGTGTACCTTCCAAGTAAGGGGAGACATAACATTGATTTGTTTCATTTTCTTTAGATGTTTTACAATCTCAAGACACCATAAATATATAACTGGTAGATTTAGCTGCTGTTTTACAATCACAATTCTCAGACAAACTCTCATGCACGTTAACTGTCAACGTCCTTTCCATACTGTGGAAATGCAAGCGATTCAGTCTCGAATCAGGAATTTCTCCAAAAAGTTGTTGAAGTTATTCTCTGGCGTTAATTTGTGAGGAGTTAGGAAATGAACAACAGGGTTTTGGAAGAGTACAAATTTACGGGGGGTGTAAGAAGGGACACCGACCAGGAGAATGATGGAATATTCATGTTTAGAGGTAGCAAAGACAGCGGTAAGGTTTTTAGCATAAGATGGTTCACCTGCTGTTGTTCCTCAGTCTGCAACCCCTGTTCACTTCCAGCTGTAGACCTTTCTCTATCACACCATCATTTACACGAGATCTAATTATGCGAGACAGAAAAGTCGATAAATATTGATAAAGTGACGTGGACTGGGACTCTCTCTGACCTTTCTCCCCAGTCCCCCAGGACACGTGTGTATCTGAGTCAATGGGACTCTCTCTGACCTTTCTCCCCAGTCTATCCCCAGGACTAGTGTGTAACTGAGTCAATGGGACTCTCTCTGACCTTTCTCCCCAGTCCCCAGGACCAGTGTGTATCTGAATCAATGGGACTCTCTCTGACCTTTCTCCCCAGTCCCCCAGGACACGTGTGTATCTGAGTCAATGGGACTCTCTCTGACCTTTCTCCCGAATCTATCCCCAGGACTAGTGTGTATCTGAGTCAATGGGACTCTCTCTGACCTTTCTCCCCAGTCCCCAGGACCAGTGTGTATCTGAGTCAATGGGACTCTCTCTGACCTTTCTCCCCAGTCCCCCAGGACCAGTGTGTATCTGAGTCAATGGGACACTCTGAATTTTCTCCCCACACCCGCAGAACAAGTGTGTATCTGAGTCAATGGGACTCTCTCTGACCTTTCTCCCCAGTCTATCCCCAGGACCAGTGTGCATCTGAGTAAATGAGACTCCCTGACCTTTCTCCCCCGACCCGCAAGACCAGTGTGTATCTGAGTCAATGGGACCCTCTCTGAACTTTCTCCCCAGTCGCCCTGGACCAGTGTGTCTTTGAGTCAATGGGACTCTCTCTGACCTTTCTCCCCAGTCCCCCAGGACCAGTGTGTATCTGAGTCAATGGGACTCTCTCTGACCTTTCTCCCCAGACCGACAGGACCAGTTTGTACCTGAGTCAATGGGACCCTCTTTGACCCTTCTCCCCAGACCCCCAGGACCAGTGTGTATCTAAATCAACGGGACTCTCGCTGACCTTTGTCCACAGTCTATCCCCAGGACCAGTGTGTATCTCAGTCAATGGGACTCCCTGACCTTTCTCACCAGTCGCCCTGGACCAGTGTGTATTTGAGTCAATGGGACACCATCTCTGACCTTTCTCCCCAGTCCATCCCCAGGACCAGGTCGTATCTGAATCAATGGGACTCTCTCTTACCTTTCGCCCCTATCGATGTATGGAAGCTCTTTGAATCAATAGTATTCTCTGTTTGGTGCTCTCACAATCCATGGCTGGTTCACCCGGTGTTGTTCCTCATTCTACAATCCCTGTTAGGTCCACAGCTGGAATTTTCTCAAGCACTCCTGCATTCACTGGGACATCTAATCAGGACAGAAAATGAGAACAGTATTATCGGTGTGAAATAGAGTGCGATGTTAACCTAGCTTGTAGTTACTGGTCGAAACAAAACATTGAAGTAAAAATAATTCTTAATATTCCGCGTTTAGAGAGCCTCATATACCGGCCGTGCATTTTCCAGGAGTAGGTCAATTATTAAAGATACAAACAGAGAAAATAGGTGTAGGAGCAGGCCATTCGGCCGTACCAGCCTGCACCGCCATTCAATAAGATCACGGCTGATCATTGAACCACAGTACCCCACCCCTGCCTTCTCGCCATACCGCTTCATCCCTTTGGCGCAAAGGGCCACATCTAACTCCATTTTGAATATATCCAATGAACTGGCCTCAACAACTTTCTGTGGCAGAGAATTCCACAGATTCACAATTCTCTGAGTGAAGAAGTTTCTCTTCATCACGGTCCTAATTGGCTTACCTCTTATCCTAAGATATGTCCCCTAGTTCTCGACTTCCCCAACCTCGGGAACATTCTTCCTACATCTAACCTGTCCAGTCCCTTCAGAATTTTATATGTTTCTATGAGATCGCCTCTCATTCTTCTAAATTTCAGTGAGTATAAGCCTAGCCGATCCAGTCTTTCCTCATATGTCAGTCCTACCATCCCCGGACTCAGTCTGATGAACCTTCGCTGCACTCCCTCAATAGCAAGAATGTCCACCTCAGATTAGGAGACTAAACTTGCACACAATACTCCAGGTGTGGTCACACCAAGGCACTGTACAACTGCAGGAAGACTTTCCTGCTCCTATACTCACATCATCTCGCTATGAAGGCCAGCATGCTTTCTCTGCTATCTACAATCACTGCCCATTCCTTTATATTCCTGGCTAGGGGGTGAGGACATTTTCCACTTTCCCACTGATAACATAATGTAGAATTGAATTGTGTACCTTCCAAGTAAGGGGAGACATAACATTGATTTGTTTCATTTTCTTTAGGTGCCTTACAATCTCAAGACACCATAAATATATAACTGGTAGATTTAGCTGCTGTTTTACAATCACAATTCTCAGACACACGCTCATGCACGTTAACTGTCAACGTCCTTTCCATATTGTGGAAATGCAAGCGATTCAGTCTCGAATCAGGGATTTCTCCAAAAAGTTGTTGAAGTTATTCTCTGGCATTAATTTGTGAGGAGTTAGGAAATGAACAACATGGTTTTGGAAGAGTGCAAATTTACGGGGTGTAAGAAGGGACACCGACCAGTAGAATGATGGAATATTCAAGTCCAGAGGTAGCAAAGGCAGAGGTAAGGTTTTTAGCAATAGATGGTTCACCTGCTGTTGTTCCTCAGTCTGCAACCCGTGTTCACTTCCAGCTGTAGACCTTTCACTGTCACACCATCATTTACACGAGATCTAATTATGCGAGACAGAAAATTCGATAAATATTGATAAAGTGACGTGGACTGGGACTCTCTCTGACCTTTCTCCCCAGTCCCCCAGGACAAGTGTGTATCTGAGTCAATGGGACTCTCTCTGACCTTTCTCCCCATTGTATCGCCAGGACCAATGTGTATCTGAATCAATGGGACTCTCTCTGATCTTTCTCCCCAGTCCCCAGGACCAGTGTGTATCTAAGTCAATGGGACCCTCTCTGACATGTCTCCCCAGTCGCCCTGGACCAGTGTGTCTTTGAGTCAATGGGACTCTCTCTGACCTTTCTCCCCAGTCCCCCAGGACCAGTGTGTATCTGAGTCAATGGGACTCTCTCTGACCTTTCTCCCCAGACCAACAGGACCAGTGTGTATCTGAGTCAATGGGACCCTCTTTGACACTTCTCCCCAGACCCCCAGGACCAGTGTGTATCTAAATCAACGGGACTCTCGCTGACCTTTGTCCACAGTCTATCCCCAGGACCAGTGTATATCTGAGTCAATGGGACTCCCTGACCTTTCTCCCCAGACCCCCAGGACCAGTGTGTATCTGATTCAATGGGACCCTCTCTGACCTTTCTCCCCAGTCGCCCTGGACCAGTGTGTATTTGAGTCAATGGAACTCTCTCTGACCTTTCTCCTCAGTCCATCCCCAGGACCAGGTCGTATCTGAATCAATGGGACTCTCTCTTACCTTTCGCCCCTATCGATGTATGGAAGCTCTTTGAATCAATAGTTTTCTCTGTTTGGTGCTCTCACAATCCTGGGCTGGTTCACCTGGTGTTGTTCCTCAGTCTACAATCCCTGTTAGGTCCACAGCTGGAATTTTCTCAAGCACTCCTGCATTCACTGGGACATCTAATCAGGACAGAAAATGAGAACAATATTATCGGTGTGAAATAGAGTGCGATGTGAACCTAGCTTGTAGTTACTGGTCGAAACAAAACATTGAAGTAAAAATAATTCTTAATATTCCGCGTTTAGAGAGCCTCATATACCGGCCGTGCATTTTCCAGGAGTAGGTCAATTATTAAAGATACAAACAGAGAAAATAGGTGTAGGAGCAGGCCATTCAGCCGTACCAGCCTGCACCGCCATTCAATAAGATCATGGCTGATCATTGAACCACAGTACCCCACCCCTGCCTTCTCGCCATACCGCTTCATCCCTTTGGCCCAAAGGGCCACATATAACTCCATTTTGAATATATCCAATGAACTGGCCTCAACAACTTTCTGTGGCAGAGAATTCCACAGGTTCACAATTCTCTGAGTGAAGAAGTTTCTCTTCATCTCGGTCCTAATTGGCTTACCCCTTCTCCTAAGATATGTTCCCTAGTTCTCGACTTCCCCAATCTCGGGAACATTCTTTCTGCATCTAACCTGTCCAGTCCCTTCAGAATTGTATATGTTTCTATGAGATCGCCTCTCATTCTTCTAAATTTCAGTGAGTATAAGCCTAGCCGATCCAGTCTTTCCTCATATGTCAGTCCTACCATCCCCGGACTCAGTCTGATGAACCTTCGCTGCACTCCCTCAATAGCAAGAATGTCCTTCCTTAGATTAGGAGACTAAAACTGCACACAATACTCCAGATGTGGTCACACCAAGGCCCTGTACAACTGCAGGAAGACTATCCTGCTCCTATACTCAAATCATCTCGCTATGAAGGCCAGCATGCTTTCTCTGCTATCTACAATCACTGCCCATTCCTTTATATTCCTGGCTGAAGCCCATCCAGGGCACACCCGCCCAGTCTCCACCTGTCTGTCTTTCCCTCGTGTTTTGCTTTCTCTCAGTGACACCTCAGGCAGAGACAGAGCTGACAGTCAATATATTCTGCTCAGACACTCAGCAACTTCCCTGGAGCATTGGCCAGATTTAATGACAATGATTAACAAGGGCTTTCTCCCTCCCACTGTCTGGGGCTCTCTCTGTGTCAGGAGAGACAACAATGGTCATTCAACTCGCTCTCAATTCCTGTCTGAGAGAGGGACCGCCCACCGTGTGTGAGGTCACAGCCCCGCCCACCGCGTGTGAGGTCTCAGCCCCGCCCACACAACGTGCAGGACATTGCCCCGCCCTCCGTGTGTGAGTTCAGGGTCCCGCCCACACAGACCCTGAGCCCAGCAGCGGGAATGCTGCAATGTGAGAGAATAAAGAGAGAAGGTGCTGGGAACAGTCAGCCTGAAAGCTCAGGCAGTGTGCGTGGGGGGAGAGAGAGAATGGAGCTCAGGAAGATCATTGTCATTGGCCTGACATTCAGGGCCAGGGGTCTTTACCTGCTGCTGGGGGCAGTGCAGCTGAAAGATTGAGTGACAATATACAGCACTGTTTCCTGACACAACATGTTAATGCACTAACTGGGGAAAATCAGAGATTGAATCTGGTGTTTAGTCGTGAGCCTGACCTGGGATCAGGCCTCCGTGGGCGGAAAATCTGAGCAACACAGATCACATTTACCGTCCCGATTGGCCGGGAGAAACAAAGGGACTGAGACCCTGTGACACGGACCGCATTTCAGGGCAAACTTCTCCGAACTGGCAGAGGATTGTAACAGGTAAATTGGTCAACACTCCTCGGTGGTGATGTGACCGATGTTGGATATAAATGGAAAGGTTTTAAGAACAAGTTTAAAAATGTGGTAAACAAACGTAGTCAAAATCAAAAGATAGATATGTGGGAGGAAAAAGCCGAGGTGGCCGACTGGCTCTGTACAAAGATGTAAACAAAAAAGTTTTCACAAATTAAATACATTTCACACTTTAATCAATAGGGTGAATACAAGATACAACTAAAGAAAACGAAAGCTGCTATTTGATCAGCAAAAAGTCTCTGGGGATAAAAGGATTGTAGACAACTGGCCGTCATGGTCAGAGCTTTTTCAGTTGTGTGCTGAGTCCGAGAACTATCAAAGTCGGTATTGGGCCACTGAAGGGTGTCAAGGACAGGGTACACAGGACTCACTGAGTACGGCGGGAACATTAGTAAGTACTTTGCATCAGTCTTCACACTTTAACATCGTGCTCAAATATTAGAATTTAATAATACTAGTTTATCAGTAACATTAACATAGATAAACATATTGTTTTAGAAAACATTCAGAACTTAAAAAGAGATAGAGCAGCCGGACTGGAGGATATCAATCCAAGGGTCCTCCGGGCGATGGGACATGTGCTGTGTGAGGTTCCTCCGGGAGATGGGACATGTGCTGTGTGAGCCCCTCTGGGAGATGGGTCATGTGCTGTGCCAGGGTCCTGCAGAAGATCGGACATGTGCTGTGTGAGGGCCCTCCGGGAGATGGGACATGTGCTGTGTGATGGTCCTGCGGGAGATGGGACATGTGCTGAGTGTGGGTCCTCCGGGAGATGGGACATGTGCTGTGTCAGCCCCTCCAGGAGATGGGACATGTGCTGTGTGAGACACTCTGGGAGATGGGACATATGCTGAGTGATGGTCCTCCGGGAGATGGGACATGTGCTGTGCAAGTGTTCTCCGCGAGATGGGACATGTGCTGTGTGAGGGTCCTCCGGGAGATGGGACATGTGTTGTGTGACGGTCCTCCGGGAGGTGGGACATGTGCTGTGTGAGGGTCCTCCGGTAGATGGGACATGTGCTGTGAGAGTCAGTCCGGGAGATGGGACAAGTGCAGTGTGAGGGTCCTCCGGGAGATGGGACATGTGCTGTGTGACGGTCCTCCTGGAGATGGACATGTGCTGTGTGAGGGTCCTCCGGGAGATGGGACATGTGCTGTGTGAGGGTCCTCCGGGAGATGGGACATGTTCTGTGTGAGCCCCTTCGGCAGATGGGACATGTCCTGTTTGAGGGTCCTCTCGGCGATGGGACTTGTGTTGTGCGAGCCCCTGGCATGTATGTTTAATAGCTCACTCTGAAATAGTTCCTACAGATTGGAATGAGGCTAATGAAGTCCCTATTTTAATAAAGATGTGACAAGGCAGACCCGGGTAACCACAGGCCCATCAGATTAATATCAGTAATAGGTAAGATGTTTGAAAGAATCATAAGGGATGCAATATATGAATACTTGGATAGGGAGGAACATGTTAGGGACACCACAACCCATTATAAATAGTTCTTGTCTCTCAACTCCAATTATAATTTTTGAAGAAGTTACAAAGTTGGTGGATGAGGGAAGCGCAGTAGACATTGTCTACTTTGTATTCCAAAAACCTTTTGACAAGGTACCGCACAAGAGGCTTCTCTATTAGATCGGAGCCTCTGGTACTGATAATATATTGAGCTGGATACTGAACTGGCTGGAGGATGCAGGTAAAGAGCAGTTATAGATGGATTTGGACCTGTTTGCAGATCGGTCACCAGTGGTGTCCTGCAGTGATTAGTTTTGGGTCCGTTGCTTTTCACTATTTTGATTTATGATCTGGATTTTGGGGTTCGGGGCACAATTTGCAAATTTTAAAATTATACCAAGATCTGTGCGAGTGCTCGAACTGTAGAAGAGGCTCGTCTGATTCAGGCAGATCTGAATGTGTTGGGACACTGGCCTCATGAATGTAAAATAATGTATAACTTAGAAAAGTTCAGTGTTATGCATATGGGCAGGGCAAATGCTCAACATTCATACACCCTCCAGGGAAAGGCATTAAAGATATTGGAGATAGAAAGAGATTTAGACATTCTAATGAACAAATCCTTAAAGGTACACGAGCAATGCAGTATAGCGACAGTTAAAGCAAATAGAGTGTTGGCGTGTATCCATAGGACAATTAAGTATAAGACGACGCGTCCTGTTTTGTCTTTATACAAGACCTTAGTCAGGCCACACTTGGAATACTGTGTCCACCTCACATGGTGGGTGATATTGAGGTTCTGGAAAGGGTCACTAGACTAATTCCAAGTCTAAAGCATCTTAGTTACCAAGATAGGTTGAAAGAGTTGGGACTCTTTACCTTAGAGCAGTGCAGAATTAGGGCGATATGATTGAGGTTTATAAGATAATGAAGCTGAAAGAGAGTGTTCCAGCTGACCGTTTATTTCAATTAAATAGGTTAGACAGCACCAGGAATACAAATTTCAGATGTACAAGGCTAGATCTCGGTTAGATATCAAGAGATGGTTCTTTTCCCAGAGAACAGTCGACCTCTGGAACAAGCTGCCCTCTCATGTGGTGGATGCAGACTCACTGAATTCCTTCAAGTAAAAGCTGGATTTGTTTCTGGCTGCGGCGGAGATTAACACTTACAGAAGGTCGGTACTGCAGGGAGTTTAATGGCAAGAGTGGTCTCCTGGACTAGTTTCGATCACTGAGAGGAATTTCATAGACTTTATTTTCCCAAATTGCGCTAGGTTTTTTTTTAAATCTGTATTTTTGACTCTCACAGGAAATCGCATGGATTCGGTTGGAGGGCAGTGGATACGCTTTGATATATCGCAATTGTGTGGGACAGGCTTGATGTACCAGATGGTCTTTACCTGTCCGTCATTTGTATTAAAACGTTTCCTCTACCCTGTCCTGTCGAATACTACCAGAGCAGGGACAGCACTGATTAGATTCTGAGTAAAGCTCCCTCTGCACTATCTCATTAAACAATCCCAGGGCAGTTACAGCACGGCTTTGACACAGATTAAATCTCAGGCCCCGAATTCGAGCCCACAGGTCCCGTGCTGACAGGCACGGGTGAGCGTGGTCACTGGCCGCCATCTTGCACATGGCGGTCAGGGCGCATGCGCGGCCATCTTGGTTTGGGAACAGAGAGTGGGCGGGGCTTCAGGGTGTCTGTTCCCAACTGGATCCCAGTGCCCGGGAGATGGAGCATCCTGGGCAGCACACTTTTCAACATCTTAAAATCAGAGACTGGTTACAACATGGAAGGAGGCCATTTAGCTCGTCGAGCCCATGCCGGCTATCTGCAAGAGCTTCTACTAATCCCACTCTCGCTACTCTTTTTTGACCCCTCATGATTTTGAACACCTCTGTCAAATCTCCTCTCAATCTTTTCTGTGCTGAGAACAACTCCAACTTCTCCAGACTATCCACGTAACTGAAGTCCCTCATCCCTGGAATCTTTCTGCACGCTCTCAAAAGGCCTTTGTATACTTACTAAAATGCGGAAGCCAGAATTGCTCCACCTCAGTCAACAATCTGCCCGCTAGAGTGGAACTAAACTACAGAACCAGTGGGAACCTGTTCAACCGTCGTCGTCTCGAGGCCAGGTCCAAGACCACCCAATCTCAGTCATCGAGCTACCGTATGCGGACAATACCTGCGTCTGCGAACATACAGAGGCTGAACTTCAAGTCATAATCAACGTATTTACTGAGGCGTACCAAAGCATGTGCCTAACACTAAACATCTGTCAGTCCGAGTTCCTCCACCAGCCTGTCCTCGCCGCACAGAACTCCCTCCACCCACCCCCCATAGTCATCAAGCTCCATGGCACGGCCCTGGACGACGTGGACCATTTCCCATACCTCGGGAACCTCTTATCAACAAGACCAGACATTGACGACAAGATTCAACACCGCCTCCAGTGCAGCCTTCGGCCGCATGAGGAAAAGAGTGTTTGAAGACCACGCCCTCAAATCTACCACTAAGCTCATGGTCTACAGGGCTGTAGTAATACCCACCCTCAGAGACATGGACTATGTACAGTAGACACCTCAAGTTGCTGGAGGAATAACAACAACGAGGTCTCTGCAAGATTCTACAAATTCCCTGGGAGGACAGACACACCAACGTTGGCGTCGTCGGCCAGGCCAACATCCCCAGCATTGAAGCACGGACCACATTTGAACATCTCCGCTGCACAGACCACATTGTTCGCATGCCAGACACGAGATTCCCAATGCAAGGACTCTACTCAGAACTTCTTCACAGCAAACGAGCCAAAGGTGTGGCAGAGAAAACGTTACATGGACTCCGTCAAAGCCTCCCTGATAAAGTACAACATCCGCACTGACACCTGGGAGTCCTTGGCTAAAGATCGCCCTAAGTGGAGGAAGTGCATCCGGGACGGCGCTGAGCACCTCGAGTCTCATCGCCGAGAGCATGCAGAAATCAACCGCAGGCAGCGGAAAGAACATGCGGCAAGCCAGTCTCACCCGCACCATCCCTCAACGACTATCTGTCCCACCTGTAATCGGGACTGTGGCTCTCGTATTGGAATGTTCAGCCACCTCAGGACTCATTTTTAGAGTGGAAGCATGTCTTCCTCGAACCGAGGGACTGCCTATGATGATGATGATGATGATCCAGAATTGGACACATGACTCCAGTTGAGGCCGAACCAGAGTTTTACGTGGGTTCAACAGAATATCCACAATTCTGTACTCTATACCTCTATTCATGAAGCCGAGGGTCCCGTTAGTTTGTGTAACCACTTTCTCAACCTGTGCTGCCAACTTCAGTGATTGGTGCACATATACTCCCAGGTCTCTCTGTTCACACGCCCCTTTACAATTGTACCCTTTAGTTTATATATCCTCTCCTCTTTCTTCCTACCAAAATGTATCACTTTTGAACTTTTCTACGTTACGTTTCATCTGCCACATGTCTGCCCATTCCACCAGCCTGTCTGACTTTCTGAAGTCTATCACTACCTCATCACTGTTCACTGCACTTCCAAGTTTTGTTTGAGCTGTAGATTTGGAAATTATGCCCTGTACACCCAAGTCTAGGTCATTAATATCGATCAAATAAGCAGTGGTCCCAATACCGACCTCTGGGGAACACTACTTCCTCCAGTCTGAAAAACAACCGTTCACCACTACTCTGTTTGTATCACTTAGCCACTTTCATATCCATGCTGTCACTGTCCCCGTTATTCCATGGGCTTCGATTTTGCTGGTATTGGCAACACGCCTGGGATCACTAAACACAAAACCCTGTCTGTTAATCACATTCAGCTACTGGACTTAGCATGTGCCCCACAGCATCTCTCTCTTCTGCCTTCAATATGTTAATAGAGCATCACGCCTGTAAACCAGGTTTAAGTTTATATCCACTCAGCAAATCTATTTAAGAAAAACATGTCGGCCATTGAGACACTGTTAAGGTACCAGTGTGCTGCTGGTTTGCTTGGAATTCTGCCTTTAATGGACTCCGTATTTTGGTCTTCGTATTTAAGGAAGGATATACCTGCATTGGAGGCAGTTCAGAGAATATTCACGAGGTTGATTGCGGAGATGTGGGGATTTACTTATGAAGATAGCTTGAGTCGGCTGGGCCAAAACACGTTGGAGTTCAGAAGAATGAGAGATGATTTTATCGAAACATAAGATAGTGAGGGGGTTCGAGAAGGTGGATGCAGAGAGGATATTTCCACTTACACGGGAAACTAAAACTAGGGGACATAGTGTTAGAATAAGGGGCCACCCAATTAAAACTGAGATGAGGAATTTATTTTCTGAGGGTTGTAAATCTGTGGAATTCTCTGCCTATGAGAGCTGTGGAGGCTGGGTCTTCGAATATATTTAAGGCGGAGATAGACAGATTTTTGAGTGATAAGAGAGTAAAGGGTTATGGGGAGTGGGCAGTGAAGTGGAACTGAGTCCATGATCAGATCCGCCATGATCTTATTGAATGGCGGATCAGGCCCGAGGGGCCAAATGGCCTACTCCTGCTACTATTTCTTATGATCTAACTGAACATTTCTCCCAGTCTAACCTTGTCTGTAATGAAATATGTGCCTTTTAATAAGCCTCAGGTCCTTGCTCATGTCTGCTGCAGATTCCAGAGTTGATTCCAGAGACGAGTGGATTGACTTATGGTTGAGCAGGTTGAGTAGGTTGGGCCTATACACATTGAAGTTGAGAAGAATGAGATCTAAGTGTGGCCCTGAAGGACTGTGTCCAGGCTGAAGTTCTGTTCCTCCTGTAAGATCCTCCCCACAGAATGTCCTTTCTCAGCTCCAGCCAGGTGATGCTAAACACGCAGGTGATCCACAGCAATGTGTTGAAAGCAAAATTAATTTATCTGTCTATATCCTAAGTATTAAACTCCAGTCGATTTCAGGAGATATTACCATCAGTGTTACAGGAGCTGTAAACCCCAACTGTCAGAATGAACACGATTCAGTCCGGGATGTGATTAACAGCAGAATCCAACCCCTGCAGTCACTTGTGAACTCGCTGGTGTCTCAACAGGTTGCCTGACAGAGATAATCCTTTGCCACACTCAGAGCAGGTGAACGGCCTCTCCCCAGTGTGAATTCGCTGGTGTGTTAGGAGGTTGGATGAACGGGTGAATCCATTTCCACACTCAGAGCAGGTAAACGGTCTCTCCCCAGTGTGACCTCGCTGGTGTCTCTGCAGTTGGGATGATGTCGTCAATCCCTTCCCACATTCAGAGCAGGTGAACGGCCTCTCCCTGGTGTGAACTCGCTTGTGTCTCATCAGTTGCTCTTTACTTTTAAAATTCTTCTCACAGTCAGTACATTTACAAGGTCTCTCCTCATTATGAACTCGCTGGTGTTGCAGCAGGTGGGATGACCGAGTGAATCCCTTCCCACACTCGGAGCAGATGAACGGTCTCTCCCCAGTGTGAACTCGCTGGTGTGTCAGCAGGTCGGATGATCGAGTGAATCCCTTCCAACAGTCGGAGCAGGTGAACGGTCTCTCCCCAGTGTGAACTCGCCGATGTGTTTCCAGATGGGACGGGTAGTTGAAACGTTTCCCACAATCCCCACATTTACACAGTTTCTCCCCAGTGTGACTGCACTTGTGTCTCTCCAAGTTGGATGATCGGCTGAAGCATTGTCCACACACAGAGCACGTGTACCGTTTCTCCCCGCTGTGAACGGTGCCTTCTGCTTCCATGGTCAAAAGCTGATGATATTCCAGTCATGATGTAGCGAGTGACTGTCAGATCTTGAGGTGATGTTTGGTTTGAGCTTCCAGTCTACAAATCCTCCCCATTTAACATCCTGTAAAGTGAATATCAAACAGGAAATGGGAGTGAGAGAGAGAACCCACAAAAACACAAAGGCAGGTTGTGATATTGAACTTAATGAATCTGGTCATTTGTGGGACCGGTATGAGAAAAAAGTGACCATGAAAACTGCCGGATTGTCGTAAAAAA
The DNA here is from genome assembly GCF_044704955.1 of Pristiophorus japonicus. NCBI lineage: Eukaryota > Metazoa > Chordata > Chondrichthyes > Pristiophoridae > Pristiophorus > Pristiophorus japonicus. The sequence continues at coordinate 1,309,641 of NW_027254520.1, forward strand.
CACTTCTGGGTCACTGCTGTCCTTCGGTGAAGGGAACCCACCTCCCTCGACAGGCCCACATGGGAAATTGTTGGTCCCACTGCGCCCAGAAATACTGGGTGTGAAACCCAGCAGCTTCTCCCCCTCTCCATCGAGCTCAAACTGATGTAACAAACAAACCCAAACAGAAGGCCAGGGAGTAACATCCACATCCAGCGCCCACTCTGATACAGAGGGCTGCGAATTTCTGGGCCTGCTGTATAAATGTAAGTTGTTTTTTTCCTGGTGTGGGGGAGGGGCTGGGCCCGGTGGCTCTGACTCAGGGCCAGAGAGCCGCACTCGGTGCTGCCCGGGGCCCGAGAGCTCCGTGGCCCCTGAAACGGAGCTTTGTTGTTCTGATAGTTGTCTGGTGACCTTGGGCAGCACGCCTCACCCTATTGGGCCAACCCAGCCCAAGCTAACCGTATTGGGCCTGCCCAGGCTCACCCTATTGGGCCAGCCCGGGTTAACACTTTTGGGCCAGCACGGGTCCACCCTATTGGGCCAGCAGAAAAAGGCCCAGTGACCAGCAGAGAAAATTAGCAGCTCATTGATTTTATTCTCACTCTGCGCACTGTATCCAACCATGTTAGCTGGAAATGATGAATACCATCGGCCTTTGAATGTGGAAGCAGAAACATTTTTTTGTTCTGTCTGTAGGAAAATATTTCAAACATCAGTGTGACTGGAAAAGCAGCGACACACATATACCCGACCCGAGTGAGAATGTTCCAGTGCACCGACTGTGGAAAGAGCTTCAACCAGTTACATAACCTGAAAAACATCGCAACGTTCACAGCGGTGAGAAACTACACGTGTTCTGTGTGTGGACGAAACTTCAACTGATCATCCAACCTGGAGAGACACAAGGACACCTTCTCCATGGCGAAATCATGGGAATGTGGAGACTGTGGGAAGGGATTCAGTTCCCCGACTGATCCAGAAATCCATCGTCGCAGTCACACTGGGGAGAGACCGTTCACCTGCTCTGTATGTGACCAAGGTTTCACTCATTCATCTGATCTGCTGAAACTCCAGCGACTTCACACTGGGGAAGTGTGGGAAGGGGTTTACTCAGTCATTTGAATTGCTAGTTTGCAAGTTACTGCAGAGGTTGGATTCTACTGCTATTACTGCTGTTAATCACACCCTGACTGAATCGTGTTCATTCTGCGAGTTGGGATTTGTTTCTGCTGATGTTAATCACCCATAAAACCGGGGTGGAGTTTACTATTTTGATATTTCAAATATCAGAATGTGTCGATACTTGATGTCTCCATGATAAGAGGAGACACATTGATGTCCTGTTACTGACTGCTTCATTTTGCGCCTTTACTCCTTTCGAACTCTAGATTGTTTCAGTTCTCAGACCTTTGGTTACTCTCAGGACAAGTCGCAGTTCCCCATACCGTCCAGAGTGCCTTGATGTCCAGGGTAGGGATAGCTATCACGCCCGGGATCACTAAACACAAAATCCAATGTGTTAATCACTTACACATACTGGAATGTTCGTGTGTCCACAGCATCTCTCTCACCTTCAATGTGTGAATAGAGTATCACACCTGCAAAGCTGGTTTCAATTTAAATTTGAATCCACTCAGTAAATGTATTTTTTTTAAACATCTACAAGTAAACCGATCACATCAACTATTTGACAAAGGTTTACAGTCTACTAGATGAACAAGTAAAAACATCGCGGCCCAATAACACAGCTCTATATTCACAGGAGAAAGTCTGCTATTTATGTCCTCGAATGTCAGTTGGTGAGATGAGTGACTGAATCTCTTTCCACACTCAGCTGGTAAATGGCCTCTCCCTGATGTGTTTCCACCCAACGCGCATCTGCATCCATTCCCACTGTCCCCACATTTACAGTGTTCAGTCAGCTGGGCACACGAGTCTCAGAGGTTGACGAATGGTTGAAGTTGCATCCACACACAGAACATGTGTCCTGTTTCTCACCTCTGTGATTGGTGTTTTTCCACTGATGATAAGGTGATCCTGATGAATCCAGTGATTCTCTCAAATCTTGACATGATGTTTGGTTTGAGTTACCAAGCTGCAGATCCTCCCCATTTAATACCCTGCAAATGTAGGTTACAAACGTTGTTACTTTAAGTACAGGATAGAAATTCAGAACAGACAAGTCTAGATTCGAGAGGACATTCTGTCCCCTCCTGTCCCTCCAAAGCTGTAAATTCCTTATTCTTGACACTCTCCCTCCATGTTTACTGTCTAAAATCAACTGCGAGTTACTTTCTCCAGGATGTGCTAAATCTGGCTGAGTGCAATTCCACAGACATTTGTTAACCTCTGGTGCCTCATCATCAGTCGACTCAAAGAGTGTCAGCAGCATTTCCACCATGGTAGGCATCAAAGCCGAGTCCAATCCTACCCTCAAAGACATCCATACACTTCCCAATTGATGTCACTGGATCAGTATCAAGAGCAATTGCACTGCTAATTTTTACTCATATTTCGCCCAGTGGTACTGAGGACAATTATAACCCCTGAACTGCTGCCTTGGCTGAGATCAACTAACAGCCCTGATCAAGGACTGAACTTGGCACCTTCCCATTCAGTATTGCAGAGTGTTCTAAAATTTTGGGGAGTGGGGGTGAGGGAGGGTAAGAAAAATTATTTTGAAACAAATTTTACTCCACCTTTAAACAAAACTGCACAATTCTGAAATCTTTCCAAATTGGACAAGCAAGTCAAATGCATTATAAAAACAATCTGACATTTTAGAAAGGCTCAAATCACTGAAATAGAGAGCTTTAAAATCACAGCACAGTACAGAAGGGAACGATTGTTAATGGGAGCTCGGTTCGTGAAGTCCTGCGAAACTTAGAGATAAACAGGACTGTTTCTTTAAGTATAAAGAGGCAAAGAAAAGGGCATCCCTGTCCCTTTAAATATCCAATGTCCAAGGGCAGTGGGAGGAGCAACGGTGCGCGATCTTTTGAAATCCTGACATAAGAAGCGCCGCCGGTTGGTTCCCGCTGGGTCCTAAGAAACTAATAATTTAATGCATCAGATTAAGTAGATCAACTGAAAAGAATGCACACAGAGTCGTTGATATGTGTGTGTGTGTGTGTAAACAAAACACATCATCCTTAATGTTTGCTTGTCAATTCCACAGAGATAAGCCATTATCTTCACCAGTTATTATCCAGCATTTTATTTCCTATTATTTACAATGTAATTGCAGTTTGTTTAATCCCTTTACCATTTATTGATGACCCATTGTCTTGTGTGCTCTTGTTTAGAAAGTGATGTCACACTGACCATTCGGTTGCCAAGGTGATCGTCTGTCCGCAGTATTCAGTGGGAAAGGAGATTAAATTTCACGGAGGGAAATGAGCAACCACCCATCAGTCTCTGAACTTTATTGTCCAGTGATCACCTCACCATCACACAGAAGATCCTAGATTTACCTCCAGTGTGGATGACTTGTGTAAGTGATTTTAAAAATGAAATTGTAGGGGTAAAAGAGGAGTTGGGTGAGTGGTGTTTGGGGAGTAGGGGTGAAAGAGGAGTTGGGGGAAGGCGTTTGGAGAGAAGTATTGAAAGAGGAATTGGTGTGAGAGAAATGGGGTGATTGAGGAGTTGGGGTGAGGGGTTGGAGAGTAGCGCTGAAGAAGGTGTATAAGTGAGGGGGATTTACGGCCCATTACTTGCCTCTGTTGAACTATGGTGGGGTGTGTCTTTCCTTTAAAATGTTTTGTATAGTGTGTTTCACTGAAGTTCGACTTGGAGCTGCAGTTCCTTGTAGGCACGGAACTGTTTCTGTTGAATTAATGCAGGCAGTGGGAATAGATTTGAGTGGGAACATTCTGTGCTGAATGCGATGCTGGGCTGTGGGTTTTCCCTCAGTCCCACTGACGAGGTGCTGTTGGCACCAAATCCAGTGACCGTTTCATCTTGACACCAAATCCAGGGACCACATACATTGTCACTTTAAATCCAGGGACTACTTACATTGAGGCATCAAATCCAAGGACGACTTACACTGATGCATCAAATCCAGGGAATCCTTACACTGAGGGACCAGTAACAATGAGACAACAAATCCAAGATGAATTACAACGTGACATCAAATGCAGGGATTACTAATACCGTGACAAAAAATCCAGGGACCACATACACTGAGACATCAAATCCAGGGACCACTTACACTGAGACAAAAAATCCAGGGACCAATTACACTGAGACATCAAATCCAGGGACCAATTACACTGAGACTACCACATTACATACGATATACGGCACAGAAATGGACCATTCGGACCAACCAGTCCATGAGGTTGTTCTAGCTCGGTTCGGGAATTAGAGAGCCTCAGTATGGGTAATGATTTTGCAGGTGAAACCAGCTCTCGTTAGGGTGAAAGGTGGGTAATGAATGAAGATATGATTGTGGAATCAGACGGTGACTGGTGGGGCCTGGTGACAGATTATTGTCAGAAGCCCTTTGCAGGCAGGTTGATGATTAGATGTAACCAACACAACAATTGTATTCGTCCTTTATTGTATAAAAATCCCCAAATCTAATGTCACTGATATATTTCTCTGTGAGAAATGTAGAGATGTGAAAGAACGGAAGAAACAAGGCTTGCACAGGAAAGAAGGTTCCTTGAATGAACACATTGTGAGGCTGTTTTGTGACTCGTCTCTGTGAGGTTAAAAACATGAAATGGAAAAGGGCACGTCCAGTTACACTTATATTGCCAATAGTGCTTTCTAAGTTATTCATTATATCCGAAGCCGAATATCCTACTGATTATCCCAATCACTAATCACAATCCTAACAATTAACCACAAAACACATCCCTAACCCCTAACCCCTAAACCTACATCTAATCACAGCACCTAACCAAGGCTAAGAACATGAGAAATAGTTGCAGAAGTCGGCCATCTGGCCCCTTGAGTCCACTCCACCCGTCAAAAAGATCATGGCTCATATGATCTTGGCCTCAAATCTACTTCCCTGCCTTCTCCCCATAAACCTTGCATCCCCTATCTTTCAAAAAGCTGTCTATCTGCAACTTAAATATATTTAATGACCCAACCTCCAATGCTCTCTGGGGCAGAGAATTTCAAAGATTCACGACCCTCTGAGAGAAGAAATTCCTGCTCATTTCCGTTTTAAATGGATGACCCCTTGTGCTCAGACTGTGCCCCCTAGTTCGAGATCCCCCACAATATGAAAAAGAGCTCAGTGGGGGAGTTAAATACCTGATAAAGGAAGTGTTTAAACAATTATATTGATGCAAAAAATACTGCAAGGTATGTTTGTAACAAGTAATTATGATCAACTAATCCATCAAAATTAGCAAAGGCAATTACAAATACAAAGATTTAAACATTTCAAATTGATCACAAGCAGTATGTGTGCACGAAAACAATTGTTGTGCTCATTGAAAAATCGTTAAACAATACGGAAAATAACAGATTTCCATTCTTATGCAAGATAGTTCTTTCAAGCATTGGTTTAAAAGAATTTCAAATGAGAGTAAAGTGATACACGCCGGTTCAGTGTAAGACTCCCACAAGCTGTATACTCAAACGAAACAAGTTTAGGATTTGTTGTGCTAAACGATAACCTGGCTGAGATGTGAAATAACCTAGAGTAAGAAAAGGCCCAAAACGGAAGTGAAGGGAAAATTAATTAGTCTCTTATTATTGAGAAATCAAATATTCGACACACGGTGTTTGAAACAAGCTTATTTATTCAATATTGAGACAGAATATTAATCTCCAGCTCAGGGAAAGGGTTATTCGGAGCAGCAGAAACAAAGTCGAAGTGCCAGAATGAACATGGTTCAGTGCCCAATGGGAGCCCAGTAATTCCTGCTTCATTCACTGAAGTGGTCTTTGGTATTTACCCAGCATTCCCCGCGACGGGTTCCGTGTCGAGCCCAGACTTCAGGGGCCCAGTGCGCATGCGCAGGGACTGGCTGCGTTTGGAGCATGCGCATTGCGTGTAATGGCGGAGTGGACAGGGTGTGCACTGCTCCGCAAAAGTGATCATTTCAGCGGGGCGGAGGTGAATAATGGACCAGCGGGTAGACGGGAATGATTCATAAAGAACTGATGCCCGCCGGAAGCCCGGAATAATAACCGGAATAGCGGCGACTGCAGCGTCGAGGCTTTCTCCCGGTCACAGGCCCAGGGCAACGGCGGCCATCTTTGTACAGGACGGTAAATTAAGCCTTCTGGCATCTTGATTCACGGAGCAGCAAAGCGCATGCGTGGCCATCTTGGTAAAGTAACAACTAAGTTAATCTCGCTCTTCACACCTCGGATTTCTCACCATCTCCGAAAGGCGCTGCTCAGTGCGAAGCTTCTGGTTGCATTCCAGACAATTGCAACAGGAAAGCCCCAGAGCTGTTGAGTCCCAGGGTGAGAGTCCCAATGTACAGTCCCAGTGTTATTATCTCATAAGAACATAATAATATAATAAATAGGAGCAGGAGTGGATCATTTGGCCCTTGGATCCTGCTCTGCCATTTAATAAGATCATGGACTCAGCTCCACTTCCCAAATCCATTTCTCCCTTATCGCTGAAAAATCTGTCTATCTCTGCCTTATCTATATTCATGACCCAGCCTCCAAAGCTCTCTGGGGCAGAGAATTCCATAGATTTACCCTCTGAGCGAAGACATTTCTCATTTCAGTTTTAAATGGGTGACCCCTTATTCTGAGATGATGCTAGTTTTCGTTTACTCGATGAGTGGAAATATCCTCTCTGGATCCAACTTGTCGAATCCCCTCGTTATCATATGTTTCAATAAAATTACATCTCATTCTTTTGAACTCCAATGTGTATCGGCCCAACCTACTCAACCTATCCTCATCAGACAACCCCCTCATCGATGGAATCAACCTATGAATAGCCTCCAATGCAAGTATATCCTTCTTTAAATATGCAGACCAAAACTGCATGCAGTATTCCAAGTGTGCTCTCACCAATACACTGTACAGTTGTAGCAGGAATTATCTGCTTTTATACTCTATCCCCCTTGCAATAAAGGCCAATATTACATTTGCCTTCCTGATTACTTGCTGTACCTGCATACTTGTGTTTTATGCAAAAACACCCTCAGGTCTCTCTGTCCTGCAGCACTTTTCAATTTTTCTCCATTTAACTTACAATTTGCTTTTTTATGATTTCTGCCGAAGTGGAGAACCTCACATTTTCCCATATCAAACTATGTCTGACAAATGTTTGCCCACTCATTTAGCCTGTCTATATCCCTTTGCAGATTTTTTGTGTCCTCAATTTGCTTTCTCACCCACTTTTGTATCATCAGCAAACTAGGCTACGTTATACTCGGTCCGTTCTTCCAAGTCATTAATATAGATTGTATACAGTTGAGGACCCAGCACTGATCCTGCGGCACCCCACTAGTCACCATTTGCCAACCAGAAAAATAACTATTTATCCCAACAATATGATCTTTTATCTTGTGCAGTAACCTCTTATGTGGCAACTTATCAAATGCCTTCTGGATATCCCAATACACTACATCCACTGGTTCCCCCTTATCCATCCTACTCATTACATCCTCAAAGAACTCCAGCAAATTTGTCAAACAGGATTTCCCTTTCATAAAGCCATACTGACTCTGCTGGATTGAATAATGCTTTGCTAAATGTCCCACTGCTGCTTCCTTAATAATTGTCTCCAGCATTTTCCCAATGACAGATGTTAGGCTAACTGGTCTATACTTAACTGCTTTTTGTCTGCCTCCTTTTTTAAATAGAGGCGTTACATTTTTATTTTCCAATCTGGTGGGACCGCCCCAGAATCCAGGGAATTTTGGTAGATGATAACTAATGTGTCCACTATCGCTGCAGCCTTAACATCCTAGGATGTAAGACATCAGAGCAACGTGACTTGTCTGCTTTTAGTCCCATTATTTTACCGAGTACTACTTCATTATGAATAGTGATTGTATTAAGTTCCTGCCTCACTATAGCCGTTTGATTATCCAGTTTGGTATTATTCTCAGTGACCGAGTGTTTTACTACAATTAAACTGATTTCGGACTTTTTCTCTCAGATACTAACTCCTGCACGGAGCCAGCAAACACTCCCACTCCCTCGTCACTCCGATGTTTCTGCAGAATTGCTTTGTGAAGAACGGCTCATGGAGAGAAACACTCTGCATGGAATGATCCCACATTGAGAATGTCCAAGGGACAACACTCCCAGCTTTAATCATTCCCTGTCCTTTCCCCCCAAGCCTCGTTACTTTGCTCAGATTCTGATAAAAGTAAATTGGGAAAAGTGCACTTTGATTTTTACTGGCTGAATTATTGAAGAGAGCTGTGTCAAATCCCAGTGAACAGAAGAGCGCATGCACCCTCGCCTCCACCAGCACTGCCTGTAATCGCCATTCACTCAGTGAGCGGTAGAAGATGGTTGTACAGGACGTTGGTGAGGTCCCACCTGGAATATTGTGTTCAGTTTTGGTCTCCTATTCTGAGGAAGGACGTTCTGGCTATTGAGGGTTTGCAGTGAAGGTTCACCAGACTGATTCCAGGGATGGCTGGGCTATCATATGAGGAGAGACTGGATCAACTGGACCTTAATTCACTGGAGTTTTGAAGGATGAGAGGCGATCTCATAGAAACATATAAGATTCTGACTGGACTAGACAGGCTAGATGCAGGAAGAATGCTCCCGATGTTGAGGAAGTCCAGAACCAGGGGACACAGTCTTAGAATAAGGCCAATTAGGACTGAGATGAGGAGAAACTTCTTCACTCAGAGTTGTTAACCTGCGGAATTCCCTGCCGCAGAGAGTTGTTGATGCAAGTTCATTGGAAATATTCAAGAGGGAGTTGGATATGGCCCTTACGGTTAAGGGGATCAATGGGTCTGGAGAGAAAGCAGGAAGGGGGTACTGAAGGAATGATCAGCCATGATCTTATTGAATAGCAGTGAGGCTGGAAGGGCCAAATGGCATTCTCCTGCACCTATTTTCTATGTTTCTATGTTTCTATGGAGACACCGTGGCCCCGGGGTAAGGCAGCGAGCAGCAGCCTCCTTACAGCAGTGCAGCGCTTTGGGAGCGTGTCCGCAGATGGGCTCAGAGATCGGCACCAAGTCCGGGGGGAGTTCAGGGGGAGTCGGGGCTGTGTGCAAGAGGCAGAGTGGAGCAAGAACCAGTCTCAGTGTGTGGTGTGAGTGGGGGAAGGGAGAGGCCATTCTCGGGCTGTGTGTAATAGTGTGTGTCCAGGGTAACATAGAAACATAGAAAAAAGGTGCAGGAACAGGCCATTCAGCCCTTCTAGCCTGCTCCGCCATTCAATGAGTACATGGCTGAACATGAAACTTCAGTACCCCCTTCCTGCTTTATCGCCATACCTCTTGATACCCCGAGTAGTAAGGACTTCATCTAACTCCCTTTTGAATATATTTAGTGAATTGGCCTCAACTACTTTCTGTGGTAGAGAATTCCACAGGTTCACCACTCTCTGGGTGAAGATATTTCTCCTCATCTCGGTCCTAAATGGCTTACCCGTTATCCTTAGACTGTTACCCCTGGGTCTGGACTTCCCCAACATTGGGAACATTCTTCCTGGATCAAACCTATCTAAACCCGTCAGAATTTTAAACGTTTCTATGAGGTCCCCTCTCATTCTTCTGAACTCCAATGAATACAAGCCCAGTTGATCCAGTCTTTCTTGATAGGTCAGTCCCACCATCCCGGGAATCAGTCTGGTGAATCTTGCTGCACTCCCTCAATAGCAGGAATGTCCTTCCTCAAATTAGGAGACCAAAACTGTACACAATACTGCATGTGTGGCCTCACGAAGGCCCTATACAACTGTCGCAACACCTCCCTGCCCCTGTACTCAAATCCCCTCGCTATGAAGGCCAACATGCCATTTGCTTTCTTAACCGCATGCTGTCCCTGCATGCCAACCTTCAATGACACCCAGGTCTCGTTGCACCTTCCCTTTACGTAATATGTCGACATTCAGATAATAGTCTGTCTCTCTGTTTTTACCACCAAAGTGGATAACCTCACATTTATCCACATTCTTCTTCATCTGCCGTGCATTTGCCCACTCACCTAACCTATCCAAGTCACTCTGCAGCCTCATAGCATCCTCCTCGCAGATCACACTGCCAACCAAATTAGTGTCATTCGCAAATTTGGAGATACTACATTTAATCCCCTCGTCCCAGCACAGAACCTTGTGGTACCCCACTAGTCACTGCCTGCCATTCTGAAAAGTACCCATTTACTCCTACTCTTTGTAAGGGAGACAGAATGGGCAGAATCAGCTATTTACAATCTGCTGCTTTCTCTCTCCAAATCAGTAGTGAACATTCCTGGTTTAGTTCCATTGGGGGCTGTGTGCAAGAGGCAGAGTGGAACAGGAACTAGTTCCTGAACATGATGTGAGTGGGGGAAGGGAGATACCATACTCGGGCTGTGTGTGGACAGTGTAAGGTAACAGAGAAAGTAAACCACCCCGCTCTTTCAAATCATTGCTGCTTTCTTTCCCCAATTCAGCAATGAATGTTCCTGATTCAGTTCCAATCTCACCGTGTCTGTTCTTCATGGACAGTGAGCAGTGGAAACACAGCCTGACAGTGAGGATGTGAGGAGTTTCACAAAGTGCATCTTTTGCAGGCAGCAGGAGAAGAGTGTGGGAGAAGATATTTTAAAGACGGGTTATATTGTTTTGGTGAGCTGAGTTCTGCAGAACCGCGTTGCTGATGATCGACAGCTACATTGTCACTCCTTCAGATACATTATATTCTCCCCTCATCCATATCTTAAAACTAATAATGTTCTCGTATTATAATTCTCAGAGCAAAATTCTTCAACCAGCCTGAACAAATGTGATCTTTACTCCACCCGGAACACAAGGAACAGTGCAGGCAGCTCCTTCTCACACACAATAAGTAGATGATCACTCACAGACTGCACACACACAGAACTGGCCTCAATCCTATTGTCACATACAGCAGCAGCAGTCAGTCCCACAGTGATCCAAAGTGGCCGAGTTACACTGTGAATCTTACAGCCACATGGAGCAGTAGAATCAGATGCTGTTTCACCATTGAAACAGATCACACTGACAGGTACATTAAACACCCACACTCACTTCCCAGCAACTGGCAGGTAGAGAATAAAAGACAATCATCTATCAGAAAAAAATGACAAATAGAACGTATAAACCACACTCGCAGATCAGAAGCTGATGGGTAAAGAGCAAAAGCCATATTCATGTTTCAAAATCTGACGGATTCAGTATTTAATCCCTGAACATACGAGAAGATGACAGGTGCAGAATAAAATCCACATTCCCATACCATAGACTGACAGATACAGTATACAACACACACCCACATATATGAAAGTGAAAGTAACAGAATAAAATCCCCACTTGCATGCCAGAGAGTGAAAGGTAAATTGTAAATCCCATGTGCACATATCGGAAAACTGAACGGAAGTAAGTAAAATTGTTACTTGCATCGCAGGAACTGATAGGGGCAGAGTAAAACGCACACACATACACATCAGAAAAATGACACGTAGAAGGCAACATTTTCATTGACATATCAGAGAAATACAGGTAAAAAGTAAAATTGATTCTCACGTTCACATACCAGAGACTAGCCGATACAGATAAATTCTACACTCACATAGCAGGAAATGACAGGTACAGTCTAAAACACACAATCAAGTAGCAGGAACAAATAGGTACAGTGCAACATAGAAGAAACTGAGAGGCACAGATTAAACCTCAACATACGCCAAAATCTGACAGTTACAGAACAATACACAGACTTGCATATCAGAGACTGAGAGATACAGTATAAAACCCACACTCACATATCAGAGACTGAGAGATATAGTATAAAACCCACACTCACATTCGAGGCTGACATATTACAATCTGGACTCTCATAACAGAAATGGAGAGATACAGAGAAAGGCCCACACTCACATACCAGAGACAGATAGATACAGAATAAAACTCAACTCATTTACAAGAGACCGACCGATTCAGCATAATACTCACCTCCATATCACAAATTAACAGAGTATTCGTTTTATTTTCTAACGATCAGGAATTGGAGAATGCCGGGTATGGAGTAGAGCTCACATTCACATAACAGAGATGGACAGATGTAGCGCAAAATACACATCACACACCAGGAATGGAAATATACATAGAAACATAGAAAAAAGGTGCAGGAGTTCGGCATTCGGCCCTTCGAGCCTGTACCACCATTCAATATGATCATGGCTGATTATGCAACTTCAGTACTCCACTCCCGCTTTCTCTCCATACCCTCTGATCTCCTTTGCCGTAAATACCACACCTAACTCCCTCTTGAGTATATCCAACGAACTGGACTCCACAACTTTCTGTGGTAGAGAATTGCACAGGTTTAACACTCTCTGGGTGAAAAAGTTTCTCCTCATATGAGTCATTTATGGCTTATCCCTTATCACTAGATTGTTACTCCAGGTTCTTGACTTTCGCTACATCGGGAACATTCTTCCTGCATCTAATTTGTCCAGTCCCGTCATAATTTTAAATGTTTCTATGAGATCCCCTCTCATTCTTCTAAATTCCAGTGAGTATAAGCCGAGCCGATCCAGTCTTTCCTCATATGTCAGTCCTGCATCCCGGGAATCACTATGGTGAACCTTCGCTGCACTCCCTCAATAGCACGCACTTCCTTGCTCAGATTAAGAGACCAAAACTGCACAGAATACTCAAGGTGTGGTCTCACCAAGGCCCTGTACAACTGCAGTAAGACCTCCCTGCTCCTATACTCAAATCTCCTCGCTATGAAGGCCAGCATGCCATTTGCTTTCTTTGCTGCCTGGCGTACCTGCATGCCTACCTTCAGTGACTTGATGTACCATGACACCCAGGTTTCTTTGCACCTCCCATTTTATTAATCTGTCACCATTCAGATAATAATCTGCCTTTCTGTTTTTGCCATTAAAGTGGATAACCTCACATTTATCCACACTATACTGCATCAGCCATACGATTGCCCAATCACCTAACCTGCCCAAGTCACCCTGCAGCCTCTTAGCATTCTCTTCACAGTTCACACCGTCATCCAACTTAGTGTCATCTGCAAACTTGAAGATATTACACTCAATTCCTTCATCTAAATCATTGATGTATATTGCAAATAGCTGGGGTCCCAGCACTGAACCTTGTGGCACCCCACTAGTCACTGCCTGCCATTCTGGCTAACAGGTCGATATTACACTGTTTTCTCACTCCATCCTATTTTAAAAAGTGGGGTTACATTACCTACACTCCAATCCATATTACTGATCCAGAGTCCATGGAATTCTGGAAAATGACCAACAATGCATCCACTATTTCTCCGGCCACTCCTTTAACTACTCTGGGATGCAAACGTCCATGCCCTGGGGATTTATTGGACTGCAGTCCCTTCAATTTCCCTAACACCATTTCCTGACTAATAAGGATTTCCCTCAGTTCCTCATTTCCGCTAGACCCTCAGTCCCCTAGTATTTTCGGGAGGTTATTTGTATCTTCCTTAGTGAAGACAGAACCAAAGTTTTTGTTCAATTGGTCTGCCATTTCCTTATTTCCCATGATGAATTCACCTGATTCTGACTGCAAGGGGCCTACATTAGACTTTACATTTATTTTTCTCTTCACATATCTAAAGAAGCTTTTGCAGTCAGTTTGTTATGTTCCCTGCACGCTTACTCTCATATTCTATTTTCCTCCTCCTAATTACACGCTTAGTCCTCCTCTGCTGATTTCTAAATTTCTCCCAGTCCTCAAGTTTGCTGCTTTTTCTGGCCAATTTATATGCCTCTTCCTTGGATTTAACACTGTCCCTAACTTCCCTTGTTGGCTACGGTTGAGCCACCTTTCCTGTTTTATTTTTCCGCCAGACAGGGATGTACAATAGTTGTAATTCATCCATGTGATCTTTAATTGTCTGCCATTGCCTATCCACTATCAACCCTTTAAGTATCATTCGCCAGTTTATCCTAGCCAAACCACGTCTCATATTATTGAAGTTTCTTTTAAGTTCAGGACCCTGGTCTCTGAGTTAACTTTGTCGCTCTCCATCTTAATGAAGAATTCTACCATATTATGGTCACTCTTCCCCAAGGGGCCACGCACGACTAGATTGCTAATTAATCCTCTCTCGTTACACAAGACCCAGTTCTAGGATGGCCTGCTTTCTAGTTGGTTCCTCGACATATTGGTCTCGAAACCATCCCTTATACAATCCAGGAAATCCTCCTCCACAATATTGCTACCAGTTTGGTTAGCTTAATCAATATCTAGGTAAAAGTTATCCATGTTAACTGCTGTTCTCTTATTGCATGTATCCCTAATTTCCTGTTTGATGCCATCCTCAACCTCTCTACTATTGTTTGGTGGTCTGTACAAAAACCCAACTAACATTTTCTTCCCTTTGGTTTTTCTCAGCTCTTCCCATATAGATTGCACATCATCCCAGCTAATGTCCTTCCTTACTATTGTATTAACCTCCTCTTCAACTTTTAACACTACCCCACCTCTTTTTCCTTTTTGGCTATCCTTCCTGAATATTGAATACCACTGGATGTTTTGTTTCCAGCCTTGGTTATCCTGGAGCCATGTCTCAGTATTCCCAATTACATCTTATAGCTATCTGTGCAGTTAATTCGTCCACCTTATTACGAATGCTTCTCGCTTTGAGACTCAGAGCTTTCAGGCTTGTTTTTTTTTTACCACATTCTGTCCTTTTAGAATTTTGTTTTAATGTGGCCCTTTTTGATGCAAAATGAAACCCACAGAACATTACCAGAAATTGACAGTTACAGGATAAAATCCACGCTTTGGTGTCAGAAACTAACATACTGACTAAAACCCTCATCCACTTACCAGAGATGGACAGATTAGAATAAAATCCACGTTCCATTACCAGACACCACTATATAAGAAAATAAGAACTTTAGAAACAGGAGCAGGAGTAGGCCATACGGCCCCTCGAGTCTGCTCCACCATTTAATACGATCATGGATGATCCGATCATGGACTCAGGTTCACCTCCCTGTCCATTCCCCATAACCGCTGATTCCCTTATCAGTTAAACTGTCGATCTATGTCTTAAATATATTCAATGTCCCAGCTTCCACAGCTCTCTGAGGCAGCGAATTCCACAGGTTTACAACCCTCTGAGAGAAGAAATTCCTCCTCACCTCAATTTTAAATGGATGCCCCCTTAATCTCAGATTATGCCCCCGAGTTCTAGTCTCCCCAATCAGTGAAAACATCCTCTCTGCTATCACCTTGCCAAGCCCCCTCATAATCGTATACATTTCAATAAATCACCTCTCATTCATTCTTCTGAATTCAATGAGTAGAGGCCCAACCCCCTCAACCTTTTCTAATAAGTCAGCCCCTCATCTCTGGAATCAACCTGGTGAACCTTCTCTCAACTTCCTCCAAAGCAAGTGTATCCCTTCATAAATATGGAAACCAAAACTGCACGCAGAATTCCAGGTGTGGCCTCCCCAATAACTTGCATAACTGTAGCTAGACCTCCCTGCTTTTATACTCCAACCCCTTTGCAATAAACGCCAAGATTGCATTGGCCTTCCTGATCACTTGCTGTACCTGCATACTAAACCCTTGTGTTTCATGCACAAGTTCCCCAGGTCCCGCTGCACTGCAGCACTTTTCAATCTTTCTCCATTTAAATAATAACTTGCTCTTTGATTTATTTTCTGCCATAGTGCATGACCTCACACTTTCCAACATTATACTCCATCTGCCAAATTGTTGCCCACTCACTTAGTCTATCTGTATCCTTTTGCAGATTATGTGTGTCCTTCTCACACATTGCTTTCCCTCCCATCTTTATATTGCCAGCAAACTTGGCTACTTTACAGTCGGACCCTTCTTCCAAGTCATTAATGTAGATTGTAAATAGATGGGGTCCCAGCACTGATCCCTGTGGCACCCCACTAGTTACTGATTGCCAACACAAGAATGAACCATTTACTCCAACTCTCTGTTTTCTGTTAGTTAGCCAATTCTTTATCAATGCTAATATATTACCCCCAGCCCCGTGAACTTTTATCTTGTACAGTAATCTTTTTTGTGGCACCTTGTCAAATGCCTTCTGGTAGTCCAAATACACCACATCTACTTTATCCACCCTGTTCGTTACATGCTCAAAGAATTCCAGCAAATTTGTCAAACATGACTTCCCCTTCATAAAGCCATGCTGACTCTGCCTGAACGAATTATGTTTTTCCAAATGTCTTGCTAATGCTTCTTTAAGAATGAACTCTTCAACATTTTCCTATCGACAGATGTTAGGTTAACTGGTCTATAGTTTCCTGCTTTTTGTCTGCCTCCTTTTTACCCGAGTGCGGCTCTCATTCCCCGGGCAACACCGAGTGCAGCTCTCGGGCGCCGGGCAACACCGAGTTCGGCTCTCGGGCCATGAGTCAGAGCCACTGGGCCCGGCACCAGCAACCCTTCGGGGCAGCACCTCCCCCACACCAGGAAACAACAACTTACATTTATACAGCAAGCCCAGCAATTCCCAGCGGCTCTGTATCAGGTGGGCGCTGGATGTGGAAGTCGCTCCCTAGCCTCCTGTGTGGGTCTGTTTGTTACATCAGTTTGAGCTGGATGGAGAGGGGGAGAAGCTGCTGGGTTTCACCCCTTGTATTTCTGGGCCCAGTGGGACCAACAATTTCCCATGTGGGCCTGTGGAGGGAGGTGGGTTCCCTTCCCTGAAGGACAGCAGTTACCCAGATGTGTTTTTACGACAATCCGGCAGCTTTCATGGTCATTTTTTCTAGTGCCGGCCCCACAAATGACGAAATTCATTAAGCTCAATTTCACAACCGCCTTTCTGTTTTTGTGGGTTCTCTCTCACACTCCCCTTTTCCTGTTTGAAATTCGATTTACATGGTGTTAAAAGGGAAGGATTTGTAGACTGGAAGCTCAAACCAAATATCACCTCAAGATCTGACAGTCACCCGCTGCATCGGGACAGGAATATCATCAGCTTTTGACCATGGAAGCAGAAGGCACCGTTCACAGTGGGGAGAAACGGTACACGTGCTCTGTGTGTGGACAAGGCTTCAGCCGAACATCCAAACTAGAAAGACACAAGTGCAGTCACACTGGGGATAAACCGTGTAAATGTGGGGCTTGTGGGAAACGTTTCAACTACCCGTCCCAGCTAGAAACACATCGACGAGTTCACACTGGGGAGAGACCGTTCACCTGCTCCAACTGTGGGAAGTGATTAATTCAGTCATCCGACCTGCTGACACACCAGCGAGTTCACAGTGGGGAGAGGCCGTTCACCTGCTCCGACTGTGGGAATGGATTCACTACATCATCCAAAATGCTGAGACACCAGCGAGTTCACACTGAGGAGAGACCGTTCATCTGCTCTGAGTGTGGGAAGGGATTCTCTCTGTCAGGCAAACTGCTGAGACACCAGCGAGTTCACAAGTGACTGCAGGGGTTGGATTCTGTTGTTAATCGCATACTGAACTGCATTGTCTTCATTTTGAAAGTTGGGGTTTATAACTCCTGTAACGCTGATGTTAATATCTCCTGTAACTGGACTGGAGTTTAATATTTGGGATTCAGACACATAAATTAGTGTTGCTTCCAACACATTGCTGTGGATTTTTGTCTTTCACACCTGAGTGTTTAGCATTACCGGGCTGGAGCTGAGAAAGGACAATCTGTATGGAGGTTCTTACACGGGGAACAAAACATCAGCCTGGACACAGTCCTTCAGGGCCACACTGAGATCACCACATTCTTCTGAACTGCAATGTGTATAGGCCCAAACTACTCAACCTATCGTCATAAGTCAACCCCCTCATCTCCGGAATCAACTCTGGAATCTGCAGCTGACATGAACAAGGACCTGAGGCTTATTAAACGATACATATTTCATTACAGACAAGGTTACACTAGGTGCAATGTTCAGTTAGAACATGAGTATATAAGAAATAGGAGCCGAAGTAGGCTATTTGGCCACTTGGGCCTGCTCCGCCATTCAATAAGATCATGGCTGATCTGATCATGGACTCAGTTCCACTTCCCTGCCCACTCCCCATAATCCTTTATTCCCTTATCGCTCATAAATCTGTCTATTTCCGCCTTAAATATATTCAAAGACCCAGCCTCCATAGCTCTCCGGGGCTGAGACTTCCATAGATTTGCAACACTCAGAGAAGAAATTCCTCGTCTCAGTTTTAATTGAGTGGACCCTTATTCTAAGACTATGTCCCCTAGTTTTAGTTTCCCATATAAATGGAAATATCCTCGCATAATCCACCTTGTCAAACCCCCTCATTATATTATGTTTCGATAAAATCATATCTCATTCTTCTGAACTCCAACGTGTTTCGGCCAAGCCTACTCAAACTATCTTCATAAGTAAATCCCCTCATCACCGGAATCAACCTCATGAACATTCGCTGAACTGCCTTCAATGCAGGTATATCCTTCCTTAAATACGAAGACCAAAATACGGAGTCCATTACAGGCAAAATTCCAAGCAAACCAGCAGCACACTGGTATCTTAACAGTGTCTCAATGGCCGACATGTTTTTCTTAAATAGATTTGCTGAGTGGATATCAACTTAAACCAGGTTTACAGGCGTGATGCTCTATTAACATATTGAAGTTAGAAGAGATGCTGTGGGGCACATGCTAAGTCCAGTAGCTGAAATTGATTAACCGACAGGGTTTTGTGTTTAGTGATCCCAGGCGTGTTACCAATACCAGCAAAATCGAAGCCCATGGAATAACGGGGACAGTGGCAGCATGGATATGAAAGTGGCTAAGTGACACAAACAGGAGTATGGTTTTGTTTTCAGACTGGAGGAAGTGAAACTTAACATAGAAAGGTTTAGAAGTGATACATTTTGGGAGGAAGAAAGAGGAGAGGAAATAGAACTAAAGGGTACAATTGTAAAGGTGTGCGTGAACAGAGAGACCCAGGATATGGGCACCAATCACTGAAGGTGGCAGCACTGGTTGAGAAAGTGGTTACAAAAACTTACGGGATCCTAGGCTTCATGAAAAGTGGTATAGAGTACAGAAGTTTGGATATTATGTTGAATCTGCATAAAAGTCTGGTTCGGCCTCAACTGGAGTATTGTGTGCAGTTCTGGGTAATCATCATCATAGGCAGTCCCTCGGATCGAAGAAGACATGCTTCCACTCTAAAAAATAGTACTTAGGTGGCTGAACTGTCCAATACGAGAGCCACAGTTCCTGTCACAGATGGAACAGATAGTCGTTGAGGGAAGGGGTGGGTGGGACAGTTTTGCCGCACATTCTTTCTGATGCCTGCGGTTGATTTCTGCATGCTCTCGGCGGTGAATCTCGAGGTGCTCAGCGCCCTCCCGGATGCACTTCCTCCACTTCGTGCGGACTTTAGCCAGGTATCAGTGGGGATGTTGCACTTTATCAGGGAGGCATTGAGGGTGTCCTTGTAACGTTTCCTCTGCCACACCTTTGGCTCGTTTGATGTGAAGGAGTTCTGAGTAGAGTGCTTGCTTTGGGAGTCTCGTGTCTGGCATGCGAAAAATGTGGCCTGTGCAGTGGAGCTGATCAAATATGGTCCGTGCTTCAATGCTGGGGATGTTGGCCTGGCCGACGACGTTGGTGCGTCTGTCCTCCCGGGGGATTTGTTGGATCTTGCGGAGACCTCGTTGGTGTTATTTCTCCAGCAACTTGAGGTGTCTATTGTACATAGTCCATGTCTCTGAGGATGGGTATTACTGCAGCCCTGTAGACCATAAGCTTGCTGGTAGATTTGAGGGTATGTTCTTCAAACACTCTTTTCCTCAAGCGTCCGAAGGCTGCACTGGAGACGGTGTTGAATCTTGTCATCAATGTCTGCTCTTGTTGATAAGAGGTTCCAGAGCTGTGGAAAATGGTCCACGTTGTCCAGGGCTGCGCCATGGATTTTTGTGACTGCAGTGTGGGGGTGAGTGGAGGGAGTGCTGTGCGGCGAGGACAGGCTGGTGGAGGACCTCGGACTTACAGATGTTTAGTGTAAAGCCCAAGCTTTGCTACGCCTCAGTAAATACGTCGACTATGAGTGGGAGTTCAGCGTCTGTCTGTTCACAGATGCAGGTATTGTCCGTGTATGGTCGCTCAACGACAGAGATTGGGGTGGTCTTGGACCTGGCCTGGAGACGACGAAGGTTGGACAAGTTTCCACTGGTTCTGTAGTTTAGTTCCACTCCAGCGAGGAGCTTGTTGACTGAACTGGAGCAATTCTGGCTTCCGCATTTTAGTAAGTATCCGAAGGCATTTTGAGAGCGTGCAGAAAGGATTTACGAGAATGATTCCAGGGATGAGGGACTTCAGTTACGTGGATAGTCTCGAGAAGTTGGAATGTTGTCAAAAAAAAAAGAAGATTGAGAGGAGATTTGACAGAGGTGTTCAAAATCATGAGGGGTCTGGACAGAATAGATAGAGTTGTATTAGACGAAGCTCTTGCAGATAGCCAGCATGGGCACGACGTGCCAAATGGCCTTCTTCCATGTTGTAACCAGTCTCTGATTCTATGAGGATGCTCCATCTCCCGGGCGCTGAGACACAGTTGGGAACAGAGATTCTGAAGCCTAGCCCACTCTCTGTTTCTGAACCATGTCCGTACATGCGCCCTGATCCCGCCATGTGCAAGAAAGTGGCCTGTGACCCTGCTCCACCGGGCCTGTCACCACGGGGCCTGTGGGATCTAATTCGTGGCCTGAGATTTTTTCTGTATCTAAGCCGTGCTGTACCTGCCCTGGGATTGTTTGATGAGATAGTGTAGAGGGAGCTTTACTCTGAATCTAATCAGTGCTGTACCTGCTCTGGTGGTGTTCGACCGGACAGTGTTGATGAAGAGTTTTAATACATACGAAAAATGACGGACAGGTAAAGACCAGCTGGTTCATCAATCCTGTCCCACACAATTGCGATTTATCACATCGTTTATACTCTATTCCACCCGAGTCCATGTGATCTCCTGGGAGAGGCAAAAAAAACAGATTTAAAAAAAACCTAGGACAATTTGGGAAAATAAAATCTGGGACATTTTTCACCAACCCATCTAAGCGATGGAAACTAGTCCAGGAGATCAATCTGGCCATTAAATTCCCTTCATACCTACCTTCTGTAAGTGTTAATCTCCGCCACAGCCAAAAACAAATGCAGCTTTTTCTTGAAGGAATTCAGTGAGTCTGCATCCACCATATTAGAGGGCAGCTTGTTCCAGAGGCCTACTGTTCTCTGGGAAAAGAACCACCTCCTGATGTCTAACCTAGATCTAGCCTTGTAAAACTGAAATTTGGGTCCCTGGTCCTGCCTCACCGACTTAATTGAAATAAACGGTCAGCTGGAACACTCTCTTTCACTTTCATTATCTTATAAACCGCAATCATATCGCCCTAAGTCTACGCTGCTCGAAGGTAAAGAGTTCCAACTCTTTTAACCTATCTTCATAATTAAGATGCTTTAGACTTGGAATTAGTCGAGTGACCCTTTCCAGAAGCTCAATATCACCCACCATGTGAGGCGACCAAAACTGGACACAGTATTCCAAGTGTGACCTGACTAAGGTCTTGTATAATGATAAAACAGTACTCCTCGTCTTATAGTCAATTGCCCTTTCGATACACCCCAACACCCTATTTGCTCTAACTGTCGCTACACTGTATTGCTCGTGTACCTTTAAGGATGTATTCACTAGAATGTCTAAATCTCTTTCTATCTCCACCATCTTTAATGCCTTTCCCTGGAGGGTGTATCAATGTTGAGCATTCGCCCTGTCCACATACATAACAGTAAACTTATCTGAGTTATACATCATTTTCCAGTCATGAGGCCAGTGTGCCAACACTGTAAGATCTGCCTGAATCAAACGAGCCTCTTCTACAGTTCGAGCACTCGCACAGATGTTGGTTTCATTTCAAATTTGTGCCCCGACCCCAAAACCCAGATCTTTAATAAAAATAGTAAAACGCAACAGTCCCAACACTGATCCCTGCGGACACCACTGGTGACCGGTCTCCAAACAGATCCAAATCCATCGAAAACTGCTCTTTACTTACATCTTGCCAGACAGTTCTGTATCCTGCTTAATATATTTCAATAATACCAGAGGCTCCGATCTTATAGAGAAGCCTCTTGTGCGGTACCTTGTCAAAAGATTTTTGGAAATTTAAATAGACAACGTCTACTGGGCTTCCCTCATCCACCAACATTGTATCTTCTTCAAAAAATACAATTAGAGTTGTGAGACATTAACTTTTTTTTAATGAAGCCATGTTGGCTTTCCCTAATATGTCCCTCCCTATCCAACTATTCATATATTGCATCCCTTATGATTCTTTGCAGCAACTTACCTATTACTGATATTAAGCTGATGGGCCTCTAGTTACCCAGGTCTGCCTTGTCACGTTGTTTTAAAAATGGGGACGACTCCAGCCTCCTTCTTATCTGTAGGAACCATTCCAGAGTGCAGTGAGCTATTATTCATACATGCCAGAGGCTCACACAGCACATGTCCCATCTCCCGGAGGACTCTCACACAGCACATGTCCCATCTCCCGGAGGACCCTCACATAGCACTTATCCCATCTCCCGGAGGATCCTCACACAGCACATGTCCCATCTCTCGGAGGACCTTCGGGTGGCTGCTCTATATATTTTTAAGTTCTTAATTTTTTCTTAAACAATATTCATATCTATGTTAATGTTACTGAGAAAAACTAGTATTGTTAAATTCTAATATTTGAGCATGCTCTTCAAGGGTAAAGGCTGATGCAAGGTACTCACTAATAAGGTATGAGGCTTGAATTGGCTAGGATAGATTGGCGAATGATGCTTAGGGGGTTGACTGTGGATGTGCAATGGCAGACATTTAGAGACCGCATGGATGAATTACAACATTTGTACATTCCTGGCTGGCGTAAAAATAAAATAGGGAATGTGGCTCAACCGTGGTTATCAAGGGAATTCAGGGATAGTACTAAAGCCAAGGAAGTGGCATACAAATTGGCCAGAAATAGCAGCGAACCTGGGGACTGGGAGAAATTTAGAACTCAGCAGAGGAGGACAAAGGGTTTGATTAGGGCAGGGAAAATGGAGTACGAGAAGAAGCTTGCAGGGAACATTAAGGTGGATTACAAAAGTTTCTATAGGTAGGTAAAGAGAAAAAGGTTAGTAAAGACAAACGTTGGTCCCCTGCAGTCAGAATCAGGTGACGCCATAACGGGGAACAAAGAAATGGCAGACCAATTGAACAAGTACTTTGGTTCGGTATTCAATAAGGAGGATACTAACAACCTTCCGGATATAAAAGTGGTCAGAGGGTCTAGTAATGAGGGGGAACTGAGGGAAATCTTTATTAGTCGCGAAATTGTGTTGGGGAAATTGATGGATTGAAGGCCGAAACATCCCCAGGGCCTGATGGACTGAATCCCAGAGTACTTAAGAAGGTGGCCATGGAAATAGCGGATGCATTGACAGTCATTTTCCAACATTCCATTGACTCTGGATCAGTTCCTATGGAGTGGAGGGTAGCCAATGTAACCCCACTTTTTAAAAAAGGAGGGAGAGAGAAAACAGGGAATTATAGACCTGTCAGCCTGACTTCAGTAGTGGGTAAAATGATGGAATCAATTATTAAGGATGTCATAGCAGTGCATCTGGAAAATGGTGACATGATAGGTCCAAGTAAGCATGGATTTGTGAAAGGGAAATCATGCTTGACAAATCTTCTAGAATTGTTTGAGGATGTTTCCAGTAAAGTGGACAAAGGAGATCCAGTTGATGTGGCATATTTGGACTTTCAGAAGGCTTTCGACAAGATCCCACACAAGAGATTAATGTGCAAAGTTAAAGCACATGGGATTGGGGGTAGTGAGCTGACGTGGATTGAGAACTGGTTGTCAGACAGGAAGCAAAGAGTAGGAGTAAACGGGTACTTTTCAGAATGGCAGGCAGTGACTAGTGGGGTGCCGCAAGGTTCTCTGCTGGGGCCCCAGCTGTCTACATTGTACATTAATGGTTTAGACGAGGGGATTAAATGCAGTATCTCCAAATTTTCGGATGACATTAAGTTGGGTGGCAGTGTGAGCTGCGAGGAGGATGCTATTAGTTTGCAGAGTGACTTGGATTGGTTGGGTGAGTGGTCAAATGCATGGCAGATGAAGTATAATGTAGATAAATGTGAGGTTATCCATTTTAGTGGTAAAAACAGAGAGACAGACTATTATCTGGATGGTGACAGATTAGGAAAAGGGAAGGTGCAACGAGACCTGGGTGTCATGGTACATCAGTCATTGAAGGTTAGCATGCAGGTACAGCAGGCGGTTAAGAAAGCAAATGGCATGTTGGACTTCATAGCGAGGTGATTTGAATACAGGGGCAGGGAGGTGTTGCTACAGTTGTACAGGGCATTGGTGGGGCCACACCTGGAGTATTGTGTACAGTTTTGGTCTCCTAACTTGAGGAAGGACATTCTTGCTATTGAGGGAGTTCAGCGAAGATTCACCAGACTGATTCCCGGGATGGCGGGACTGACCTATCAAGAAAGACTGGATCAACGGGGCTTGTATTCACTGGAGTTCAGAAGAATGAGAGGGGACCTCATAGAAACGTTTAAAATTCTGACGGGTTTGGACAGATTAAATGCAGGAAGAATGTTCCCAAAGTTGGGGAAATCCAGTACCAGGGGTCACATTCTGAGGATAAGGGGTAAGCCATTTAGGACCGTGATGAGGAGAAACGTCTTCACCCAGAGAGTGGTGAACCTGTGGAATTCTCTACAACAGAAAGTAGTTGAGGCCAATTCACTTAGTATATACAAAAGGGAGTTAAATGAAGGCCTTACTTCTCGGGGGATCAAGGGTTATGGCGAGAAAGCAGGAAGCGGGTACTGAAGTGTCATGTTCAGCCATGAACTCATTGAATGGCGGTGCAGGCGAGAAGGGCTGAATGGCCTGCTCCTGCACCTATTTTCTATGTTTCTATGTTTCTATTCCCGGCATACTCAGTGTGACCTTTGTAATCTGTCCTTGAACATCCTTCAGTGACCCAAAACAGTCTTTAATAGTTCTCTGACGCTTTACAAAAATAAAAAAGGCTTTTCCCATGAATGCCACAGTTGCCTACAATTCTTTTTTCAAAATAACCTTTTTGCTGATCAAATAGCAGCTTCCGTTTTCTTTAGATCTTTGTATTCAACGCTATTTATTTGATTGTTAAATTTCTTTAATTTATAGAGACATTTCTGTTTACATGTTATTTGTCTTTGTACAGAGCCAGTCAGCCAATTTGGCTTTTTCTTACCACATTTGCATTATTAGATTTTGGCTATTGTAGTTTTCCACATTTCAATTCTCAAATACGTTCCATTTATATTCAACATCGATCACATCACCACCGAGTAGGGTTAGCCAATTTACCTGTTGCAAGTCCTCTGCCATTTTGGAGAAGTTTGCCCTTATGAAATGCGTTGCGAGTTGCAAGTTCTCAGTCACTTTGGTTCTTCCGGCCAATTGGTACCCGACAATGTGATCACTGTTGCCCAGATGTTCCTCCAAAAGGAGGGCTGAAAGGAGGCCAGGCTCACTGCTAAACACCACATCCAATATATAATTTTCCCAAGTTCCTTCATTAACATGTTGAGTCAGGAAACATTCCTGTATATTTTCAATAAATAAGAACATAAGAAATAGGAGCAGGAGTAGGCCATAAGGCCCTTGATCCTGCTCCGCCGATCAATAAGATCATGGCTGATCCGATCATGGACTCAGCTCCACTTCCCTGCCCGCTCCCCATAATCCCTTATCCCCTTATCGTTTAAATACATTGAAGTCAGAAATAGACAGTCTCTTAATGTCCCAACTTCCATAGCTCTCTGAGGCAATGAATTCCACAGATTCACAACCCTTTGAGAGCAGAAATTTCTCGTCTTCTCAGTTCTAAATGGGCGGCCCCTTAGTCTAAGATCAAGCCATCTAGTTATAGTCTCCCCCATCAGTGGAAACATCCTCTCTGCAATCACCTTGTCAAGCCCTGTCATAATCTTATATGTTTCTGTAAGATCACCTCTCATTCATAGTAACATCGAAAATCGGTGCACGAGTAGGCCATTCGGTCGTTCGAGCCTGCACCCCCATTCAATATGATCATGGCTGATCACGCCCTCAGTACCCCTTTCCTGCTTTCTCTCCATACCCCTTGGTCCCTTTAGCCGTAAGGGCCATATCTAACTCCCTCTTGAATATATCCAATGAACTGGCATCAACAACTCTTTGCGGCAGGGTATTCCACAGGTTAACAACTCACTGAGTGAAAAAGTTTCTCCTCATCTCAGTCCCAAATGGCCTACGCCTTATCCTAAGACTGTGTCCCCTGGTTCAACATTGTGAACATTCTATCCGCATCTATCCTGTCCTGTAAGAATATTTTATGTTTCTATGAGATCTCCTCTCATCTTTCTAAATTCCAATGTATAAAGGCCCAGGTGATCCAATGTCTCCTCATATGTCAGTCCTGCCATCCCGGCAATCAGTCTGGTGAATCTTCGCTGCACTCCCGCAATAGCAAGAACGTCCTTCCTCAGATTATGAGACCAAAGCTGAACACAATATTCCAGGTGAGACCTCACCAAGGGCCTGTATAACTGCAGTAAGACCTCCCTGCTCCTGTACTCAAATCCCCTAGCTATGAAGGCCAACATATCATTTGCCTTCTTCATCGCCTGCTGAACCTGCATGCCAACTTTCAATGACTGATGAACCATGACATCCAGGGTCCCGTTGCACCTCCACTTTTCGTAATCTGCCATCATTCAGATAATATTCTATCTTCGCGATTTTGCCCCCAAAATAGATAACCTCTTATAACATTATACTGCATCTGCCATGCATTTGCCCACTCACCTAACCTGTCCAATCAACCTGCAGTCTTTTAACATCCCCCTTAACGCTAACGCTGCCACCCACTTTAGTGTCATCTGCAAACTTGGAGATATTACACTCAATTCCTTAATCTAAATCATTAATGTATATTGTAAAGCGTGGTGTCCCAGCACTGAGCCCTGCGGCATTCCACTGGTCTGCCTGCCATTTAGAAAAGGACCCGTGTATCCCGACTCTCTGCTTCCGGTCTGCCAACCAGTTCTCTATCCACGTCAGTATATTACCCCCAATACCATGTGCTTTGATTTTGCACCAATCTCTTGTGTGGGGCTTGTCAAAAGTCTTTTTAAAGTCCAAATACACGACTTCCACTGGTTCTCCTTGTCCACTCTACTAGTTGCATCCTCAAAAAATTGCAGAAGATTTGTCAAGCATGATTTCCCCTTCATAAATCCATGCTGACTTGGACTGATCCTGTCACTGCTTTCCAAATGCGCTGCTATTTAATCTTTAATAATTGATTCCAACAATTTCCCCACTATTGATGTCAGGCTTACCCGTCTATATTTATACACTTTCCCTCTCCCTCCCTTTTAAAAAGTGGTGTTACATTAACTGCCCTCCAGTCCATAGGAACTGATCCAGCGTCGATATTCTGTTGGAAAATGATCACCAATGCATCTACTATTTTTAGGGCCACTTCCTTAAATACTCTGTGATACAGACTATCAGGCCCTAGGGATTTATCGCACTTAAATCCCATCAATTTCCCTAACACAATGTCCAACCTAATATGGATATTCTTCAGTTCCTCCTTCTCACGAGGCACTCTGTCCACTAGTGCTTCCAGAAGGTTATTTGTGTCTTCCTTCGTGAAGACAGAACCGAAGTATTTGTTCAATTGGTTTGCCATTTCTTTGTTCGCCATTATAAATTCACCTGAATCCGACTGCAAGGGACCTGCGTTTGTCTTCACTAATCGTTTTCTCTTCACATAGCTATATAAGCTTTTGCAGTCAGTTTTTAATGTTCCCGGCAAGCTCAATTCCCCCCCTCCCCCCTTAATTAAAGCCTTTGTCCTCCTCTGCGGAATTCTAAACTTCTCCCAGTCCTCAGGTTTGCTGCTTTTTCTGGCCAATTTATATGCCGCTTCCTTGGATTTAACACTATCCTTAATTTCCTTTGTTCGCCACGGTTGAGCCACCTTTCCCGTTTTATTTTTACTCCAGACAGGGATGTACAATTGCTGGAGTTCATCCATGTGATCTTTAAATGTTTGCCATTGCCGATGCATCGTCAATCCTTTAAGTAGTCTATTTGAACCAATTCACGCATCAAACCATCGAAGTTACCTTTCCTTAAGTTCGGGACTTTAATTTCTGAATTAAGTGTGTCACTCTCCATCATAATAAAGTATTCTACCATGTTATGGTCACTCATCCCCAAGGGGCCTCGCATAACAAGATTGCTAATTAGTCCCTTCTCATTACATATCACCCAGTCTGGGATGGCCAGCTCCCTAATTGGTTCCTCAACACATTGGTCTCGAAAACCATTCCTAATATACTCCAGGAAATCCTCCCCCACCGCATTGCTACCAGTTTGGTTAGCCGAATCTATATTTAGATTAATGTCGCCCATGATAACTACTGTACCTTTATTGCATGCATCCCTAATTTCTTGTTTGATGCTGTCCCCAACCTCACTACTATTGTTTGGTGGACTGTACACAACTCCCTCTAGCGTTTTCTGCATTTTGATATTCCATAGCTCCACCCATACCGATTCCACATCATCGAAGCAAATGTCCTTTTATTACTATTGCTTTAATTTCCTCTTTATCTAACAATGCCGCCCTGCCTCCTTTTCCTTTCTGTCTACCCTTCCTAAATGTTGAACACCCCTGGATGTTGAGTTTCAAGCCTTGCTCACCCTCGAGTCATGTCTCCGTGATGCCAATTACATCATACCAGTTAATTGCTATCTGCGCAGTTAATTCGTCCAACTTATTCCGAATACTCCTCGCATTGAGGCACAGAGCCTTTAGTCTTGTCTTTCTAAGACACTTTGCCCCTTTAGAATTTTGCTGTATTGTGGCCCTTTTTGCCTTCAGTTTCTCTGCCCTCCACTTTTACTTTTCTTCTTCCTATCTATCTTTAGCTTCTGCCCCCATTCTGCTTCTCTCTTTCTCCCTGCATAGATTCCCATCCCCCTGCCATATTAGTTTAACTCCTCCCCAACAGCAGAGCAAACACTCCCCCTATGACATTGGTTCCAGTTCTGCCCAGGTGCAAACGACCAGTTTGTACTGGCCTCAACTCCTCCAGAACAGGTTCCAATGTCCCAGGAATATGATTCCCTCCCTTTTGGACCACTCCTCAAGCCACGTATTCATCTGAGCTATCCTGAGATTCAGACTCTGACGAGCACGTGTCACTGATAGCAAACCTGAGATTGCTACTTTTCAGGGAGCTTTGTTCTGTATCTAACCCATGTTGTACCTGTACTGGGAGTATTTGATGGGTTATTGAAGAGGGAGCCTTACTATTTATGTAACCCATGTGGTAGGTGTCCCGAGATTGTTTAATGGGGCATTGTAGAGGGAGCTTCACTCAGCATGTAACCTCTGCTGTATGTGTTCGGGAATGTTTGATGGGACAGTATAAAGGGAGCTTTACTCTGCACCTAACCCGTGCTGTATCTGCCCTGGGAGTGTTTGATGGGACAGTGCAGTGGGAGCTTTACTCTGTATCTAACCCTTGCTGTAACTGTCCTGGGAATTGGACAGTGTAGAGGGAGCTTGACTCTGTATCCAACCCGAGCTGTATTTGCCTCTGAGTGTGTTTAGTGAGACAGTGCAGAAGTAGCTTTGCTCTATATCCAACGTGTGATGTAACTGCCTGAGTGTTTGATGGGGCAGTATGGAGGGAGCTTTACTCTGTATCTATCCCCGGCTGTAACGATCATGGGGTTGTTTGGTTTGACAGCATTAAGTGAGCTTTACCCGATATCTAACCCGTGCTGTACCTGCCTGGGAGTGTTTGATGGGACATTGTAGAGAGAGCTTTACTCTGTATCTAACACGTGCTGTACTTGCCCTGGGAGTGTTTAATGGGACACTGTAGAGGGAACTTTACTCCGTATCCAACAGCTGCTGCATCTGCCCTGAGACTGTTTGATGGGACAGTGTAGAGGGAGATTTATTCTCTTCCTAACCCGTGCTGTAGTTGTCCTGGGAATGTTTGATGAGAAAGTGTAGAGGGAACTTTACTCTGTATCTAACCAACGCTGTACCTGCCCTGGAAGTATTTGATGGGACAGTGTAGAGGAGTTTTACTCTGTATCTAACCCGTGTTGTACCGGCCGTGGGACTGTTGGATGGTACAGTTCAGAGGGAACTTAACTGTGTATCTAATCCGTGCTGTTCCTGTCCTGGGAATGTTTGACAGGACAGTTTCGAGGGAGCTTTACTCTGTATGAAGCGTGCTGTACCTACTCTGGGAGTGATTGATGGACAGTGCAGTGGAAGCTTTGCTCTGCATCTAACCCGTGCTGTATCTGCCCTGGGGGTGATTGTTGGGATAATGTAGAGGGAACTATACTCTGTATCTAACCCATGTTGTACCTGTACTGGGAGTATTCGCTGGGACAGTGTAAAGGGAGCCTAACTATGCACGGTACCCTTGCGGTAGGTGCCCTAGGATTGTTTGATGGGCCAGCGTCGAGGGAGCTTTACTCTGTATTTAACCATGCTATACCTGGTCTGGGAGTGATTCATCGTAACGTGTAGACAGAGCTATGTACCAAACCCGAGCAGTTCCTGCCATGTGAGTGTTTGATTGGACAGTGTGGAGGGAGCTTTACTCTATTTCTAACCCCTGCTGTACCTGCCGTGGGAGTTTTTGATGGGAAAGTTTAGAGGGAGCTTTATTCTGTATCTAACCCATGTTGTACCTGTACTGGACGTTTTTGATGGGACAGTGCAGATAGAGCCTTACTATGCGTCAGCTGCCCTGGCTGTGTCTGATGGGACAGTATAAAGGGAGCTTTAATCTGTATCTAACCGGTGCTTCATCTGCCTGGGAGTGTTTGATGGCACAGTGTTCAGGGAGCTATACTCTGTATCTAACTCATGCTGTACTGCTCTGGGAGTGTTTGATGGGAAGGTATAGAACGAGCTTTACTCTGTATGTAACCTGTGCTGTACATGCCTGGGGGTGTTTGATGAGACAGTGTAGAGGGAACTTTACTCTGTATCTACCCCATACTGTACCTGTACCTGGAATTGGACTGTGTAGAGGGAGCTTTACTCTGTATTTAACCCCGTGCTATATTTGCCCCTGGTAGTGATTGATGAAACTGTGCAGAAGGAGCTTTACTCTGCATCTAACCCAGGCTGCAACTACCCTGTGGTTGGTTGATTTGACAGCATTGAGTGAGCTTTACCCTGCATCTAGTCCGTGCTGTACCTGCCCTGGGGTTGTTTGATGCAACAGTGCAGAGGGAGCTTTACTCCGCATTTAACCCATGTTGTACCTGTCCTCCGAATGTTTGATGGGACAGCGTAGAGGGTGCGTTACTGTGCATCCAACCCGTGATGTTCCTGTGCTGAGAGAATCTAATGGGATACTGTCGACAGAGCTTTAATCTGTATATGACCCGAGCTGTACCTGCCCCGAGAGTGTGCGATGGAACAGTGTAGAGGGAGCTTTGATCTGTATCTAACCCGTGCTGTACATGCCTTTGGAGTGTTTGATGGGACAGTTTAGAGGGAGCTTTACTCCGTATATAACCCGTGCTGTACCTGCTCTGGGATTGGTGATGTGAACCGAGCTGTGTCCATTCTCATTCTTGTTGAAGATGTTGGATCTTCTCCCCTGTTTGGACCTTCAGCCATGGCGGTGACAGGCGTTCCCTGGTTCTGATGCTCTGTAATAAACATAATATTAATAGAACGGTCAGAGGGAAATATTAAAATGGGAATGAGGGCATTGCCTTGTTAAAGATGATACCCAGTCCATCCTCCCCCACCAGTACAACAGCGGTTAGCTCTGTGATCGAGCATTTCCCGAGTGTTACGATCAACTCTCCACATTAGGTGTGACACAGACAGCTGCCCAATGAAATCCAGTGAGTCCCACTGATCTCCACAACCCAGTTCCAGACGGGCTCCAGTCGGCCGAGACTCCGCACTGGGAGCGACCATTGGTGAGATTTACTCATACTGCAGGCCCAAACTATTATTGCCGAGGTAGAGAATATTCAGCAGTGAAATGTGGAGCGGGTGATCATTGATAAATTAAATGATCCTTTACTCAGTTGTACATAGTCTGGCATAAGAACATAAGAAATAGGAGGAGTAGGCCATCTGACCCCTCAAGCCTGCTCCGCCATTTAATGGCGGTATTGTATTATTTTTATTCACAGATTTGTGTTTAATATTTTTGAGTTGGGTATTAATTTATGGCATTTTATGAATATTAATTCTATCCACATACACAACATATAGCTGGGTGTAATTTCTCTGGTCTCTATGGGCAGTTATATTGTCCGTGTGTTCAGGGAGATGTGAACTGGTTGCTGCTTCTATTTGAATGTATTGACCATATCTCATGGTGTCAGCATCCGACAAATGAACTCCACTGGGCGGGCCACATTGTTCACATGCCTGACAGAAGACACCCAAAGCAAGCGCTGTACTCGGAACTCCTTCACGGCAAACGAGCCCAAGGTGGACGGAGGAACCTTTTCAAGGACACCCTCAAAGCGTCCTTGATGAAATGCAACATCGCCACCGACACCTGGGTGTCCCTGGCCAAAACTGCCCTAATTGGCGGAAGTGCATCCGGGAGGGCGTTGAGCACCTCGAGTCTCGTTGCGAAAAGCATGCAGAAATCAAGCTCAGGAGCGGAAGGAGCGTGCGGCAAAACAGCGCCACCCACCCCTTCCCTCAACCAAAGTCTGTCCCACCTGTGACAGAGATTGTGGTTCTCATATTGGACTCGCTTTTAGAGTGAAAGCAAGTTTACCTCGATTCTGACAGACTGCCTGCGATGATCAAGAATGAGCACATTAGCGGGTGAGGACATTTCCCACTTTCCCACAGATAACATAATGTAGAATGAATTGTGTACCTTCCAAGTAAGGGGAGACATAACATTGATTTGTTTCATTTTCTTTAGGTGTCTTACAATCTCAAGAGACCATAAATATATAACTGGTAGATTTAGCTGCTGTTTTACAATCACAATTCTCAGACAAACTCTCATGTACGTTAACTGTCAACGTCCTTTCCATACTGTGGAAATGCAAGCGATTCAGTCTCGAATCAGGAATTTCTCCAAAAAGTTGTTGAAGTTATTCTCTGGCATTAATTTGTGAGGAGTTAGGAAATGAACAACAGGGTTTTGGAAGAGTGCAAATTTACGGGGGGTGTAAGAAGGGACACCGACCAGGAGAATGATGGAATATTCAAGTCCAGAGGTAGCAAAGGCAGAGGTAAGTTTTTTAGCATAAGATGGTTCACCTGCTGTTGTTCCTCAGTCTGCAACCCCTGTTCACTTCCAGCTGTAGACCTTTCTCTATCACACCATCATTTACACGAGATCTAATTATGCGAGGCAGAAAATTCGATAAATATTGATAAATTGACGTGGACTGGGACTCTCTCTGACCTTTCTCCCCAGTCCCCCAGGACACGTGTGTATCTGAGTCAATGGGACTCTCTCTGACCTTTCTCCCCAGTCTATCCCCAGGACCAGTGTGTATCTGAGTCAATGGGACTCTCTCTGAGCTTTCTCCCCATTCCCCAGGACCAGTGTGTATCTGAGTCAATGGGACTCTCTCTGACCTTTCTCCCCAGTCCCCCAGGACACGTGTGTATCTGAGTCAATGGGACACTCTGAACTTTCTCCCCACTCCCCCAGAACAAGTGTGTATCTGAGTCAATGGGACTCTCTCTGACCTTTCTCCCCAGTCTATCCCCAGGACCAGTGTGTATCTGAGTCAATGGGACTCCCTGACCTTTCTCCCCCGACCCCCAGGACCAGTGTGTATCTGAGTCAATGGGACCCTCTCTGACCTTTCTCCCCAGTCGCCCTGGACCAGTGTGTTTTTGAGTCAATGGGACTCTCTCTGAACTTTCTCCCCAGTCCCCCAGGACCAGTGTGTATCTGAGTCAATGGGACTCTCTCTGACCTTTCTCCCCAGACCGACAGGACCAGTGTGTATCTGAGTCAATGGGACCCTCTTTGACCCTTCTCACCAGACCCCCAGGACCAGTGTGTATCTAAATCAACGGGACGCTCGCTTACCTTTGTCCACAGTCTATCCCCAGGACCAGTGTGTATCTGAGTCAATGGGACTCCCTGACATTTCTCGCCAGACCCCCAGGACCAGTGTGTATCTGATTCAATGGGACCCTCTCTGACCTTTCTCCCCAGTCGCCCTGGACCAGTGTGTATTTGAGTCAATGGGACACCATCTCTGACCTTTCTCCCCAGTCCATCCCCAGGACCAGGTCGTATCTGAATCAATGGGACTCTCTCTTAGCTTTCGCCCCTATCGATGTATGGAAGCTCTTTGAATCAATACTTTTCTCTGTTTGGTGCTCTCACAATCCTGGGCTGGTTCACCTGGTGTTGTTCCTCAGTCTACAATCCCTGTTAGGTCCACAGCTGGTATTTTCTCAAGCACTCCTGCATTCACTGGGACATCTAATCAGGACAGAAAATGAGAACAATATTATTGGTGTGAAATAGAGTGCGATGTGAACCTAGCTTGTAGTTACTGGTCGAAACAAAACATTGAAGTAAAAATAATTTTTAATATTCCGCGTTTAGAGAGCCTCATATACCGGCCGTGCATTTTCCAGGAGTAGGTCAATTATTAAAGATACAAACAGAGAAAATAGGTGTAGGAGCAGGCCATTCGGCCGTACCAGCCTGCACCGCCATTCAATAAGATCGTGGCTGATCATTGAACCACAGTACCCCACCCCTGCCTTCTCGCCATACCGCTTCATCCCTTTGGCCCAAAGGGCCACATCTAACTCCATTTTGAATATATCCAATGAACTGGCCTCAACAACTTTCTGTGGCAGAGAATTCCACAGGTTCACAATTCTCTGAGTGAAGAAGTTTCTGTTCATCACGGTCCTAATTGGCTTACTTCTTATCCTAAGATATGTCCCCTAGTTCTCGACTTCCCCAACCTCGGGAACATTCTTCCTACATCTAAGCTGTCCAGTCCCTTCAGAATTTTATATGTTTCTATGAGATCGCCTCTCATTCTTCTAAATTTCAGTGAGTATAAGCCTAGCCGATCCAGTCTTTCCTCATATGTCAGTCCTATCATCCCCGGACTCAGTCTGATGAACCTTCGCTGCACTCCCTCAATAGCAAGAATGTACTTCCTCAGATTAGGAGACTAAAACTGCACACAATACTCCAGGTGTGGTCACACCAAGGCCCTGTACAACTGCAGGAAGACTTTCCTGCTCCTATACTCATATCATCTCGCTATGAAGGCCAGCATGCTTTCTCTGCTATCTACAATCACTGCCCATTCCTTTATATTCCTGGCTGAAGCCCATCCAGGACACATCCGCCCAGTCTCCACCTGTCTGTCTTTCCCTCGTGTTTTGCTTTCTCTCAGTGACACCTCAGGCAGAGAGCGAGCTGACAGACAATATATTCTGCTCAGACACTCATAACTTCCCTTGAGCATTGGCCAGCTTGAATGACACTGATTAACAAGGGCTTTCTCCCTCCCACTGTCTGGGGCTCTCTCTGTGTCAGGAGAGACAACAATGGACATTCAACTCGCTCTCAATTCCTGTCTGAGAGAGGGACCGCCCACCGTGTGTGAGGTCACAGCCCCGCCCACACAACGTGCAGGACATGGCCCCGCCCACCGTGTGTGAGTTCAGGGCCCCGCCCACACAGCCCCTGAGCCCAGCAGCGGGAATGCTGCAATGTGAGAGAATAAAGAGAGAAGGTGCTGGGAACAGTCAGCCTGAAAGCTCAGGCAGTGTTGTGTGGGGGGAGAGAGAGAATGGAGCTGAGGAAGATCATTGTCGTTGGCCTGACATTTAGGGCCAGGGGCCCTTAGCTGCTGCTGGGGGCAGTGCAGCTGAAAGATTGAGTGACAATATACAGCACTGTTTCCTGACATAACATGTTAATGCACTAACACGTGAAAACCAGAGATTGGATCTCGTGTTTAGTAGTGAGCCTGACCTGGGATCAGGCCTCCGTGTGGGGAAAATCTGAGCAACACAGATCACATTATACCGTCCCGATTGGCCGGGAGAAACAAAGGGACTGAGACCCCGTGACACGGACCGCATTTCATGGCAAAATTCTCCAAACTGTCAGAGGATTGTAACAGGTAAATTGGTCAACCCTCCTCGGTGGTGATGTGACCGATGTTGGATATAAATGGAAAGGTTTTAAGAACAAGTTTAAAAATGTGGTAACAAACATAGTCAAAATCAAAAGATAGATATGTGGGAGGAAAAA
The DNA here is from genome assembly GCF_044704955.1 of Pristiophorus japonicus. Classification (NCBI taxonomy): domain Eukaryota; kingdom Metazoa; phylum Chordata; class Chondrichthyes; family Pristiophoridae; genus Pristiophorus; species Pristiophorus japonicus. The sequence goes on from NW_027254520.1 coordinate 1,346,135, forward strand.
GCCGAGGTGGCTGACTGGCTCTGTACAAAGATGTAAACAGAAAAGTTTTCACAAATTAAATACATTTCATACTTTAATCAATAGGGTGAATACAAGGTACAACTAAAGAAAACGAAAGCTGCTATTTGATCAGCAAAAAGTCTCTGGGTATAAAAAGATTGTAGACAACTGGCCGTCATGGGCAGAGCTTTTTCAGTTATGTGCTGAGTCCGAGAACTAGCAAAGTCGTTATTGGGCCACTGAAGGGTGTTCAAGGACAGGTTACACAGGACTCACTGATTATGGCGGGAACATTAGTAAGTATTTTGCATCAGTCTTCACACTTTAAATTCGTGCTCAAATATTAGAATTTAATAATACTAGTTTTATCAGTAACATTAACATAGATGAACATATTGTTTTAGAAAACATTCAGAACATAAAAAGAGATAGAGCAGCCGGACTGGAGGATATCAATCCAAGGGTCCTCCGGGAATTGGGACATGTGCTGTGTGAGGTTCCTCCGGGAGATGGGACATGTGCTGTGTGAGCCCCTCTGGGAGATGGGTCATGTGCTGTGCCAGGGTCCTGCGGATGATCGGACATGTGCTGTGTGAGGGCCCTCCGGGAGATGGGACATGTGCTGTGTGACGGTCCTGCGGGAGATGGGACATGTGCTGTGTGTGGGTCCTCCGGTAGATGGGACATGTGCTGTGTCAGCCCCTCTGGGAGATGGGACATGTGCTGCGTGAGACCCTCTGGGAGATGGGACATGTGCTGAGTGATGGTCCTCCGGGAGATGGGACATGTGCTGTGCAAGTGTTCTCCGCGAGATGGGACATGTGCTGTGTGAGGGTACTCCGGGAGATGGGACATGTGCTGAGTGATGGTCCTCCGGTAAATGGGACATGTGCTGTGCACGTGTTCTCCGCGAGATGGGACATGTGCTGTGTGAGCCCCTACAGGAGATGGGACATGTGCAGTGTGAGAGTCCTCCGGGAGATGGGACATGTGCTGTGTGAGGGTCCTCCGGGTGATGGGACATGTGCTGTATGACGGTCCTCCGGGAGGTGGGACATGTGCTGTGTGAGGGTCCTCCGGGAGATGGGACATGTGTTTTGAGAGTCACTCCGGGAGATGGGACAAGTGCTGTGTGAGGGTCCTCCGGGAGATGGGACATGTGCTGTGTGACGGTCCTCCTGGAGATGGACATGTGCTGTGTGAGGGTCCTCCGGGAGATGGGACATGTGCTGTGTGAGGGTCCTCCGGGAGATGGGACATGTGCTGTGTGAGCCCCTTCGGGAGATGGGACATGTGCTGTTTGAGGGTCCTCTGGGCGATGGGACTTGTGTTGTGCGAGCCCCTGGCATGTATGTTTAATAGCTCACTCTGAAATAGTTCCTACAGATTGGAATGAGGCTAATGAAGTCCCCATTTTAATAAAAATGTGACAAGGCAGACCCGGGTAACCACAGGCCCATCAGATTAATATCAGATATAGGTAAGATGATTGAAAGAATAATAAGGGATGCAATATATGAATACTTGGATAGGGAGGAACATGTTAGGGACACCACAACCCATTATAAATAGTTCTTGTCTCTCAACTCCAATTATAATTTTTGAAGAAGTACAAAGTTGGTGGATGAGGGAAGCGCAGTAGACATTGTCTACTTAGATTTCCAAAAACCTTTTGACAAGGTACCACACAAGAGGCTTCTCTATTAGATCGGAGCCTCTGGTACGGATAATATATTGAGCTGGATACTGAACTGGCTGCAGGATGCAGGTAAAGAGCAGTTATAGATGGATTTGGACCTGTTTGGAAATCGGTCACCAGTGATGTCCTGCAGTGATCAGTTTTGGTACCGTTGCTTTTCACTATTTTGATTTATGATATGGATTTTGGGTTTCGGGGCACAATTTGCAAATTTTGAAATTATACCAAGATCTGTGCGAGTGCTCGAACTGTAGAAGAGGCACGTCTGATTCAGGCAGATCTGAATGTGTTGGGACACTGGCCTCATGACTGTAAAATAATGTATAACTGAGAAAAGTTCAGTGTTATGCATATGGGCAGGGCAAATGCTCAACATTCATATACCCTCCAGGGAAAGGCATTAAAGATAGTGGAGATAGAAAGAGATTTAGACATTCTAATGAATACATCCTTGAAGGTACACGAGCAATGCAGTATAGCGACAGCTAAAGCAAATAGGGTGTTGGGGTGTATCCATAGGACAATTGAGTATAAGACGACGCATCCTGTTTTGTCTTTATACAAGACCTTAGTCAGGCCACACTTGGAATACTGTGTCCACCTCACATGGTGGGTGATATTGAGGTTGTGGAAAGGGTCACTAGACTAATTCCAAGTCTAAAGCATCTTAGTTACCAAGATAGGTTGAAAGAGTTGGGACTCTTTACCTTAGAGCAGTGCAGAATTAGGGCGATATGATTGAGGTTTATAAGATAATGAAGGTGAAAGAGAGTGTTCCATCTGACCGTTTATTTCAATTAAATAGGTTAGACAGCACCAGGAATACAAATTTCAGATGTACAAGGCTAGATCTAGGTTAGACATCAGGAGATGGTACTTTTCCCAGAGAACAGTCGACCTCTGGAAAAAGCTGCCCTCTCATGTGCTGGATGCAGACTCACTGAATTCCTTCAAGTAAAAGCTGGATTTGTTTCTGGCTGCGGCGGAGATTAACACTTACAGAAGGTCGGCACTGCAGGGCATTTAATGGCCAGAGTGATCTCCTGAACTAGTTTCGATCACTGAGATGGCTTGGAGAGGAATTTCATAGAATTTATTTTCCCAAATTGTCCTAGGTTTTTTTTTTTAAATTTGTATTTTTGCCTCTCCCAGGAAATCGCATGGATTCGGTTGGAGGGCAGTGGATACGCTGTGATATATCGCAATTGTGTGGGACAGGCTTGATGGACCAGATGGTCTTTACCTGTAGGTCATTTGTATTAAAACGTTTCCTCTACACTGTCCTGTCGAATACTACCAGAGCAGGGACAGCACTGATTAGATTCTGAGTAAAGCTCCCTCTGCACTATCTCATTAAACAAGCCCAGGGCAGGTACAGCACGGCTTTGACACAGATTAAATCTCAGGCCCCTAATTAGAGCCCACAGGTCCCGTGCTGACAGGCCCTGGTGAGAGGGGTCACTGGCCGCCATCTTGCACATGGCGGGATCAGGGCGCATGCGCGGCCATCTTGGTTTGGGAACAGAGAGTAGGCGGGGCTTCAGGGTGTCTGTTTCCAACTGGATCCCAGTGCCCGGGAGATGGAGCATCCTGGGCAGCACACTTTTCAACATCTTAAAATCAGAGACTGGTTACAACATGGAAGGAGGCCATTTGGCCCGTCGAGCCCATGCCGGCTATCTGCAAGAGCTTCTACTAATCCCACTCTCGCTACTCTGTTTTGACCCCTCATGATTTTGAACACCTCTGTCAAATCTCCTCTCAATCTTCTCTGTTCTGAAAACAACCCCAACTTCTCCAGACTATCCACGTAACTGAAGTCCCTCATTCCTGGAATCTTTCTGCACGCTTTAAAAAGGCCTTTGTATACTTACTAAAATGCGGAAGCCAGAATTGCTCCACCTCAGTCAACAATCTGCCCGCTAGAGTGGAACTAAACTACAGAACCAGTGGGAACCTGTTCAACCGTCGTCGTCTCGAGGCCATGTCCAAGATCACCCAATCTCTGTCATCGAGCTACCGTACGCGGACAAAACCTGCGTCTGCGAACATATAGAGGCTGAACTTCAAGTCATAATCAACGTATTTACTGAGGCGTACCAAAGCATGGGCCTAACACTAAACATCTGTCAGTCCGAGGTCCTCCACCAGCCTGTCCTCGCCACACAGAACTCCCTCCAGCCACCCCCCCATAGTCATCAAGCTCCATGGCACGGCCCTGGACAACGTGGACCATTTCTCATACCTCGGGAACCTCTTATCAACAAGACCAGACATTGACGACAAGATTCAACACCACCTCCAGTGCAGCCTTCGGCCGTGTGATGAAAAGAGTGTTTGAAGACCACGCCCTCAAATCTACCACTAAGCACATGGTCTCCAGGGCTGCAGTAATACCCACCCTCAGAGACATGGACTATGTACAGTAGACACCTCAAGTTGATGGAGGAATAACAACAACGAGGTCTCTGCAAGATTCTACAAATTCCCTGGGAGGACAGACACACCAACGATTGCGTCGTCAGCCAGGCCAACATCCCCAGCATTGAAGCACGGACCACATTTGAACATCTCCGCTGCACAGGCCACATTGTTCGCATGCCAGACACGCGATTCCCAAAGCAAGGACTCTACTCAGAACTTCTTCACAGCAAACGAGCCAAAGGTGTGGCAGAGGAAACGTTACAGGGACACCGTCAAAGCCTCCCTGATAAAGTACAACATCCGCACTGACACCTGGCAGTCCCTGGCTAAAGACCGCCCTAAGTGGAGGAAGTTCATCCGGGACGGCGCTGAGCACCTCGAGTCTCATCACCGAGAGCATGCAGAAATCAACCGCAGGCAGCGGAAAGAACATGCAGCAAACCAGTCTCACCCGCACCATCCCTCAACGGCTATCTGTCCCACCTGTAATCGGGACTGTGGCTCTCGTATTGGAATGTTCAGCCACCTCAGGACTCATTTTTAGAGTGGAAGCATGTCTTCCTCGAACCGAGGGAGTGCCTATGATGATGATGATGACCCGGAATTGGACACATGACTCCAGTTGAGGCCGAACCAGAGTTTTACGTGGGTTCAACAGAATATCCACAATTCTGTACTCTATACCTCTATTCATGAAGCCTAGGGTCCCGTTAGTTTGTGTAACCACTTTCTCAACCTGTGCTGCCAACTTCAGTGATTGGTGCACATATACTCCCAGGTCTCTCTGTTCACACGCCCCTTTACAATTGTACCCTTTAGTTTATATTTCCTCTCCTCTTTCTTCCTACCAAAATGTATCACTTTTGAACCTTTCTACGTTACGTTTCATCTGCCACATGTCTGCCCATTCCACCAGTCTGTCTGACTTTCTGAAGTCTATCACTACCTCATCACTGTTCACTGCACTTCCAAGTTTTGTGTGAGCTGTAGATTTGGAAATTGTGCCCTGTACACCCAAGTCTAGGTCATTAATATCGATCAAATAAGCAGGGGCCCCAATACCGACCCCTGGGGAACACCACTTCCTCCAGTCTGAAAAACAACCGTTCACCACTACTCTGTTTGTATCACTTAGCCACTTTCATATCCATGCTGCCACTGTCCCCGTTATTCCATGGGCTTCGATTTTGCTGGTATTGGTAACACGCCTGGAATCACTAAACACAAAACCCAGTCTGTTAATCACTTTCAGCTACTGGACTTAGCATGTGTCTCACAGCATCTCTTCTACCTTCAATATGTGAATAGAGCATCACGCCTGTAAACCTGGTTTAAGTTTATATCCACTCAGCAAATCTATTTAAGAAAAACATGTCGGCCATTGAGACACTGTTAAGGTACCAGTGTGCTGCTGGTTGCTTGGAATTCTGCCTTTGATTGGCTCCGTATTTTGGTCTTCGTATTTAAGGAAGGATATACCTGCATTGGAGGCAGTTCAGAGAATGTTCACGAGGTTGATTCTGGAGATGAGGGGATTTAATTATGAAGATAGCTTGAGTCGGCTGGGCCAAAACACGTTGGAGTTCAGAAGAATGAGAGATGATTTTATCGAAACATAAGATAATGAGTGGGTTCGAGAAGGTGGAGGCAGAGAGGATATTATCACTTACACGGGAAACTAAAACTAGGGGACATAGTCTTAGAATAAGGGGCCACCCAATTAAAACTGAGATGAGGAATTTATTTTCTGAGGGTTGTAAATCTGTGGAATTCTCTGCCTATGAGAGTTGTGGAGGCTGGGTCTTCGAATATATTTAAGGCGGAGATAGACAGATTTTTGAGTGATAAGAGAGTAAAGGGTTATGGGGAGTGGGCAGTGAAGTGGAATTGAGTCCATGATCAGATCAGCCATGATCTTATTGAATGGCGGGTCAGGCCCGAGGGGCCAAATGGCCTACTCTTGCTACTATTTCTTATGATCTAACTGAACATTTCTCCCAGTCTAACCTTGTCTGTAATGAAATATGTGCATTTTAATAAGCCTCAGGTCCTTGCTCATGTCTGCTGCAGATTCCAGAGTTGATTCCAGAGATGAGTTCATTGACTTATGGTTGAGCAGGTTGAGTAGGTTGGGCCTATACACATTGAAGTTGAGAAGAATGAGATCTAAGTGTGGCCCTGAAGGACTGTGTCCAGGCTGAAGTTCTGTTCCTCCTGTAAGATCCTCCCCACAGAATGTCCTTTCTCAGCTCCAGCCAGGTGATGCTAAACACGCAGGTGATCCACAGCAATGTGTTGAAAGCAAAATTAATTTATCTCTCTATATCCTAAATATTAAACTCCAGTCGATTTCAGGAGATATTACCATCAGTGTTACAGGAATTGTAAACCCCAACTGTCAGAAAGAACACGATTCAGTCCGGGATGTGATTAACAGCAGAATCCAACCCCTGCAGTCACTTGTGAACTCGCTGGTGTCTCAACAGGTTGCCTGACAGAGATAATCCTTTGCCACACTCAGAGCAGGTGAACGGCCTCTCCCCAGTGTGAACTCGCTGTGTGTTAGGAGGTTGGATGACCGCGTGAATCCCTTCCCACACTCAGAGCAGGTAAACCGTCTCTCCCCAGTGTGACCTCGCTGGTGTCTCAGCAGTTGGGATGATGTCGTCAATCCCTTCCCACATTCAGAGCAGGTGAACGGCCTCTCCCCGGTGTGAACTCGCTTGTGTCTCATCAGTTGCTCTTTGCTTTTAAAATTCTTCTCACAGTCAGAACATTTACAAGGTCTCTCCTCATTATGAACTCGCTGGTGTTGCAGCAGGTGGGATGACCGAGTGAATCCCTTCCCACACTCGGAGCAGATGAACGGTCTCTCCCCAGTGTGAACTCGCTGGTGTGTCAGCAGGTCGGATGATCGAATGAATCCCTTCCCACAGTTGGAGCAGGTGAACGGTCTCTCCCCAGTGTGAACTCACCGATGTGTTTCCAGCTGGGATGGGTAGTTGAAACGTTTCCCACAATCCCCACATTTACACGGTTTCTCCCCAGTGTGACTGCACTTGTGTCTCTCCAGGTTGGATGATCGGCTGAAGCCTTGTCCACACACAGAGCACGTGTACCGTTTCTCCCCGCTGTGACCGCTGCCTTCTGCTTCCATGTTCAAAAGCTGATCATATTCCAGTCATGATGTAGCGAGTGACTGTCAGATCTTGAGGTGATGTTTGGTTTGAGCTTCCAGTCTACAAATCCTCCCCTTGCAACACCCTATAAAGTGAATTTCAAACAGGAAATGGGAGTGAGAGAGAGAACCCACAAAAACACAAAGGCAGGTTGTGATATTGAGCTTAATGAATCTGGTCATTTGTGGGGCCGACACGCGAAAAAAGTGAACATGAAAGCTGCCGGATTTTCGTAAAAAAACACGTCTGGGTCACTGCTGTCCTTCGGTGAAGGGAACCCACCTCCCTCGACAGGCCCACATGGGAAATTGTTGGTCCCACTGCGCCCAGAAGTACTGGGTGTGAAACCCAGCAGCTTCTCCCCCACTCCATCCAGCTCAAACTGATGTAACAAACAAACCCAAACAGAAGGCTAGGGAGTAACATCCACATCCAGCGCCCACTCTGATACAGAGGGCTGGGCCTGCTGTATAAATGTAAGTTGTTTTTTTCCTGGTGTGTGGGAGGGGCTGGGCCCGGTGGCTCTGACTCAGGGCCAGAGAGCCGCACTCGGTGCTGCCCTAGGCCCAAGAGCCACGCTCGGTGCTACCCGGGGACTGAGAGCCACACTCGGTGCTGCCCGGGGCCCGAGAGCCACACTCGGTGCTGCCCGGGGCCGGAGTGCCGCACTCGGTGCTGCCCGGGGCCAGAGAGCCGCACTCGGTGCTACCCGGGGACTGAGAGCCGCACTCGGGGTTGCCCGGGGACTGAGAGCCATATTCGGTTATAAGGGAGGCAGACAAAAAGCACGAAACTGTGGACCAGTGTAGCCAAACATCTGTCGTTGGGAAAATTTTTAAAAGTTCATTCTTAAAGAAGCATTAGCACGAGTTTTGGAAAAACATAATTCGGTCAGGCAGAGGCAGCATGGATTTATGAAGGGGAAGTTAAGTTTAACAAATTTGCTATAATTGTTTGAGCATGCAACGAACATAGAAACATAGAAAAATAGGTGCAGGAGTAGGCCATTCGGCCCTTCGAGCCTGCACCACGATTCAATATCATGGCTGGTCATTCCTTCAGTATCCCTTTCCTGCTTCCTCTCCATACCTCTTGATCCCCTTAACTTTAAGAGCCATATCTAACTCCCTCTTGAATATATCCAGTGAACTGGCATCAAAGCTCTCTGCGGCAGGGAATTCCACAAGTTAACAACACTCTTGAGTGAAGAAGTTTCTCCTCATCTCAGTCCTAAATGGCCTACCACTTATCCTAAATGCAATGATTATTTTCATTTTTGGTGTTTTTGAAAACAGGTGGAAATACACAGCAAATCAAAACTTAAAAAAATTAGTGAAAATATGCAATAGTAGACAACTAAATCAGTTCTCTATTAGCCAATGGCATACATCATCAAAATCCTTCTCTGTTTGTACCATGTTGAAAAATAGTCTGAAATTAAATAATTTTATCCTCAAATATCAGTCTATTTTTAAACAGTATGCAAAATTTATAATTTTATCTCATCTCAAAATCACGAATCCATCATTCAGACCAGGCCTGGACATTTGGAAGAAATGCATTTTTTCCATTTGTGTCTTGCACAATACCAAACATTCAGGAATTCATTTTTCACATTTGGTCGGTCATTTTCTCCTCAACACTGTCAGAGGTGCTTTCGATGAATTATGTTCCACTTCACATCATGGGCCAGGGTGGATTAAGTGGGTGTGGTGTATTTGCACTTCCAGAAGGCATTTGACAAGGTGCCATATAAAAGGTTACTGCACAAGATAAAATTTCACGAGGCTGGCGGTAACATATTAGCATGGATAGAGAATTGGCTAACTGACAGACAACAGAGAGTCTAGGTAAATGGTTCATTCTCGGGTTGGCAATCAGTAATGCGTGGGGTGCCGCAGGCATCAGTGCTGGGAACTCAACTATTGACAATCTATATTAACAGCTTGGAAGAAGGGACCGAGGGGCCACTGTACAGCAAAATTCTAAAAGGACAAAGGCTGTTAAAAAAACAAGCCTGAAGGCTTTGTGTCTTAATGCAAGGTGTATCCGTAATAAAGTGTATGAATTAACTGTGCAAAAAGATGTTAACAGATATGATGTGATTGGGATTACAGAGACGTGGCTCCAGGATGATCAGGGCTGGGAACTCAACATTCATGGGTATGCAACATTCAGGAATGATAGAATGAAAGGAAAAGGAGGTGGGGTAGCATTGCTGGTTAAAGAAGAGATTAATGCAATAGTTAGGAAGGACATTAGCTCGGATGATGTGGAATCTAAATGGGTAGAGCTGCGGAACAGCAAAGGGCAAAAAACGTTAGTGGGTGTTGTGGACAGACCTCCAAACAGTAATAGTGATGTTGGGGAGGGCATCAAACAGGAAATTAGGGGTGCATGCAATAAAGCTTCAGCAGTAATAATGGGTGACTTTAAAATGCATATAGATTGGGCTAACCAAACTGGAAGCAATAAGGTCGAGGAGGATTTCCTGGAGTGCATAAGGGATGGTTTTCTAGACCAATATGTCGAGTAACCAACTAGGGGGAGGCCATATTAGACTGGGTATTGTGAAATGAGAGAGTATTAATTAGCAATCTCGTTTTGCGAGGGCCCTTGGGGAAGAGTGACCATAATATGGTGGAATTCTGCATTCGGATGGAGAATGAAACAGTAATTTCAGAGACCATGGTCCAGAACTTAAAGAAGGGTAACTTTGAAGATATGAGGCGTGAATTGGCTGGGATAGATTGGCGAATGATACATAAGGGGTTGACTGTGGATGGGCAATGGCAGACATTAAGAGACCGCATGCATGAACTACAATAATTGTACATTCCTGTCTGGCGTAAAAATAATATTAAAGGGAATGGTGGCTCAACCGTGGCTATCAAGGGAAATCAGGGAAAGTATTAAAGCCAAGGAAGTGGCATACAAATTGGCCAGAAATAGCAGTGACCCTGGGGACTGGGAGAAATTTAGAACACAGCAGAGGAGGTCAAAGGGTTTGATAAGGGCAGGGAAAATGGAGTACGAGAAGTATGCTTGCAGGGAACATTAAGACGGACTTGCAAAAGTTTCGTTAGATATGTAAAGAGAAAAAGGTTAGTAAAGACAAACGTAGGTCCCCTGCAGTCAGAATCAGGGGAAGTCATAATGGGGAACAAAGAAATGGCAGAACAATTGAACAAGTACTTTGGTTCGGTATTCATGAAGGAGGACACAAACAACCTTCCGGATATAAACGGGCTCAGAGGGTCTAGTAAGAAGATGGAACTGAGGGAAATCATTATTATTCGGGAAATTGTGTTGGAGAAATTGGTGGGATTGATGGCCGATAAATCCCCAGGGCCTGATGGACTGCATCCCAGAGTACTTAAGGAGGCCCTGGAAATAGCGGATGCATTGACAGTCATTTTCCAACATTCCATAGACTCTGGATCAGTTCCAACCGAGTGGAGGGTAGCCAATTTAACCCCACTTTTTAAAAAAGGAGGGAGAGAGAAAACAGGGAATTATAGACAGGTCAGCCTGACCTCAGTAGTGGGTAAATTGATGAAATCAATTATTAAGGATGTCATAGCAGCGCATTTGGAAAGAGGTGACACGATAGGTCCAAATAAACTTCGATTTGTGAAAGGAAAATCATGCTTGACAAATCTTCTGGAATTCTTTGAGGATGTTTCCAGTCGAGTGGACAAGGGAGAACCAGTTGATGTGGTATATTTGGACTTTCAGAAGGCTTTCGTCAAGGTCCCACACAAGAGATTAATGTGCAAAGTTAAAGCACATGGGATTGCAGGTAATGTGCTGACGTGGAGTGAGAACTGGTTGTAAGACAGGAAGCAAAGAGTAGAAGTAAATGGGTACTTTTCAGAATGGCAGGCAGTGACTAGTGGGGTACCGCAAGGTTCTCTGCTGGGGCCCCAGCTGTTTACACTGTACATTAATGATTTAGACGAGAGGATTAAATGTAGCATCTCCAAATTTGCGGATGACACTAAGTTGCGTGGCAGTGTGAGCTGCGAGGAGGATGCTATGAGGCTGTAAAGTGACTTGGATATGTTAGGTGAGTGGGAAAATGCATGGCAGATGAAGTATAATGAGGATAAATGTGAGGAAAACCACTTTGGTAGTAACAAAGAGAGACAGACTATTATCTGAATGGTGACAGATTAGGAAAATGCGAGGTGCAACGAGACTTGGGTGTCATGGTACATCAGTATTTGAAGGTTGGCATGCAGGTAGACAGGCGGTTAAGAAAGCAAATGGCATGTTGGACTTCATAGCGAGGGGATTTGAGTATAGGGGCAGGGAGGAGTTGCTACAGTTGTAGAAGGCCTTGGTGAGGCCACAGCTGGAGTATTGTGTACAGTTTTGGTCTCCTAACCTGAGGAAGGACATTCTTGCTATTGAGGGAGTGCAGCGAATGTTCACCAGACTGATTCCGGGGATGGCGGGACTGACCTATCAAGAAAAACTGGATCAACTGGGCTTGTATTCACTGGATTTCAGAAGAATGAGAGGGGACCTCATAGAAATGTTTAAAATTCTGATGGGTTTAGACAGGTTAGATGCAGGAAGAATGTTCCCAATGTTGGGGAAGTCCAGAACCAGGGGTCACAGTCTAAGGATAAGGGGTAAGCCATTTAGGACCGAGATGAGGAGAAACCTCTTCACCCAGAGAGTGGTGAACCTGTGGAATTCTCTACCACAGAAAATAGTTGAGGCCAATTCACTAAATATATTCAAAAAGGAGTTAGATGATGTCCTTACTACGAGGGGAATCAAGCTATATGGCGAGAAAGCAGGAATGGGGTACTGAAGTTGCATGTTCAGCAATGAGCTCATTGAAAGGTGGTGCAGGTTAGAAGGGCCGAATGGCCTGCTCCTGCACCTATTTCCTATGTTTCTATGTAACGTAACCAAGTTTGTTGATGATACCATGATGGGAGTAAAAGCAATGTGTGAGGAGGACACAAAAAATCTGCAAAAGGACATAGACAGGCTAAGTAAGTGTGCAATATTTTGGCAGATGGAGTATAATGTTCGAAAGTGTGAAGTGATGCACGATGGCAGAAAAAAAAAATCAAAGATCAAGTTATTATTTGAATGGAGAAAGATTGCAAAGTGCTGCAGTACAACGGGACTTGGGGGTACTTGTGCATGAAAGACAAAAGGTTAGAATGCAGGTACAGCACGTGATCAGGAATGCCAATGCAATATTTTCCTTTATTGCAAAGGGGCTGAAGTATAAAAGCAGAGAGAGCTTGCTACAATTATACTGGTTATTGGTGAGGCCGCACCTGGAATACTGCATGCAGTTTTGGTTTCCATATTTATGAAAGGATATACTTGCTTTGGAGGAAGTTGAGAGAAGGTTCACTCGGTTGATTCCAGAGATGAGGGGTTGACTTGTGAGAAAAGGTTGAGGAGGTTGGGCCTCTTCTCATTGAAGTCAGAAGAATGAATGAAAGGTGATTTATCGAAACGTATAAGATTATGAGGGTGCTTGACAAGGTAGTCGCAGAGAGGATGATTTCACTGATAGGGGAGACAAGAACTCGGGGGCATAATCTTAGAATAAGGCCCCCCCCCCATTTAAAACTGAGAGGAGGAGGAATTTAATCTCTCAGAGGGTTGTAAACCTGTGGAATCCGCTGCTTCAGAGACCTGTGTCAGCTGGGAATTGAATATATTTAAGACAGAGATAGACAATGTCTTAACCGATAAGGGAATAAGGGGTTATGGGGAACGGGCAAGGGAAGTGAAGCTGAGTCCATGACCGGATCAGCCACGATTGTATTAAATGGCTGAGCACTCTTGAGGGGCCGTATGGCCTACTCCTGATCCTATTTCTTATGTTCTTATTTTCTTATATAGTAGGTGTCTGGCACGGGAGTGTGGATTTGACTGGATCTGTCCACCTCTGGTATGTGGATGAGGGTTTTACTCTGTATGTTTTACTCTGTAGTTTCTGATACGAGAGGTGGAATTTATCCTGTACCTGTCAATTTCTGGTAATTGCCTGTGGGTTTCATTCTGTATCAAAAAGGGCCACATTACAACATAATTCTAAAAGGACAAAGAGTGTTAAAAAAAACAAGCCTGAAGGCTCTGATTCTCAAAGCGAGAAGCATTCTTAATAAGGTGGACGAATTAACTGCACAGATAGCTGTTAACGGATATGATGTAATTGGGATTACAGCGACATGGCTCCAGAGTAACCAAAGCTGGGAACATAACATCCAGGGGTATGCAATATTCAGGAAGGATAGCCAGAAAGGAAAAGTATGTGGGTTAGCTTTAATGTTTAAAGAGGAGGTTAATGCAATATTAAGGAAGAACATTAGCTGGGACAATGTGGAATCTTTATGGGTAGAGCTGCGAAACTTGAAAGGGCAGAAAACTTAGTCGGGGTTGTGTACAGAATACCAAACTGTAGTAGGGAGGTTGCGGATGGCATTAAACAGGAAATTAAGGACGCGTGCAATAAGGGTACAGCAGTTATCATGGGTGACTTTATCCTACATATTGATTGGGCTAACCAAAATACTGTGGTGGAAGATTTCCTAGAGTATATAAGTGATTGTTTTCTAGACCAATATGTCGAGGAACCTACAGGAGAGCATGCCATCCTAGACTGGGTTTTATGTAACGAGTGAGGATTCATTAGCAATCTGGTCTTGCATGGCTCCTTGGGGAAGAGTGACCATAACATGGTAGAATTCTTCAAAGATGGAGAGCAACCCAGTTAACTCAGAGACTAGGGTCCGGAACTTAAAGGAAACTTCGATGGTATGAGACATCATTTGGCTGGGACAAACTAGCGAGTGATACTTAAAGGGTTCATGGTGGATAGGCAATGGAAGACATTTAAAGATCACATGGATGAATTACAACTATTGAACATCCCTGTCTGGCGTAAAAATACAACAGGAAAGGTGGCTCAATCGTGGCTAACAAGGGAAATAAGAGACATTGTTAAATCCAAGGAAGAGGCATATAAATTGGCCACAAAAAGAAGCAAACCTGAGGACTGGGAGAAATTTAGAATTCAGCAGAGGAGGACTAAGGGTGTAATTACGAAGGGAAAATAGAATATGAGAGTAAGCTTGCAGTGAACATAAAAACTGACTGCAAAAGCTTCTGTAGATATGTGAAGAGAAAAAGATTGGTGAAGTCTAAAGTAGGCCCCTTGCAGTCAGAATCAGGTGAAATCATAATGGGGAACAAGGAAATGGCAGACCAACTGAACAAATACTTTGGTTCTGTCTTCAATAAGGAAGACACGAATAACCTCCCAAAATATGAGGGGACCGAGGGTCTAGCGGGAAGGAGGAACTGAGGGAAATCCTTATGAGTCAGGAAATGTTGTTAGGGAAACTGAAGGCCGATAAATCCCCAGGGTCTGATAGTCTGCATCCCAGAGTAGTTAAAGAAGAAACCCTAGAAATAGTAGATGCATTGGTGGTCCTTTTTCAAAATTCCTTGGACTCTGGATCATTACCGATGGATTGGAGGGTAGCTAATGAAACCACACATTTTAAATAAGGAGGGAGAGAGAAAACAGGGAATTATAGACCGCTTAGCCAGACATCGGTGGCTGGGAAATTGCTAGGAGCAGGGAGGTCTTACTGCAGTTGTACAGGGCCTTGGTGAGACCACACCTTGAGTATGGTGTGCAGTTTTGGTCTCTTAATCTGAGCAATGACGTGCTTGCTATTGAGGGAGTGCAGTGAAGGTTCACCAGACTGATTCCCGGGATGGCAGGACTGACATATGAAGAAAGACTGGATCGGCTAGGCTTACACTCACTGGAATTTAGAAGAATGAGAGGGAATCTCATAGAAACATACAACATTATGAAAGGACTGGACAGGCTAGATGCAGGAAGCCATATCGGATTGAAATGAGGAGAAACTTTTTCACCCAGAGAGTGGTAAACCTGTGCAATTCTCTACCACAGAAAGTCGTGGAGTCCAGTTCGTTGGATATATTCAAGAGGGAGTTAGATGTGGCCCTTACGGCTAAGGGTATCAAGGGATAGGGAGAGTAGTGTGAGTGGGGTATTGAAGTTGCATGATCAACCATGATCATATTGAATGGCGGTGCAGGCTCGAAGGGCCAAATGGCCTACTCCTGCACCTATTTTGTATGTTTCTTTCCATTCTTGATGTGTGATGTGTATTTTGCGCTGTATCTGTCCATCTTTTATGTGAATGTGAGCCTACTCTCTACCCGTCATTCTCCACTATGTTAGTATTGTTTTACTGTGTACCATCAATTCCTGATTGAGTATTCGTTTTACTTTCTAACTCTCAATTTGTGTTATGGAGGTGAGTGTTTATGCTGACTCGGTCGGTCTCTGGTAAATGAGTCTGAGTTTCACTCTGCATCTATCTGTCTCTGCTATGAGTGTGGGCCTTTCTCTGTATCTCTCCATTTCTGTTAAGGTGTCTAAATTTTATTCTGTACCTGTCACGTTCTGACATGTGATTGTGGGCATTACTCGATACCTGCCAGTTTCTGCTTAATTGTGAGTGGGCTTTCCTTTGTCCCTGTCAGTTTCTGGAATGAAAGAGAGGTCTTTACCCTGTACCTGTCAATTACTGGTTTGTGAGTCTGGGCATGTCACTGTATGTCAATTTATGTTATGGGAATATGGATTGTAATATGTCAGCCTGTGATATGTGAGTGTGGGTTTTATACTGTATCACTCAGTCTATGATAGGCAAGTGTGCGTATCTTTCTGTAACTGTCAGGTTTTGGTGTGTGTTGAGGTTTAATCTGTGCCTCTCAGTTTCTGCTATGTTAGCTTGTACCTATTTGTTCCTGCTACCTGATTGTGTGTTTTAGATTGTACCTGTCAGTTCCTGCTATGCGAGTGTGAAATTTACTCTGTATTTGCCAGTCTCTGCTATGTGAACGTGAGAATCAATTTTACTTTTAACGTGTATTTCTCTGATATGTGAGTGAAGATTTTGCCTTCTCCGTGTAATTTTTTCTGATGTGTGTGTGTGGGTTTTACTCTGCCCCTATCAGTTTCTGCAATGCAAGTAACAATTTTACTTACATTCTTTCAGTTTTCCGATATGTGCACATGGGATTTACCCTTTACCTGTCACTCTCTGGTATGCAAGATAAGATTTTATTCTGTTCCTGTCACTTTCATATCTGTGGGTGTGTGTTGTCTCCTGTATCTATCAGTCTGTGGTACAGGAATGTGGGTTTTATTCTGCACCTGTCATCTTCTGGTATGTTCAGTGGTTAAATACTGAATCCGTCAAATTCTGAAACATGAATATGGCTTTTGCTCTGTAACCATCAGCTTCTGATATGCGAGTGTGGTTGATACGTTCTATTGGACATTTTTTCTGATAGATGATTGCCTTTTATTCTCTACCTGCCAGTTTCTGGCAAGTGAGTGTGGGTGTTTAATGTACCGTCAGTGTGATCTGTTTCAATGGTGAAATAGCATCTGATTCTACTGCTCCATGTGGCTGTAAGATTCACAATATAACACTGCCACTTCGGATCATTGTCGGACTGACAGCTTCTGCTGCCTGTGATAATAGGATTGAGGCCAGTTCTATGTCTCTGCGCTCTGTGAGTGCAAATCTACTTACTGTGTGTGAGTTGGAGCTCTCTGCACTGTTCCTTGTGTTCTGGCTGAAGAATTTTGCTCTGAGAATAATAATAAGAGAACATTATTAGTTCGAAGGGATGGATGCGGGGGAGAATATGAGGGAGCCACAATGTATCTCTCGATCACCAGCAACATGGTTCTGGAGAACTCAGCTCACCGAAACAATATAACTGGTCTTTAAAATATCACACTGCTCGAGAACACTCGAGTCAAAGGCAGAGTCTCCATTGAGGAGATCTTCCAGCGGGCCCTGATTGCCTTGGTGTCCTTGATGAGTGTTTTCCCGTTCTTGGCCAGGAGTCGGGTGGGGCATTAGGAGTTTGGACCATAAGTGACCTTGACTGCAATGAAGGATCCTCGCATATCGTGTTTGTCGGCCAGTTGTTGTATCTGCTGTGCTTTCTCTACCCACCACCTGTTCTTTAGGTGACGGTTTTTTTGTTGGACCTCAGCCTTGATCCGTCTGTAATGGTACTTTGCAACTCCAGAGTTGGGTTGTTGCTTGAGGCTAAGAAATGCTCTGCGCTTACAAGCTATTAGTTCTTGGATCTCCTGATCACTTTCATCAAAGCAGTCCTAGTGGTTTCTGGTTGAGAAATAAAGTATCTCTTCAAAGGCACTGGTTATAGTGACCTGGAGGGCAGAACAAGCGCTGTGGGCATTCAGCATGTCAGGGTCATCCAAGCATGCCAGATTAGCTGTCTGTCGATAGCTGTATAGGGCTCTCTTAGCTGGGTCTTTAAGTGCCCCAGCAATAACTTTTTTGCAGCACTGCTTCTGCTGTCCCCTCTGCTTTGGGGCTATGTTAATATGTTAATATCGATAATGGATCCGATTAGGCAAAGGTCCATCCAACAGTCATCAGCTCCTGTCATGGCGTGGGTGATGTGCACATCCTTGAGATCCCTCGCTCACAGGATGATGTAGTCGAGCCAGTGTTTGGAGTGAGGATATTGCCACGATGCCTTGTGTTTGTCCCTCTGAAAGAACAGAGTGTTGCTGATGAGTTCGTATTTCAGATATTTTGTCAGAAGTAGGGTTCTACCGATGTTGGCTTTCCCAAGGCCCTCTCTGCTAATTGTGCCTCCCCAGACTGCTGTTTCGTTTCCGACCCTGGCAAAAAAGTCAACTCTGAGGATCTATTTGGCCCATGGGGACATGGGGCAGTGAAGTCTCGTGGTTGGATGAAAAACCCTCTTTAGCCTCAACTGTTGCATCGAGTGTTGGGGTTTACACACTGACGACTATGGTGCATTAGTTCTGGGATAGGGTAAGGCGAAGCATTATGAGGTGTTCGTTAACCCCGCAGGGGATGTCTTTGACGCAGTCGACTAGTTCATTTTTGATGGCAAATCCAAATCCATGAAGGCGGTGTTTTCCACTGGATTTCCTTTCCAGAAAAAGCTGTAACCTACACCATGCACTTTGAGCTGGCAGTCCCATGCCCGCCGGCTCTCGCTTAGGTTGGCGATTTCAATGTCAAAACTTCTAAGTTCCCGGGCAATTATGATGGTGCGGCGTTCCGGCCTGTTGCTGTTTGAATTGTCCACGAGAGTCCAGACGGTTTAGGTCCCAAACGTCATAGTAGCGAAGTTAAATTGTCTGTGTGCGAGTTGTTTTCACGTAGGGTGGCAGCTGCACACCGCCAACCGCACAGACTTAGCTGAGCAAGGTTTTCGTCCAGTGGCAAAGGGGTCCAAGACGACTGGAGACCAGGCACTGCTGTATCGGCCTTATTATCCACAGCAAGTTGTTGACCGCAAGCTCGGCGCTGAGAAGCGCCACTGAATGTTTGTGGCCTGAGGATTTGTTGGGTGGCATGCATTGGCAAGTTCAGCTGTCCGCAGGGGTAGTTGTTTAAGAGTTTGAAAGTATTCTATTTTTTTTTTAAGTCACTCAAATTGATTGAAGATTTATTAAATAGATTAATAGTTGATTAAAAGTTATCGAAAAAAATGTTCTCCAAGATGATTAAAATTTAAAAGTATCCAGAATTGTCTAAGAAGTTGAAAAGTTTCAAAATTGAATCTCTTCGGCCGGTTCGATGCCAGCCCTGGAGTCCCTTCAAACGGTTCAGCGCCAAACCCATAGTCAGAATGATGGAGATGGATGGGCAGTGACAATATGAAAAAAGTCAGTGTTGTGTATGGAGGGGTTGTGACAATATGAGTGAGGATAGCGATGTATTTGGATGGGTAGTGATAATATGAGTGAGAAAGTAATGTAACTTGATTGGTAGTGACAGTATGTGTGAGATCAGTGATGTGTCTGGAAGTGTAGTGAAAATATGAGTGAGGACAGAGATGTATCTGGATGGGTAGTGACAGTTTGAGTGAGGTCAGTGATGTATCTGGATGGGTAGTGACAGTATGAGTGAGATCAGTAATGTATCTGGATGGGCAGTGACAGTATGAGTGAGGTCAGTGATGTATCTGGATGGGTAGTCACTGTATGAGTGAGGTCAGTGATGTATCTGGATGGGTGTTGACAGTAACAGTGAGGTCAGTGATGTACCTGGATGGGTAGTGACAGTATGAGTGAGGTCAGTGATGTACCTGGATGGGTAGTGACAGTATGAGTGAGCTCAGTGATGTATCTGGATGGGTAGTGACAGTGAGAGTGAGGTCAGTGATGTATCTGGATGGGTAGTGACAGTATGAGTGAGTTCAGTGATGTATCTGGAAGGGTAGTGACAGTATGAGTGAGGTCAGTGATGTATCTGGATGGGTAGTGATAGTATGAGTTAGTTCAGTGATGTACCTGGGTGGGCAGTGAGAGTATGAGTGAGTTCAGTGATGTACCTGGGTGGGCAGTGAGAGTATGAGTGAGTTCAGTGATGTACCTGGATGGGTAGTGACAGTATGAGTGGGATCCGTGATGTACCTAGATGGGTAGTGAGAGTATGAGTGAGGTAAATGATGTATCTGGATGGATAGTGACAGTATGAGTGAGGTAAGTAACGTAACTGGATTGGTAGTGACAATATGTTTGAGGTCAGTGATGTGTCTGGATGTGTAATGAAATTATGAGTCAGTTCGGTGATGTAGCTGGATGGGTAGTGACGATATGAGTGAGGTCAGTGATGTATCTGGATGGCTAGTGAGTGTTTGAGTGATATCAGTGATATACCTGGATTGTCAGTGAGAGTATGACTGAGATCAGTGATGTATCTGGATGGATAGTGACAGTAGGAGTGAGATCAGTGCTATACATGGATTGGCAGTGAGAGTATGAGTGAGGTCAGTGATGTATCTGGATTGGCAGTGACAGTATCAGTTTGGTCAGTGATGTATCTGGATGTGTAGTGACAGTATGAGTGAGGTCAGTGATGTACCTCAATGGGTAGCGATAGTATGAGTGAGTTCAGTGATGTATCTGGATGGGTAGTGACAGTATGAGTGAGGCCAGTAATGTATCTGGATGTGTAGTGACAGTCTGAGTGAGGAGAGTGATGTATATGGATGGGTATTACCCACTGTTGCACCAACATTGTGCAATTGTGTGTTGATCTCGATGTTTCCTCAGACCAAGATTTGCATGTTGCACAGTCTGCCTGGCACAGGCTTCAACGCGTAGGGACTCGTTACAATCATAATCCAAAGGCTCGTTCCTCAGACCTGCTGGCGTTAACTTAGATGCGAGCGGGCTGTGTCCATTTCGGAGCCTGTTACCTGGAAACTGCAACAGGGCGGATCCCTGAGCCACTGAGTATGTGGAAAGCACCCGAATGCAGATAGTGTGCAGCGAATTGTAGCTTGAAAGATCTCGATCTTATAAAGTGCGTTGTTACACTGAATGCTTTAATTCTTAGAACATCAGGTCCAGAGGTGGAGAGGGAGGATGGGAGAGAGAAAATGCTGGATATTGAGGCTGAGGCAATTCGAGAGAGGGGAGAGAGATAGCGTGGGAGAGAATGATATTGAGGAGCGAAAGTGGGAGAGATTGAGAGAAAATGTCTGGGGAAAGAGAGATACTGGAGTGAGCATGGCTGAGGGAAATCGAGCGAGGGGCTGGAGAGTGTGGGGGAAAGAGGGGAGACAGAGAGAGCGGGGTACAGAGAGATAGTTGTGTGAGTGAGAGAGAGAGACAGAGAGAAACAGTGAGAGAGACACAGACCGACATACAGTGACAGAGAGAGAGAGGGAGATGGACAGACAGAGCGAGGGAGACTGCGAGACAGTGTCAAACGGAATTGGAGAGCGAAAAATAGACATCAAAAGAGGGGGAAAGAGAGAGAGAGAGAATGTTGAGACTGAGGTTTATCTAGTCAATTCCCGGGGACTGCACAGCGGTCGCATTTTGAACCTACAACAAGACCTTATATTTATATAGCGCCTTTAATGCAGCGAAACATCACAAGGTGCTCCATCGGTGTATTATGAGATAAAACAAACTTGACACCGAACTGCACAAGTAGAAATTGAAGCAAGTGATCAAAAAGTTGATGCAACAGGAAGGTTATAAGGAACACCTTTCAGGGGAAAAAAGAGGTAGGGAGATGGAGGGGATTCGGGACAAATTCCAGAGCTTGGGGTCTAGGCAACAGAAGGCATGGCCACCAATGATGGAGCGATTATAATCAGGGATGCTCAATGGGCAGCATTTGCTGATTGCAGACATCTCTAGGGTTGTGTGATGGAGGAGGCTACATAGAGAGCGAGGGGTTAAGGGCAATGGAGGAATTTTAAAACAAGGATGAGGATTTTGAAATCGAGGCGTTGTTTAACCGAGAGGCAATGGAGTTCAACGAGCAGAGGGGAGATGGGTGACAGGAATTTGTTGCGAGTTAGGTCATGGGCAGCTGAGTTTAGGATCACCTCTAGTGTACGTTGGTCAGAATGTGGGATGCAACCAGGAGTGTGTTTGAATAGTACTGTCTAGAAGTAACGGAGGAATGGACGAGAGTTTCAGCAGTGGACGAGCTGAGGCAATGGGCGGAGACAGGCGATGTTATGGAGATCGAAATAGATGGTCTTAGTTATGCTGCAGACATGTGGTGTAAAGCTAATTTCAGGCTCACATGTAACAGGAAGGTTGCGTACAGCCTGGTTCAGTCTCAGACAATAGATGGGTAAAGGTATGGAGTAAGTAGCCAGGGAACGGAGTTTGTGGCGGGGACCGAAAACAATGGCTTTGGCCTTCCCGATATTCAATTGGAGAACATTGCTGCTCATCCGGAACACAGGTGGAGGTGCAGCACATGCTCTGTGGCTGCTGGGAGGAGGCTAAAGACAACGATCGTGAGTCTCCAGTTCAGTCCCGGTTAAATTTTGTGAGGTTTTGTTCTCTTTTTGAAAGTGTTTCTCCGGGTTATTCAATCATGTAATGAGAGTCAGGATAAGGTTCATGGACCCGTTTGTACCTCAGAGTCTGTGAGAGACGGAGGGAACGGCAGCAGACAAAGAGAAAACAACTTCTCCAAAACTGATACGAACTTCTCGTCTATTCTGAGGGTAGATAAACTCACCGCTTTCTTTGGAAGTTCACCACATTATTCACCTTCTTATTTGAGCTCCGTTTGGAATTCGTTTATTGTATTATTCTTGTAGAGTGTTTAACGACATGATTGAAGCGGTTCAGAGAAACTTGGAGAAAATTATTCTCACAGTGCTACAACGAGACGAGAAAAAGTTTAAATATTTTTTATGAACATTTCACAAAAAACGTGCGTTGAAAGCACGTTTCCCCCTAAGTTTCGAAGATGATTTCGGAAGAAATAGGCACAAATCAGTTTTCGCCTCCTCTAAACAAGTCCCAACAGGGTCATGAAATCCAAACGCGTTTAAGGAGGCTCTGAATTGCTGAACATGTTTAAAATTGAAGGTGTTCAATATTTGATGTTGAGCGATTGACTAAAGCCATCAGCTTTACACAAACACGCACCCCATTCTGTTGGGGAGGGGAGGGCAGGGGAGGATGTGTAGGAGTTACACTTTACTATTTATTGACATTAAAAAATATCATTAAGCCGTTTAGGAAGAGAAGCAAAAAGAGGTAAAAACACAAACCATTTTATTTTAAATAACATAAAAACAGAAATTGCAGGAAATACTCAGCAGGTCAGCCAGCAACTGTGGAGAGAGAAAAGGAGTTAATGTTTCAGATCTGTCAACTTTCATCACAACTGGAAAATTATGAAGAAGTAACAGATTTAAACCAGGTGCAGAGGCAGAGAAAGTTGGGAGGGGAGGAATGAATAAAAGGAAAGGTCTGTGTTACGGAGGTAGACAGGAGAAGTTAAATCCTGCCTCTGCACCTGGTTAAATTCTGTTACATCTCTAACTTCTTCCAGTTCTGACCGAAAGTTGACAGACCAAAATGGTTACCTTAGTTTCTCTCTCCAGAGAATCTGCCTGATCTGCTGAGCCGTTCCAGCATATTCTGTTTTTGTTTCAGATTCCAGCAGCCGCTGTTTATTGCTGTT
The DNA here is from genome assembly GCF_044704955.1 of Pristiophorus japonicus. Classification (NCBI taxonomy): domain Eukaryota; kingdom Metazoa; phylum Chordata; class Chondrichthyes; family Pristiophoridae; genus Pristiophorus; species Pristiophorus japonicus. Next base: position 1,369,510 of record NW_027254520.1, read on the forward strand.
GTGAACTATTTTATTTTGTCTCACGTTCTACAGTCCAAACAAGTCTCAGGAAAAAAGTAAATATAGATTTCCTCCGAAACGTTTTATGGAATGTTAATAGAACAAGTGTTATGTAATGGTGTATAAAATAGCAGGAAGCGATGTTAGAAGAAACCACTATTTGTTTTTTGAGAACGACATAGAAAATACTTTTATTAAAGTGACAATGTACAATGTCCATTTGGTATATATGTGTGAAATTGGTGGAATAAAATTGAGAGTACAATGAAGTTTGTTTCCCACTATTTAATTGGGAAATACCTAAACTAATTCAAGAATTTTGGAAATAAGAGCAGGGATTAATATAGTGCCAAATGTTTGAGAGAAAAACATTGGAAGCAACATTTGTATTTTAATATCTTTTATTCACCATATTAGTAAACATTTCCAAGTCAGACTGATTGGTTCTCCTGTCCAGGAAGAAAGATGAATGTTTATTTATTTTAAATCATAGCTCTTTCTGCATTTGGTTTTTAATTCAGTATTGTGATTAAGTGCCTCATTTCTGACATGTTACATGACGTGGTGATGGTTCAAGAAAGACACCTTTATTAATGGATGTGATTGCAGTTGGAAATTACGGTCCATTTTGTTCATTCTCTTTTATACATTGAACTAAAGAATTGCAGTAATTTTATGTGCTGGTTGTTTGTTTGTATTACGATTCATATTCTAATTACTTATGTGGACGTGCAGGATATCAGCATCCTAGGAAAGTCACTATTCCTGCTGCTTTTGCTGCTATTACTATGGTCACATGAGAGATGCAGCTAAAAGGTTGACAAATTTAAAATTAATACAAATTGCACGAATATATATGGCTCTTTCAGCTCACCTTGGGTTTTTGGATTGTTTGTCGATGTATAACTGTGTAACTGAGTGATGGTTATGTAGTTTTAATGCATTATGATGCAGTTCATTTATATCCCTCCCTTTTGTGATCAGTTATCTTTTTTAATATATTTTCTACATGACGAACTAAAAACTATTAATTAATTCTATCGTAAACAAACGTGCATAATGATGATGTAAGTATCAAACGATTTTCAATAAAGGTAAGTGTGAGTTGGAGCATTTTGGTCGGAGAGATACGGACCGAACCTACCCTTGGAAACAGAGAAAACAAATGGGATAGAAGTGCAAAGGGATCTCTGGGAACAGATAAACAAATCACTAAATGAAGCAATAGAGGATAATAAGGCCACACAAGTGCAAATGAAGCACTTGCGATCATCTATGGAGGATTAAAATTAAACAGCAGATAAGTTGTGTGAACCCTGTATCGAAGCGTGTCTGATTGTCTCATGATCTGAAACGGTGGGCTGCCAATATGACATAACTCTATATATGATTCCAAGTGGTTGCTGCTGCTGTCGTTGTTGTAAAAGTTGTTGCAAATAATGTTGTTGTAAATGTTGCCCAGAGGTGAAAAGGTCGCGCTAAAAGGAATTTCTGGCCAACTCAGTACAAACAATTAGAGGCAACATTGGTGGGGAGGAGAGGATGATATTGGCTTTGGGAGGGAGGCGCGGAGGATATTGGGGGGGTGTGTGGGGTTGGTGAGGATATTGGGGGGGTGTGTGGGGTTGGTGAGGATATTGGGGGGGTGTGTGGGGTTGGTGAGGATATTGGCTGGGGTGGGGAGGAGCTCAGTATATCGGATGGGGTGGGGAGGGTCTGAGGATATTGGGTGGGATGGGGAGGCTCTGAGGATATTTGGTGGACTGGGGAGGAGCTGACGATATCGGGTAAGGTGGCGAGGAGCTGAGAATATTGGGTAGGATGGGGAGGGTCTGACGATATTGGGTGGGTTGTGGAGAATGTGAAGATATTGGATGGATTGTGGATGAGCTGAGGATATTGGGTGGGGTGGGGAGGGACTGAGGACATTGGGTGTAGTGGGGAGGGTCTGAGGACATTGGGTGGCGTGGAGAGGAGCTGACGATATTGGGTGGGGTGGGGAGGAGCTGAGGACATTGCTGCGATGGGGAGCAGCTGAGGATATTGGGTGGTTTGGGGAGAGCGGAGGATATTGTGTGCATAATTAGATATGTAAAGACAAAACGTGAGGTTTATGTAATCACGGCCGTGACTCTGTTTGATGAAATAAGGAACATCTTCATCGAATAGCCATAACCTTATGGATTCCTTATCAATTTTAAAATCTCACACAGTTGTAAATGTTTGCTTTATTGCATTAAATCAGTAAACTGACGCTTTGCTTCAAATATTAAAGAGGCAATTCTCTAAAGATCCGCTCACAATACACATTAGGAAACATGTAGGCTGTGCAGTTAAGTTGGAATTGAATTTAAAGAAGAATTCGAGATGATACAATTTTGTAGGAATCTAGATATATCTAGAAATATTAAGTTTTTGATGATGATAAGGACTGTTGAAAGGCGTTTGACAAATTGGCACTAAATAGACGTGTTGCTAAAATTCTAACGCATGGGATTAAAGGGACAGGGCAATATGGTCATGTCTTTGGCTGAGTGACAAATAACAGACAAAATTGGGTACTGGTTGTTGTTGAGAGTGGAGTGAGCTATACTGTTGTCTCTGCCAGCGGTCGGTATTAGGAGTACTTGTCTGTTTGATATATATTCATGAACGAGAATTGGGTATAAACTGCATCATATTGACCTTTGTAGATGATACGAGACTTGGAAATGTAATACACAATGAGGACGATAGTACTAGACTTCAGGAGGATCAGACTGACCGGTGAACATTAGAAATTATAAAATTGGAGCTGGAGTAGGCCGTTCGGCCCTTCGAGCTTGCTCCGCTATTCACTAAGATCGTGGCTCATCATCGGTAAAAATGGACAATCAAATGATCACTTTCGAACTGACACTCATTCCTGCATATAAAGTTAAGTCGTAACTCTGTTAACTGATATATAATTTGCATTAAAAGAAAACAATATCAGTGTCGCCTAAAACAGGACCTAAATCACCAGCAGATTTGATTGGGTCTTGAATCTCATGAAAATTATTCAGGCTGGAGAGGCAGAGGACTTCAGAGAAGCCTCTGACCTGATCCTACAATTCCCGGATTGAGTTGCAGTCCAGATTGAATCCCAGCGCTTACAGCAATACTCTAATCCTGATTGAAACGAACAGACAGATGGCATGTTAATTTTAACACATAAAATTGTGAAGTGTGGTCGTTGGCAGGAACATAAGAACATAAGCCATTTCGGACCGAGATGAGGAGGAATTTCTTCACCCAGAGAGTGGTGAACCAGTGGAATTCTCTACCACAGAAAGTTGTTGAGGCCAATTCACTAAATATATTCAAAAACGAGTTAGATGAAGTCCTTACTACTAGGGGAATCAAGGGGTATGGTGAGAAAGCATGAATGGGGTACTGAAGATGCGTGTTTAGCCATGAACTCACTGAATGGCGGTGCAGGCTTGAAGGGACGAATGGCCTACTCCTGCACCTATTTTCTATATTTCTATGTTTCTATAAGAAATAGGAGCAGGAGTACGCCACCTTGCCACTCGAGCCTGCTCCAGCATTCAATAAGAGCATGTCTGATCTGGTCATCGACTCAGCTCTACTTTCCTGCCCGCTCTCCATAACCCGTTATTCCCTTATCGCTAAAGAAATCTGTCAATCTCCACGTTAAATAAATTCTATGACCCAACCTCCAGAGCTCTCTGAGGCAGAGAATATCACAGATTTAAAACCCACTGAGAGAAGAACTTCCTCATCATCTCAGTTATAAATGTGTCCCCATTTTTCTGAGACTATGGGCTAGATTTTCTGCTTTTATGCAGATCACCCAAAAATGGGCGTTATTTCCGACGAGGGTGGTAAAAATGTGTTTTCAGATCGCTGGCTTGTCGCCCATTTTCAAAGCCGTAGACTCCATTTAAAAAATTGGTCGTTACTGCGAGCGATATGAAATGGGCCTTAGCGTTAAATCTTTCCGAATTCTGCCATTACGTGTAGCCATCCTGAGCAACAGCATGGCAACGCTAGATTCCCGCGATTCAGGGAGTCAGAGGTCATCATTACATGCGCATCAGAGGAGACAGAGAGAGAGGGAGCTGAGTGCGAGCGAAAGTGTGTGTGGGTGTGGTGTGGCTGCTTTTGGAGGAAGGAGGGATTGTTTCGAGCATTACAACAAATTGGGGAAAAGAATTAGCTGTTACCAGCCAGATATTTGCAAGAATTTCGTGACTATAATGAAGTGAGTGGAGGACGGAAGCCAGCACGCTGTGGAAACTGACAATGGTGAGAGTAGTGAGCTTGGAAAGGAGCACATTGGACGATGCAAAAGAGCGAGGAGGTTCGCAGAAGTGGCAAATGCCTCCCTCATGCAGTAAGTCGAGGGCGCGGGAAACCACCCCAACCAACGACCAGAATAGATTCACCGAGATAGCAGAGGTGGTCTCGTCGGTGATCAATGAGGTGCCTGAGTGCCATCAATGCCGCAAGCAATGGAATGACGTTGGTGGATCAGCAAGAGTAATTATGACATTTATTTACATGTACATATGTGTTTGTATAATTTGATTTGTAAGTGTCATGAGTGACTATCATCAGATGTGGCGTCTTTCAGTTTTACTACGAATGTTATACTCAAAGCTACGGTCATGGTGCATGTCTTTAAGTCAAGAATAATAATTCTCATAATAATGGTGATCACACCTGTCGGTTATGTGTTGTATCAGTCTCTGTGATATTACCTAGCAATGATATCACGCAATGATTTCATGCCATGTCGTTTTACAGAAGATGCTATCGACGGTTAGATCTGAGGAGAAGCAAACGGGTGGGGGCCACCAGTCACCAGCGACTTCACGAAGATAGAGGAGCGGATGCTGAAGGCATCCCCGGACGGCGATGGAAGCAGCTGCACACTATGAAGTGATGCCACGTGATGTAAGATCAATTGATGCCACACCCAATCATATCTGAACAATAATATATGATAGCTGGTATCTAAAATTGTCCTATAAATAATGCAAGCCTCGTGAGAATCATTGCAATGCAGAATGTGTTGATGGGCCTGGAATGTGATGTCTGTGATGAAGTTGATATTATTGGTGGTTTTGTCGTGCACATGCAGTGTGTATCGCTGGAATGACCTTGTGACCCTAGCACCTCCTTCTCCTCTAATAACCGCGTTTGTATTTTGCAGCTCAGCCAGCAGCATGTCCCAGGGCAAGACCACAGAGGCCAGAAGTTGTGGGTGCGGGGCCGGAATAGCCGGACGATCCGACATCGGATGCTGAGGAGCACTGATTCTCGCCTGTCAATCAGCTGGGACTATTCTCCATGGATGAGAGTGCCGAGTTTGTGGAGTCTGCATCGCCACGCTCCAGAAGGCATTCCACCCCATGGCCATCAAGTGCTCCTCTGGCCATTCCTACCTTCACTATGGAGGTTCTGTGCCCAGGCACCTTACCTCAGACCACCCCGGGTGTCCCCAGGACAGCGCCGACTCCGCGGACTTTATTTGGACACGCAGGTCTGCTCCACAATCGCCAGCTTAGAGCGGAGAGATGGTAGTTATTCAGGAAGATTGTGGAGGTAGGTGACCCGATCCTACAGGCATTGTGGGGCATATACCGAAAGCTGGCCAGCATCTACAGCACATTGATGGAGTACGTTCCATGGATGGTGTAGACCCTGGAGGTGGTAGCCAGGAACATTCGTGACATTGGCCTCCCAGTAGCGCAAGAGCATGGCACTCCATCCCTAGCCTCGGTAACCCCAGTGCCATTGACACATGAGTTGCTGGAGCAAGATCCTGCTTCTGGATCCGAGAATATTGTCACCTCTGTACCCCACACTCCCGGATACGTGCGACCACCAGCTCTGCCTTCATCCCCCCAAGTGAGGCACCGTCAGAGGAGTGCTTCGGCCAGGCTGCGTGGATTATGGAGGGGAAGGGGTAGAGGTGGGGAGAATAGTGGGAGGGGGAAATAAAGTGAAGTGCATGTCCACAGTTGATGGCTTTGATATATCTCCATCTCAGTGTATGCAATTCGTTGTAATCTATGCGGGGAGTGGTCCCACCTGTTGGTTTGCATTTGTGTTCTGTGTTGCTGGAGATGTTGACTATTTGATTGATGTCAGTGTTCGAAAAATGGCGGTGTGGTGCGGTGACGTATTTTTGCCAGTGACACTTATGATTTCAGACCAATGGTCGTGTTAAATGTTTTTTATTTTCCAAAACCGTGTTGCACATTGTCTCAGGTAGCTGGACAATTATGCACTAGTGATTCCTTAACCTAAAAGTTTATAATTATACTTATCGTGAATCAACATAAACATTAACTGGCACAAATGTGATCCCCACCATTAATGTCTGAGCTGCACACAGAGCAGTATGTCTGCTTCATCATTAAGAGCATCGTTCTTTCAGGGAAAACCCTCATCTATGAGCTGCTGATGTAAGAATCTTGCAGCTGTGTAGCCACGTGCGGTCTGGAGGGGGACATGGTTGCATAGTCAACCTGATTGTCTGGTCAGAAGTCACCATCCTCTTCCTCGTCCTGCTCTTCCTCACTTTCCTGAAGTGGACCATCGGTCTGTTTTGGCAACTCTTGCTTTCTCCTGATAGTCAGGTTGTGCAGCGTGTAGCACACGAACAGGAATTGAGCTATCTGATCAGGGTTGTAGATAGCTGCTCAAGCACACTAATGATTTTCTGGAACACATTGCGTATGGCTCTGTGGCCGGCTGTATCTATTCTCGGCCTTGGTGTGGGTGTCACGAAGCTGAGTCATCAGCCAGGTGGCTTGGCCACATCGATTGTCACAAGCATCCCGCATTGCCCTTGTGTCTGCCTGGTAAATATGTCAGCGACAGCTGTCTCACGGAGGATATGAGCGACAACGAAGCTGCCCGGATATTTGGCATTCACTGCTATAATTATAGGGTTGTGGTCCACAACTAGTTGCACCTTCAGGGAGTGAAATGTTTTTCTGTTGCGTAAAACCTCTGGGCCGTGAGAAGGTGCTCGCATGGTTATATGCGTACCTTGTATTGTTCACAGAACGTTGGTGAACTTAGCAATGTTGTAGCATGCTCCAGCCCTGTCAATCTGAGCCTCCTTTTTTCTAGTGAAGCTGATAAATTCCATCCTACACACGTACAGGGCTTCTGTGACCGTTCTAACGCAGCAATGTGTGGCACGGTGAGACAGATGGAAAATGTCGACCGTGGAAGCATGAAAGCCACCGGACGTCTAGAACGACATTGCTGTGGTGACATTGACCTCGACGGGCAGTGATGTGATGAAGAAGCTCGCAGGCTTCATATCTGCCCTGATGATATGGCATATTTCAGTGATAACCACCTTGTGGAAGCGCAGTTTCTAAAGGCAGGTGCTTGGTAAGTCGAGGTAAGACCTCCATTCCATGAATGTGCGGGGTGTGTATGGTCTGGACCTCCTCCTCAGTCTGGCACGTCCTACCACATTCAGTTTCTTACTTTCGAGTCTAGTGCTGAGCATACACACCAACAAAGATGAGTTGGGCCGAATAGCCTGATTCTCTGCTCTATGTTCTATATCATATAATCCTCTGAACTGGATCCTAGCCCTGCCTGCCGACCTATTATCGAATCTGTCACTCTGGAAGATGCAATGTATAGCTGCACTAAATAGCTGTAGTGATCCTTTACAGAAGAGCTCAAACTGAATGCAACAATCTGTTGGTGCTGTTCCAAAAGATCATGTGGGGAATATCAATCAGAAATAGTGCTTTGTCCGCAAAACAGTACTTGCCCCGTCGCTCGTTGTATTTTCAGATCACCAGTCTTTCCTGGTGTAGTTCAGTGGATGGAAGTCTGGGGCTAAATATTACATTCCTGTAATGCAAACACTGCGAGCCGCCTCTGGGCTGTGCTCAGTTATTCTGACCATTAAATAATTGTATAATTGAGGTAACCGGATATGTCATCGCGCTCTTCAACTGCTCTCTGAACTTGGACTGGGTCACCCCGTAAATAAATGTGTTTGTGCAGCAACTGAAATTCTGCAGTATATATCCGATTTGTTGAAAGGTGTATAAAGAATCATTATAATCACCGGGATATGTTCCTGTAATGCTATAATATAAGGAATCTATAACATATATCAGCCACAGCAGTATGAAGCTGCCGGATATGGTGAAGAGTAAAATTACAGACTTCCTCCTGCTCTCCATCTCTGGGTCACTGCCATTCTCCCCCTTGCTCTCACTCCTCACTCCCTTCCGGACTCGACTAGCCACTAAAATATGTCTGACTGTCATAGCGTTGAGCAACAAAATTACAGCGAATGGGAGCAGTGGGGTTAAAACCGTATCAAACCAGTTAAATCCCATCCATCCGGGTTCAGTATAATAGGCTGGGATTGGTATACATTCCCACGGCACATTGTCGACTAACTCCGCAGGTCCAAGTGTAAAATAGTGAGGAACGTCTTTTGAACAGTGCAGAATGCAGCTTGTTGCCAGAACCACAGCCGCAGTTCTCCCGGTGCAATATTTGGTTTTCAGCTTCTGGCAACAAACGGCCACAAATCGATCAAAGGTGAAAATTACGGTGAACCAGACAGAACAGTCTGTGGAAACACGGGTCAGGAAAAAAGTAACACTACACACAGGGGTGATATCCAGGAAAGATCCCGTGAAATAATACCAACTGATCCGCCAAAGTATTACCTCAGTGATAACAACCAGTAGATCCGCCGCTGCCATGGCCACCAGGTAACGAGTAGTGCAGTTGGACAGCCCGCACTTTCCCCGGGACAGGATCACAATCGCCACTAAATTCACTGTAATAAGCAGAAGGGAAAAGAGAGGGTCAATTATTGGTCACACATTATCGGTGACTGCGCAATGCCTGTGATTTAGAACAAAAACGGCCGAGTGGACGCCGGGTCAGGGGTTAACACGTAAAGTATATCATCCCAACCCAACCTACCTCCAACTGGCCGCTTCCATGTTTAGCACAGACCGGGCAGTGGGAGGGAAGCCGAGCCATCCCAGCGGGCGTGTTTGCAAGATTAATGTATTAATGCAGCTGGCATCTTCTGGTTTAACCTGTTTTATGGATTTAACTGTGGCCGGCTGTGTTTCCCAGGCCTTGGGATAACCGGCAGATATAGTGAGACGAGGACAACTTCCGGGATAACGCAACTGCCTTCACGGCCCTGCTTGTGGGCCAGGAGTTACAGGTGTACTTCCCCAAGGCCCCACGTGCTCTCCCTCTCTCGCCCTCTGCTAAAACTATCCCCCTTACAAACGGTTATACATCTGATAATATACAGATAAAGCTTCAAACACTCAGTAAAAGGCAGCATCTGTGGAGTGAGAAACTGAGTTAACTTTTCAGGTGATAACCTTTCATCAATACTGGAATCCGTGAGCGATGAACAGTTTTAAGACAATGTTAGAGGCAGAGTAAGTTGTGGTAGGAGGAGGGAAGAACAAAGTTGAAGGTCTTTGATGGGATGGTGGGCAGGAGTGATTCAGCGGCAAAAGGGATGTTGGTGGAGGACAAATGGGACAAGGAAAGGAACAGGACATGTCTCCACAGGAGATGTACCTGGATGGAGCAGGATTACAGAGTGGAGGAGGGGACGGGGGGGTGGGAGAGCTAGGCAAATCTGGCAAAGATCAGAAGGCTCCCATGACCCGGGAATGTGGCGGAGAAAAGTCGCTAGACCCCAGGGGTGCGGACCAGCCCACCTGCCGTGCACTGAGAGGAGGTCCCAATCACCAGCGCACATCTCCTCCACTCCCAGTGGCTCTGCTGAAGACATCCTTCATTACCAGCACATGCTGTCTGAGGAAACGGGAGCGGTAATATTGATCTGAAAAGTTTAAACTCAGTTTTATGTCCGGGTTGCAATCAATGCATAATCGAAACATGTGGTACTGTTCCTCATTGAGTTTCAACGGGGATCATTTTAGAAGGTCTGAAGTAAAGATGTCAGATGGAGAGTGCGATGCAGAATTCGGGCAAGTTACCGGGGGAATGTGAGACAGAGGGAGGGAGAGAGATACGTTTCCAGACATAATGGATAGTTCAGGAATGTAATCACACAATCTCTGTTTAGTCCTCCCCAATCTGCAGGAGACTGCATCATGCACAGCGAATACAGTATACTACGTTGGAAGAAATACAAGCCAATTACGGTTTCACATTGAAGGCCCTGGACAATGGAACGAAAGGAGGTGAAAGGGCAGGTGTTGCATCTCCTAGGTTTTGCATAGGCACGTCCGGTGGAAGGGGAGAAATGTTGGGGGCGATTCAGGACTGGGCCAGGTTGTCATGGAGGGACTGATAAATTTGGAATGCTGAAAGGGGATGTGTTTGGTGGTGGGGATAAGATGGGAGGGACAGGTTGACTACATAATTAGTATTACTAATATTATTATTAATAATATTAATATTAATAATAACTAATGTTATTAATAATAATACGAAAAACTTTTATTTATATCGCGCCTTTAGCGTAATTAAACATCCAAAGGCATTTCAAAGCAGTGTTAGCAGGACAACACAGATACATATGACACCGAGACAGAAAAGATGAAATTAAGACATATGACCAAAAATTTGGTATAATGGGTTGATCTTAAGGAGCGTGGTCAAAATCGAAAGATGATCAGAGACCGGAGAGGTTGAGGGAGGGACGTCCAGAGATTACTGCCCAAACAGCTGCAAGTAAGGCCACCGATGGTTGCGATGTATAATGAGGGATGTTCCAGAGGGCAGACTTTGAAGAGTGGAGATATCTTGAGGGGTTGTGAGACTGAAAATGATTTCAGCGGTAGGAAGGTGCAAGACCATGGAGAGATATGTATACAGGAATGAGAATATTCAAAATGGAGGCGTTCTTTAACCGGGAGCCAATATAGGCCAGAAAGCAGGGGGGTGAGGTGATAGTTGATCATGACTTATTGCGAGTTAGGATATTTTCCAGTTCATGGCTAGAAAAGGAAATTGCGTGACCACAGTCATCAAAGTACCTGATAAATATGTAAAGGAGGGGACAGGAGTAGAATTGGAACATCGAGACTTCTCTATATCCCAAGGAAAGGCAGCATAACTAGGAACTATCCGAGCTGCTATACCGGCACTATTGGAGTGTGGGAATAGAACATAGTTCAGACAAAATGTCCAGCACTGTACTTTAAGCACGGGCTGTGCACTGCGGTCAGAATCAGGATCAGCAACCTGCAAGGGTTTTCATTCCCAGCTCAAAGCCGGTGAGGGCGAGAGGACGTCCAGGGTGAATGGCGAATGAATTAAATTTCAAATGTGGCCCACAGAATATATCAGCGGGGATAGCTGGAGGGAAGCTCGCCATCCGCTGCGAGTTTCAGGGGAGCTTGGGTTTACTGAGCTATACACTGTATAATGTGGACCATTTACCATACCTCTGAAGCCTGTCAACAAGGGCAGACATTGACGGCAAAGACCAGCACTGCCTTCAGTGTGCCAGTGCAAACTTCGGAAGCCTGAGGAAGGAAGTGTTTGAATACCAGGACCTCAAACCCTGGACCGAGCTCATGGTGCATAGGGCAGTAGTGATACACGGCCTCCTATATGCTTCAGAGACATGGAGTATTTACAGAAGGCACCAAAAAACATTACAGAATTCCAAACGCAGCCTCCGCAATTTCCTGCAAATTAATGGCCGGATTGGTGCACCAACGTCAGTATTCTCGGTCAGGCCAATATCCCCAGCATCGAAGCATTGAGCACAGTCGATTACCTCCGATGTGCGGGCCACATCGTCAGCATGCTTGACATGAGATTCAAAAAGCAAACGCTCTAATCGGTGATTCGTTATTGCAAGCGAGCCACAGGTGCGCAGAGGAAACACACCATGACACACTCAAAGCCTCCTTGAAGAATTGTAACGACCCACCTATAGCTGACAAACCCTGGCCCAAATCAGCCCAAAGTGGAGGTAAAGTATCCACACGGTGCAGAGCAACGCGAGACTTATCAGCGAGAGCAAGCCGAAGCGGAAGGAGCAAGTGCAACCCAGGCAACCCCACACTCCCGTTCGTTCAACCAGCGTCTTCCCGACCTGTGACAGAGAATTTAGTACATGCATTGGAATCTTTAGCCCTCTGAGTCCTAATTTTTTTGTGGAATCGCGTCACACTCGATTCCCAGGGTGCGCTTCAGAAGCGGAAGTAGAAGAAATAGTGACCCACACGTAGTACATCCTACAGTGAGACACATTTCCTGTAATACATGATCACGAGGGTACAATGTTCCATAACGGTTAGTGACCCTCACTCAAAATATTCCACAGTGACACCCACTCCCAGTAACACATGGTGGCTGGGGTACGGTGTTTCCCAACGGTTTGTGACCACACTCATTACATCCTACAGTGAAACACACTTCCAGTAATACATGGTGACTGGGGTACTGTGTTCTCCACCGGTTAGTGACCACACTCATTACATCCTACAGTGAGACACACTTCCTGTAATGCATGGTCGCTGGGGTTCGGTGTTCCACACTGGTTAGTTTCCCACACTGAGTACATCCTACAGTGAGACACACTCCCAGTAATACATGCTCACTGGGATACGGTGTTCCACACCGGCTGGTGACCTACACTCAATACTTTCTACAGTATCAGACACTCCCATTAATACATGGTCACTGGGCTACGTTGTACCACACCGGCTAGTGACCCACACTCATTACATCCTGCAGTGAGACACACATCCAGTAATACATGGTCACTGTGGTATGGTGTTCCACAGCGCTAAGTGACCCACACTCGGTATAACCTACAGTGACACACACTCACAGTAATACATGGTCACTGGCGTACGGTGTTCCCCACCGGTTAGTGACCCACACTCATTACATCCTACAGTGAGACACACTTCCTGCAATACATGGTGACTGGGGACTGTGTTCTCCAACGGTTAGTGACCACACTCATTACATCCTACAGTGAGACACACTCCAAGTAATACATGCTCACTAGGGTACGGTGTTCCCAACCGGTTAGTGAAACACACTCAGTACATCCTACAGTGATATCCACTCCCAATAATATATGGTCACTGAGGTACGGTGTTCCACACCGGTTAGTGACACCCACTCAGTATATCCTACAGTGACACACACTCCCAGTAATATATTTTGACTGGGCTACGGTGTTCCACACTGGTTCGTGGCCCACACTGAGTACACCCAACAGTGACACACACTACCAGGAATACAATGTCACTGGGGTAGGGTGTTCCACACCGGTTCGTGACCCACACTGAGTACACCCAACAGTGACACACACTCCCGGTAATACATGGTGACAGGCAGAAGGTGTTCCACACCGTTTAGTGACCCACACTCAGCGCATCCTACTGTGACAGACACTCTCAGTAATACATGGTCACTGTGGTACGGTGTTGCCAACCGCTTAGTGACGCACACTCATGACATCCTACAGTGAGACACACTCCCAGTAATACATTGTTACTGGGATAATGGTGTTCCACACCGGTTAGTGAAACACACTCATTACATCCGACAGTGATATACACTCCCAGTAATACATGGTCACTCGGGTACAGTGTTCCACACCGGTTTGTGACCCCCACTCAGTATTTCCTACAGTGACTCACACTCCCAGTAATACATGATCACAGGGGCACGCTGTTCCACACCGGTTAGTGACCTACATCCAGTGCATCCTACATTGACAGACGCTCCCAGTAATACATGTTCACTGGGGTACGGTGTTCCACACCGGTTCGTGACGCACACTGAGTACATCCGACAGTGAAGCACACTTCGTGTATTACATGATCACTGTGGTATGGTGTTCCTCACCGGTTAGTGACCACGCTCATTACATCCTACAGTGAGACACACTTCCTGTAATATATGGTAACTTGTGTACGGTGTTCCTCACCGGTTCGTGACGCACACTGAGTACATCCGACAGTGAGACACACTTCGTGTATTACATGGTCACTGTGGTTCGGTGTTCCACACCGGTTTCTGACCCACACTCAGTACATTCTACAGTGACAGACAATCTCAGTAATACATGGTCATTGGGGTAATGTGGTTCCACACCGTTTAGTGAAACACACTCACTACATCCTACAGTGTCAGACACTCCCAGTAATACATGGTCACTGGGCTACTCTGTACCCCACCGGTTAGTGACCCACACTCATTACATCCTACAGTGAGACACACTTCCTGCAATACATGATCACTGTGGTACGGTGTTCCACACCGGTTAGTGACCCGCATTCAGTGCATCCTGCAGTGACAGACACTCCCAGCAATACATGGTCATAAGGGACGCTGTTCCACACCGGATCGTGACCCACACTGAGTACACCCGACAGTGACTCACACTGCCAGTAATACAATGTCACTGGGGTAGGGTGTTCCACACCGGTTCGTGACCCACACTGAGTACACCCTACAATGACACACACACCCGGTAATACATTGTGACTGGTCTACGGTGTTCCACACTGGTTAGTTTCCCACACTGAGTTCATCCTACAGTGAAACAGACTTATTGTAATACATGGTCACTGGGGTACATTGTTCCTCACCGGTTAGTGACCCACACTCAGTATATCCTACAGTGACACACATTCCCAGTATACATTGTCACTGGGGTACAGTGTTCCACACCGGTTAATGAATCTCACTCAGTATATCCTACAGTGACAGACACTCGCAGTAATACATGCTCACTAGTGTACGGTGTTCCATACCGGTTGGTGACCCACACTCAATACATAGAAACATAGAAACATAGAAAATAGGTGCAGGAGTAGGCCATTCGGCCCTTCTAGCCTGCACCGCCATTCAATGAGTTCATGGCTGAACATGCAACTTCAGTACCCCATTCCTGCTTTCTCACCATACCCCTTGATTCCCCTAGTAGTAAGGACTTCATGTAACTGCTTTTTGAATATACGTTCTACAGTGAAAGACACTCCCAGTAATACATGGTCAATGGGGTGGTGGTGTTCCAGACCGGTTTGTGAAACGCACTCAGTGCATCCTACAGTGTTAGACACTCCCAGTAATACATGGTCACTGGGCTACGCTATACCCCACCGGTTAGTGGCCCACACTCATTACATCCTACAGTGAGACACACTTACTATAATACAAGGTCACTGCGGTACAGTGTTCCACACCGGTTAGTAACCCACATAGAGTACACACTACAGTGACACACACTCCCAGTAATACATGGTTACTGGGCTACGGTGTCGACACCGGTTAGTGACCACACTGAGTACATCCTACAGTGATAGACACTCCCAGTAATACATGCTCACTGGCATACGGTGTTCCACACCGGCTGGTGACCCACACTCAATATATTAAACAGTATCAGACACTCCCAGTAATAAATGGTCACTGGGCTACGTTGTACCCCAATAGATAGTGACCCACACTCATTACATCCTACAGTGAGACACACTTTCAGTAATACATAGTCACTGTGGTACGGTGTTCCACACTGGTTAGTGACCCACACTCGGTATAACCTACAGTGAGACACACTCCCAGTAATACATGGTCACAGGAGAACGCTGTAGGTTAGTGACCTACAATCAGTGCATCCTACAGTGACACACACCACCAGTAACGCATGGTCACTGGGGTACGGTGTTTCACACCGGTTAGTGTCCCACACTGAGTACATCCTACAGTGAGACACACTTCTTGTAATACATGGTCACTGGCGTATGGTGTTCCACAACGGTTAGTGACCCTTACTCAGTATATCCAGCAGTGACAAACAATCCCAGTAATACATGGTGACTGGGGTAGGTGTTCCCCACCGGTTAGTGACCTACACTGAGTACATACTACAGTGAGACGCACTTCCTGTAATACATGGTCACTGGGGTACGGTGTTCCACACCGGTTGGTGACCCACACTCAATATTATCATCAGTGACAGACACTCCCAGTAATACATGGTCATTGGGCTACCCTGTACCCCACCGGTTAGTGACCCACACTTATTTAATCCTACAGTGAGACACACTTCCTGCAATACATGGTCACTGTGGTACAGTGTTCCACCCCGGTTAGTGACCCACAATCAGTGCATCCTGCAGTGACAGAAACTCCCATCCTTACATGGTCATACGGGACGCTGTTCCACAGCGGTTCTTGACACACACTGAGTACACCCTCCAGTGACACACACGACGAGTAATACAATGTCATTGGGTAGGGTGTTCCACACCGGTTCGTGACCCATACTGAGTACACCCAACAGTGACACACACTCCCAGTAATACATAGTGACAGAGGGAAGTTGTTACACACCGGTTAGTGACCCACACTCAGTGCATCATACTGTGACAGACACTCTCAGTAATACATGGTCACTGTGGTACGGTGTTGCCAACCGCTCAGTGACGCACTCTCATTACATCCTACTGTGACACTCACGTTCCCAGTAATACATGGTCACTGGGGTACAGTGTTCCACACCGGTTAGTGTCCCTCACTCAGTACATCCTACAGTGACACACACTTCCAGTAATACATAGTGACTGTGGTACGGTGTTGCACACCAGTTAGTGACCTACACTCGGTATAACCTACAGTGACACACAGTCCCAGTAATACATGTTCACAGGGGGACGCTGTTCCACACCGGTTAGTGACCTACACTCAGTGAATCCTACAGTGACAGACGCTCCCAGTTATACATGGTCACTGAGGTACGGTGATCCACACCGGTTGGTGATCCACACTGAGTACATCCTACAATGAGACACACTTCCTGTAATACATGGTCACTGGGGTACTTTGTCCCACCTCGGTTAGTGACCCACACTCAATACATTCTACAGTGTCGGACACTCCCAGTAATAAATGGGCACTGTGCTACGTTGTACCCCACCGGATAGTGACCCACACTCATTACATCCTACAGTGAGACACACTTCCAGTAATATATGGTCACTGTGGTACGGTGTTCCACACCAGTTGGTGACCACACTCAATACATTCTACGGTGACAGATATTCCCAGTAATACATGGTCAATGGGATAATGGTGTTCCACACCGGTTAGTGAAACACACTCACTACATCCTACAGTGTCAGACACTCCCAGTAATGCATGGTCACTGGCCTACTCTGTACCCTACCGGTTAGTGGTCCAAACTCATTACATCCGACAGTGAGACACGCTTCCTGCAATACATGGTCACTGTGGTACGGTGTTTCACACCGGTTAGTGACCCTCACTCAGTGCATCCTGCAGTGACAGACACTCCCAGCAATACATGGTCATACGGGACGTTGTTCCACACCGGTTCGTGACCCACACTGAGTACACCCTACAGTGACTCACACTACCAGTAATACAATGTCACTCGGGTAGGGTGTTCCACACTGGTTCGTGACCCAAACTGAGTACACCCTACATTGATACACACTCCCGTTAATACATGGTGACAGGGAGAATGTGTTCCAAACCGGTTAGTGACCCACAGTCAGTATATCCTACAGTGACACACGCTCCCAGTAATACATGGTTACTGGGATAATGGCGTTCCACACCGGTTAGTGAAACACACTCAGTATATCCTACAGTGATATACACTCCCAGTAATATATGGTCACTAATGTACGGTGTTCCACACCGGTTAGTGACACCCACTCAGTATATCCTACAGTGACACACACTCCCAGTAATATATTGTGACTGGGCTACGGTGTTCCACACTGGTTAGTGTCCCACACTGAGTACATCGTACAGTGAAACACACTTCTTAGAATACATGGTCACTGGGGTACGGTGTTCCACACTGGTTAATGACCGACATTCAGTGTATCCTGCAGTGAAAGACACTCCCAGCAATACATTGTCATACGGGACGCTGTCCCACACCGGATCGTGACCCACACTGAGTACATCCTACAGTGACACACACTTGCTGTAATACAATGTCACTGTGCTACAGTGTTCCACACCGGTTAGTGACCCACACAGAGTACACCCTACAGTGACAGACACTCCCAGTAATACATGATCACTGGGGGTATGATCTTCCACGTGAGGTAGTGACTCACACTCAGTATATCCTACAGTACAGACACTGCTACTAATACCTTCTCTCAGATTGTTGCGCGGATTAAGGTCTGATTCAAAAGTACACTATATTCCACTAAAGACAATAGCTGAATAATTCAAGCAGCCTGGTAATTTCAAACACAAGTTTATTTTCAGAAGGTAATGGATCAAACTGCAATGATTATTCAGGAAATTTTACTGAACGGAATGATCTCACCGTTCAGGTTTCTATACCCGTGGCGAATAGTCCAGGATGTAAAATTATCAGTCACAGAGCAAAACCAGAGATCAGCTCACATACAGATTTGCACAACTTCAATGGTTATAGTCACTTACCAGGAACACCAATGACTGCAATGATCATGTAGCATATTCGCTGGGCATATTCAATTGGAAGCATTTTCTGCGTGAAACGATGTGCCCCTTCGTGCTGCAGGAAATCTCCCTGAATTATGCTCTGAGGCGGTACAATTGCAGCGCCTTTAAGTTATACCCTGCGGGCTCTCCACGGGGACATTGAGGTTGCAACATCGCTCAAAATAGTTATTGTTAAAACTTGAACAAACAGATTAGGACAGCCAATTTATGTCCCTGTCGTGAACGAATATGTTTTCTGCAGTGATTCAAATTTGAAACCGCAAAGACTGGACAATTCTGCTCATATTAATTCACTCATGAACTTTTCCAGCGGTATTCTCCCAGCAATTGGGTTGTTGTTTCAAAAACCATCAGGTCAAACTGGAGATCGCAGATTGTTTCTGGTGATGTCCTTTCCTCTGCTGTGGCCATTCAGTAATTACATTCCCAATGTTGGAGTTTCCCTCTCAGGCCTGCTGTACTACAATGGGCGTCGTGGCTGCCCTTTTAAATGCAGGCATTCAGTCCTTCAATTACAAATGTTAGAATGTCCTTCTCAAGGCTGTTCTACTGCGGGCTAGGAAGTGGCTGATCTCTTTAACTACGGAAACCCAGTTAAGCAATTAACGTGGGAAATTTATATGATAGTCCTCAAACTAATACAGACCCTCATATTAATTACGCCATCATACCCATACAGCACCTCATACAGAGGCGTTACCAAATACTCGTAGATTACCTAAAAATAATACAGCACCACAAAGTCATCCAGCAAAAACAATGCAAACTAATACAGCACTTCTCATCATACAGGCACATAATACAGTATATCAAATTAATAGAGTACCTCAAACAAGTACAGCCCCTCGAAACAAGAGAACCGCAAACTAAACAACGCTTTAATATTACAAGGTATCTCAAACTAACACTAAAACTAATACATCCCCTCAAACTAAAAATAACATGAAACTAAAAGAGAACCTCGAAGTAATAGAGAACCTTAAACCAGTAAAGAATATCAAACTAATTTTGAATAAATCTATAGCGAACGTCAAAATAACACGGACACTCAACATAATAAAGAAACTAAAACTAATACAGACACTCAAACGAACAGAGACACTAAACTATTAGCGAAACTCACACTAATATTGAAATTCAAACTACGAGAGAAGTTAAAACTAATCTTTACAAAATAATAGGGGCCATCAAAATAATCCACTCAAACTAATAGAGAAACTTAAACGAATAGGGATGCTCAAAATAATCCAAATATTCAAACAAATAGAGAAACTCAAACGAATACAGCCCCTCAAAGTAATAAAGAACATGAAACTAATAGCAAACGTCAAAATAAGACAGCACAATCAAAGACAGCACGTCACACTAACAGAGAAACTTAACCGAACACAGCCCATCAATTTAATACACTCCCTAAAACTATGAGAGAAACTCAAACTAATAGAGAAACTAAAAATAATAAAGTAACCCAAACTAATAGAGAAACTCATAATAATACAGAAACTCAACTAATATAGAACCTGAAACTAATACAGATGCTCAAACTAATGCAGCCCCTCACACTAATACAGACCCTCAAACTAATACTGCCCCTCAAACTAATCAAGATCCTCAATCTAATACAGCCTCTCAAACTAATACAGCCCCTCAAACTAATACAGTCCATCAAACTAATATCGACTCTCAATCTAATACAGTCCCTCAAACTATTACAGACCCTCAAGATAATACAGTCCCTCAAATTACTACAGCCCTCCACCTAAAACAGACACTCAAACTAATACATTCCCTTTAATTAATACAGTCCATCAAACTAATACAAACACTCAAACTAATACAGACCCTCAAACTAATACATTCCCTCAAACTAATACAGTCCATCATACTAATACAGCCCCTCAAACTAATACAGTCCATCAACCTAATACAGAACCTCAATCTAATGCAGCCCCTCAAACTAATACAGTCCCTCAAACTAATACAGACTCTCAATCTAATAGTGTCCCTCAAACTAATACAGACCCTTAATCTAATATATTTCTAAAACTAATACAGCCCCTCAAACCAATACAGTCCCTCAAACTAATAAAGACCCTGAAAATAATACAGCCCCTTCAACTAATACATTCCCTCCAACTAATACAGACCCTCAAACTAAAGCAAACTTTCAAACTAACACTGCCCCTCAAACTAATACAGGTCCTCAATCGAATACAGTCTCTCAAACTAATAGAGCACCTCAACTAATACAGTCCATCAACCTAATGTCTACCCTCAATCTAACACAGTCCCTCAAACTATTACAGACGCTATGGCTAATACAGCCACTCAAATTAATACAGCCCCTCCAACTAAAACAGACCCTCAAACTGATACATTCCCTCAAACTAATACAGTCTATCAAACTAATACAAACACTCAAACTAATGCAGACCCTCAAACTAATACATTCCCTCAAACTAATACAGTCCCTCAAACTAATACAGCTCCTCAAACTAATACAGTCCCTCAAAATAATACACCCCCTAAAAGTAATACAGTCCCTCAACCTAATATAGTCCCTCAACCTAATACAGACCCTCAATCTAATACAGTCCCTAAAACTAACACAGTCACTCAAACTAATGCAGCCCCTCAAACTAATACAGTTCCTCAAACTAATAGAGTACCTCAAACTAATACAGTCCCTCAAATTAATACAACCTCTCAAACGAATACAGTCCTTCAAACTAATATATTCTCTCAAATTAATACAGTCCCTCAAAATAATACAACCCCTAAAAGTAATACAGTCCCTCAACCTAATATAGTCCCTCCAACTAATACAGACCCTCAAACTAATACATTCCCTCAATCTAATACAGTACCTCAAACTATACAAATCCTCAAACTAATACAGACCCTCAAACTAATTCTTTCCCTCAACCTAATACAGTCCTTCAAACTAATACAGCCCCACAAACGAATACAATCCCTCAAACTAATACAGCCCCTGAAATTAATACAGTCCCTCAAACTAATAAAGTCCCTCAAACTAATACAGACACTTAAACTAATACAGCCCCCCAAATAATATAGTCCCATAACCTAATACAGTGCCTCAAACTAATACAGACCCTCAACCTAATACAGTCCCTAAAACTAATACAGTACCTCAAACTATTACAGCCCCTCAAACTAATACAGTCCCTCAAACTAATACAGTCCCTTAAACTAATAGAGCCCCTCAAATTAATACAGTCCCTCAAACGAGTACAGACCCTCAAAATAATACATTCCCTCAATTTAATACAGTACCTCAAACTAATACAACTCCTCAAACTAATACAGATCCTCAAACTAATTCATTCCCTCAAACTAATACAGCCTCTCAAACTAATACAATCCCTCAAACTAATACAGTCCCTGAAACTTATATAGTCCCTCAAACTAATAAAGTCCCTCAAACTAATACAGACATTTATTTTAATACAGCCCCCCAAATAATACAGTCCCTCAACCTAATACAGTCCCTCAAACTAATACAGACCCTGAAACTAATACAGCCCCTCCAACTAATACAGACCCTCAAACTAATACATTCCATCAAATTAAACAGTCCCTCAAACTAATACATTCCCACAAACTAATACAGTTCCTCAAACTAATAGATTCCCACAAACTAATACAGTTCCTCAAACTAATACAACCCATCGAACTAATACAGTCCCTCAAACTAATACAGCCCCTGAAACTTATACAGTCTCTCAAACTAATAAAGTCCCTCAAACTAATACGGACACTTAAAATAATACAGCCCCCCAAATAATACAGTCCCTCAAGCTAATACAGACGCTCAATCTAATACAGTCCCTCAAACTAATAGAGCCCAGCAAACTAATAACAGTCCCGAAAACTAACACAAACCCTGAAACTAATACAGCCCCTCCAACTAAAACAGACCCTCAAACTAATACATTCCCTCAAATTAATATGGTTCCTCAAACTAATACAACTCCTCCAACTAATACAGACCCTCAACTAATATTTTCCCACAAACTAATACAGTTCCTCCAACTAATACAGCCCCTAAAATTAATACAGTCCCTCAAACTAATAAAGTCCCTCAAACTGATACAGATCCTTAATCTAATATAGCCCCTCAAACTAATACAGAACATCAATCCAATACAGTGCCTAAAACTAATACAGTCACTCAAACTAATGCAGACCCTCCATCTAATTCAGCCCCTAAAACTAATACAGTCCCTCAAACTATTACAGTCCCTCAAACTAATACAATCCCTCAAACTAATACAGACTCTTAATCTAATACAGTTCCTGAAACTAATACTGCCCCCCAAACAAATAGAGTCCCTCAAACTAATAAAGACCCTGAAACTAATACAGCCCCTCCAACTAATACAGTCCCTCAAACTAAAACAGACCCTCAAACTAATGCGGCCCCTCAAACTAATAGGGCCCCTCAAACTAATACAGATCTCATTCAAATACAGTCCCTCAAACTAATACAGCCCCACAAACTAATACAGTCCCTCAAACTAATACAGTCCCTCAATCTAATACAGTTCCTAAGCTAATACAGACCCTCAAACTATTACAGTCCCTCAAGCTAATACAGACCCTCAAACTAATACAGTCGCTCAAACTAATAGAGACCCTGAATCTAATACAGTTCCTCAAACTAATACAGCCCCTCAACCTAATACAATCCCTCTAACTAATACAGTCCCTCAAACTATTGCAGTCCTTCAATCTAATACAGCCCCTCAAACTAATACAATCACTCAAACGAATACAGATACTCAAGCTAATAGAGCCACTCAAATTAATACAGCATCTCATTTTAATAGATGTTTTAATGCCCATTGCGGACCGAGAACAAATACAGCTGCTTAAAATAAGAAAAGAATAAAAACTTTTCAACAACCTCAAATTAATATATTTCCTCAAATAGAGAATCTCAAACTAATAGAGAATCTCAGACTAATACTGCCCTCAAACTAATACAGCCCCTCAAAGTAATGCATTCCCTCAAACTAATACAAAACCTCCAACTAATACAGCTTCTCAAACTAATAGAAAATCTCTAATTAATGCCGACCTTAAAACTAATAGACTACCTCAAAATAATACAATAAATAGAGTACATCAAACTAACAGAGAACCTCAAGCTAATAGACGACATACAACTAATACAGCAACTCCACCGCACACAGCAAGTTATATTGATACAGCCTTTGAAACTAAAACAGCATTTCCGATAAAACAGCCTATCAAACTAATACACCACTAGAACTAATAGTGAACGTGAAACAAATACAGCCCCTAAGACAATAAAGATCCTCAAACTAATAGGTACCCGCAAATTACTAGAGAACCTCAAAATACTACAGCCCCTCAAACTGAAAAATACCCTCAAATTAATTTAGATTCTCAAATAATTACAGCAGCGTCAAACAATATAACATTTTCACCATTTAGAGAAACTCAAGCTAAAATAGAACCTCAAACTATGAGAGAAACTCAAACCAATATGATAACCTCAAACAAATACAGCCACATAAAACAATACACCTCAAACCATTAGAGAAACTCAACCTAATACAGCCCTTCAAAGTAATACTGCCCCTCAATCTACTTTCGAACCTCAGACTAATAGAGAACGCGAATGTAATAAAGATCTCCAAACAATAAATATTTAATAGTGCAGGAGATCTCGCATCGAGCCGACAAACACGACGTGGGTGGATATTTCAGTGCGTTGAACCGATGGTCCAAGGGCTTATTCCATGGAAAGCCGAGAACGGAGAGGTGCTCATCAAGGACAGTGAAGCTGCCAGTGCCCACTGGAAAGAACACTTCGAGGATTTCGCAACAAATAATCTGTCATCGACGTGAGTGTCCTTGACTGCATACCACAGCATGCTACCCATCACCTCCTTGGCACGATCACAGCTCAGTACGAGTCTGAAAAGGCCATCCGACAACTAAAAATAACAATGCCTCTGGAGCAGATGGAATCCCCATGTAAGTACTAAAGCTTGGTGGCGAAGCACTACTGGCACGTATTCATTACCTTATCTGGAAGGAGGAGATCATGCCAGGAGATCTCAAGTCGCTTTAATTGCGACGATCTTCAAGAAAGGTGACGAGTCTGACTGCGGTAACGACAGAGGAACCGCGCTACTCTAAACCAAAGACAAATTCGGCATAAGAGTTCTCCACAATCACCTTCTACCTGTGGCTGAAGAACTCCTCCCACAGTCGCAATGCGGATTCCGCCCACTAATTGGCACAATGGATATGATCTTCACCAGGATGCAGGTACAAGAGAAATGCAGGGAGCACCAATACTTGTACATGGCCTTCTTTGACGTCACGAAAGCCTCCAACGCTGTCAATGATGAGGGATTAAGGAACGTCCTCCTCAGATTCGGCAGCACTTATAGGTTTGTCACCATGCTCCACCTCTGCAGGATGAAATGCAAGCCGTGCTCCCGATCAAGGCATCCATCACAGAACCATTCCACATCCGTACCGGGGTCAAGCAAGGCTGTGTCGTCGCACCACGAGCGGAAGGAAGCAGCAGCCAAGTTCATGGCACCGTGGGTGGCTCTGCTGCACAGGAGGACAGGACAAAGAGTGGGAGAGCGATCGCGATTGGGGATTTTATTGTAAGGTGGATAGATATGAGTTTCTGCGGCTGCAACCGAGACTCCAGGATTGTATGTTGCCTCCCTGGTGCAAGGGTCAAGGATGCCTCGGAGCGGATGCAGCGCATTCTGAAGAGGGAGGGTGAACAGCCAGTTGTCGTGGTGCATATTGCTACCAAAGATATAGCTAACAAAACGGGATCAGGTCCGACAAGAAGAATTTAGGGAGCTAGGAGACAAATTAAAAAGAAGACCTCAAAGATAATAACCTCAGGATTGCTAGATGTGCCACGTGCTATTCAGAGACGGAATCGCAGAATAGCTCAGATGAGTACGTGGCTTGAGATGTGGTGCAAGAGGGAGCGATTCAACATCCTGGGACATTGGAACCGGTTCTGGAGAGGTGGGACCAGTACAAACCGGACGGTCTGCACCTGGGCAGGACCAGCACCAATGCCATGGGAGAGTGTTTGCTCGTGCTTTTGGGGAGGGGTTAAACTAATATGGCAGGTGAATGGGAACCCAAGCAGAGATTCAGAGGGAAGTAAAATGGGGGCAGAAGCAAAAGATAGAAAGGAGAATAGCAAAAGTGGAGGGCAGACAAACCCAAGGCAAAAATATAAAGGGCCACATTACAGAAAAATTCTAAATGGAAAAAGAGGGTTAAAAGAACAGGCCTGAAGGCTCTTTGCCTCAATGCAAAGAGTATTAGGAATAAGGTGGATGAATTAATTGCGCAGGCAGCTATTTATGACTTTGATATAATTGGGATTACGGAGACATGGCTCCAGGGTGACCAAGGCTGGGAACTCAACATCCACGGGTATTCAACATTCAGGAAGCATAGACAGAAATGAAAGGGAGGTGGTTTGGCGTTGCTAGTTAAATAGGAAATTAGCGCAACAGTAAGAAAGGACATTAGCTTGAATGATGTCGAATCTCTATTGCTATAGCTACGGAATACCAAAGGACAGAAAACGCTAGAGAGAGTTGTGTCCAGACAACCAAACAGTAGTAACGAGGTTGGTGATGGCATCAAACAAGAAATTTGAGATGTGTGCACTACAGGTACAGCAGTCATCATGGGCGACTTTAATGTACATATCGATTGGCGGAATCAAATTGGTAGCAATGCGGTGCAGGAGGATTTCCTGGAGTGCATTTGTGATGGCTTTCTAGACCGATATATCGAGGAATCAACTATAGATTTGGCCAATCAAGACTGGGTGCTGTGTAATGAGAGAGGACTAATTATCAATCATGTTGTGCGAGGCCCCCTGGGGAAGAGTGACGATAATATGGTAGAATTCTTTTTAAGATGGAGAATGAAATGTTAATTCAGAGACTGGGGTCCTGAATTTAAGGAAAGGTAACTTCGATGGTATGAGAAGTGAATTGGCTAGGATAGATTGGCAAATGATACTTAAAGGGTTGACAGTGGATAGGCCATGGCAGACATTAATAGTTTACATGGATGAACTTCAACAATTGTACATCACTGTCTGGTGTAAAAATAAAAAGAGGAAGGTAGATCAACCGTGGCAAACAAGTGAAATTAGTGATTGCGTTAAATCCAAGGAAGAGGCAGATAAATTGGCGAGAATAACCAGCGCACCTGAGGACTGGGAGAAATTTAGAATTCATCAGAGGAGGACAAAGGGTTTAATTAGGCGCAGTACAATAGTGCATGAGAGGAAGCTTGCTGGGATCATAAAAACTGACTGCAAAAGCTTCTATAGATATGTGAAGAGAAAAGGATTAATGAAGATCAACGTAGGTCTTTTGCAGACAGAATCAGAAGAATTCATAATGCGGAATAAAGTAATGACAGAGCAATTGAATAAATACTTTCGATCTATCTCCAATAACGAAGATACAAATAACCTTCCAGAAATACGAGTGTTTCGAGGGTCTAGTGAAAAGGAGGAACTGAGGGAAATCCTTATTGTTCAGCAAATTGTGCTCCGGAATTTGATGGTATTGAAGGCCGATAAATCACCAGAGCCTGATAGGTTGCATCCCAGAATATAAATGAAGTGGCACTCGAAATATTGGATGCATTGGTGATCATGTTCCAATATTCCATTGACTCTGGATCAGTTGCTATTAATTGGAGGGTAGCTAAAGTAAAACAACTTTTAAAAAAAGGAGGGATAGAGAAAACGTGAAATTATAGACCGGTTTGCCTAACATCGGTGCTGGGGAAAATGTTGGATTCAATTATTAAAGATGAAATAGCAACCGTTTTGGAAACAGTGACAGAGTCAGCTCAGATTTATGAAAGGGAAATCATGCTTGACAAATCTTCTAGAATTATTTTAGGATGTAACTAGTCGAGTGGAAAAGTGAGAAGCAGTGGATGTGGTGTATTTGGACTTTCAATAGGCTTTTGACAAGGACCCACACAAGAAACTAGTTTGCAGAAATAAAGCACATGGTTTTGGGGGTAATGTATTGACGTGGATAGAGAACTAGTTGGCAGACAGGAAGGAGCGAGTTGGAATAAACGGGTCTTTTTCAGAAATGTAGGCAGTGCCCAGTGGGGTGCCGGTGGGTTCAGTGCTAGGACACCTACCTTTTTACAATCTACATCAATGATTGAGATGAAGGAATTAAATGTAATATCTCCAAGTTTGCAGATGACTCTCAGCTGGGTGGCGGTGTGAGCTGTGTGGATGATGCTAAGTGACTACAGGGTGACCGAGACAGGTTAATTAAGTGGGTAAATGCATGGCAGATGCAATATAATGTGGATGATTGTGAGGATATCCACTTCGGTGGCAAAAACAGGAAGACGGAATATTATCTGAATGGTGACAGATTAGGAAAAGGGGAGGTGCAACGAGACCTGGGTGTCATGATACAGCAGTCATTGAAGTTTGGCATGCAGGTACAGCAGGTGGTGAAGAGGCAAATGGCATGCTGGCCTTCATAGCGTGGAGATTTGAGTATAGGAGCAGGGAGGTCTTACTGCAGTTGTACAGGGCCTTGGTGAGGACACACCTGGAATATTACTTCAGTTTTGGTCTCCTATCTCAGCAAGGATGGTCTTGCGTTTGAGGAAGTACAGCGAAGGTTCACCAGATTGATTCCTGGGATTGCAGGACGGAGATATGAGGATCAACTGGGGTTGTATCCACTGTAGTTCAGAAGAATGACAGGGGATCTCATTGAAACATATACAATTCTGACTGGATTGGACAGGTTAGAGGCAGGAAGAATGTTCCCGTTGCTGGGGAGTTCCAGAACCAGGGGTCAAAAACTAAGAATAAGGGGTCAGCCATTTAGGACCGAGTTAGCGATGCCAAGAATGATTCACTGCAGGCGACGATCCTGCGGAGGCTGGTTCGGCGCAATCGGACTGCTCCACGAAGGAGAGATATTAGCGAGAACATGGTCCAGGTGGAGCGTTGAGATTGTTCAACGGTCCTCTCGATAATAGGTGGAATATCTCAGCAGTTGGTCACGCTATCCGCCAGCATGAACGAGAAAATGAAGCAGATAGGTGTGGCAATGGAGAGAATAGCCAGGAACACTGGTGCCAGAGGGCTATTCGTGGTCCCGGAATCCGACAATGCTCCCCAAGGTGCCGCACCACCATTGCCCGAGACACATGCGAGCCAGGAGGAATCTGATGCATCTGGCTCGGAGAATGTTTCAACAGAAATGTCCTCTTCACCATCGTCACCCCAATCGTAAGATCTACCGACACGCCCTCTGCCACACCCCTCCCCCCGGCCCCCGCCCATCGAATCAATGCTTGAGGAACATTGTGGCAAAGCGACTTGGTTTTGAGAGGGGAAAGGGAAGGGGTGGTTTTCAGACCCGTGTAGCGAAAGGGAAGGAGTCGCGTTGGCGAAGGGAGGGAGAGAGTGGTGTTTGTTTTACATTAATATTGTTGCCTGTGGGCTGGGTATGCGTTTCGGTTTAGTGTTAGTTGATTAAATTGTGGCTGTTTTTAAATGTTTCGTTGTTAGAATGGTTTGGGGGAGAGTGGGGTATGCAGGCTTTTAAATTAAAATATCTTGTTATTGTTTTGTTAAAATGTTAAAATGTACAATGTTTGCGTTGGGATGGGGAGGGGTTAGTATTTTGTTGTATTGTATTGTGTTATGTTCGATTCTGATTTTTTTTAAATTGTTAAACATATTTTTTAAAAATTTAACTTAAGTTTGTTGTGCATTGTATTCAGCTAGTTGTAACTTGAAACACTGGCGAGTCCATACAATTAAAGGTTAAACTCAAACGTACCAGTACTTGTCAGCAACGTAACCTAAACCTTTAATTTATGAGCTGCAGACACCACAATTGCAATTGAGTAAATACCATCAACATTATTTCAAGCAAAGCTTTCATTTCTGAGCTGCTGACGCAACGTCCTTGCAGCTCTGTAGCCACCATGGGCATTTTCCTGCGGTGCAGAGCAGGGTAGGGGGCATGGTTTCAACTTCAGCATGAATGTGTTCCCCGAGGTCATCGTCCACCTTATCTTCATCCTTTACTCCTCTCTCGGGCAATTCTTGTCCCTTCCCGATCGCTAATTTATGCAACATGCAGCACACCACAATGAACTGAGCTCAGGATGTTATTGCAATTTGCCTCCTGACTGGTCCAGGCACCTGAAGTGCTTCTTAAGCAATCCAATTGTATTTTCGACGACATTGTGTGTGGCTATGTCACTTTCATTGCATTGCTTCTCGGCTTCAGTATGCGGCTTACGCAGGGGGCGTCATCAGTCAGGTCGTGAGGCCATATCCTTCATCACCCATTCCAAACCGTGTCCTTGTGGCTTACTCATAATCAGCTGAGACAAATCGCTCTCACGCAAGATATGCACATCAAGGCTGCTGCCTGGAAATGCTGCATTGACTGCCATGATTATTTGCTTGTTGTCAACAAGGAGCTGCATATTAAGGGAGTGGAATCGCTTTCGGTTCAGAAACACATCGACATCCTGAAAGGGTTTTCGCGGGCGATGTGCGTACAGTCTATTGCTCCCTGCACTTTGGGGAAGTTAGCTATTCTGGAGAACATAAAACATAAGAACATAAGAAGTAGGAACAGGAGTAGGTCATTTAGCCCCTCGAGCCTGCTCAACCATTCAACAAGATCATTGCTGATCTGTCCGTGGACTCAGCTCCACCAACCCGCACGCTACCCGTAACCCTTAAGTCCCTTATTGGTTAAAAATCTATCTATCTGCGACTTGAATACATTGAATGAGCTGGCCTCAACTGCTTCCTTGGGCAGAGAATTCCACAGATTCACAACCCTCTTGGAGAAGAAATTCCTTCTCAACTGGGTTTTCAATTGGCTACCCCGTATTTTGAGGCTGTGCCCCCTAGTTCTAGTCTCCCCGACCAGTGGAAACAACCTCTCTGCCTCTATCTTGTCTTTCACTTTCTTTATTTTAAATATTTCTATAAGATCACCACTCATCCTTCTGAGCTCCAACGAGTAAAGACCCAGTCTACTCAATCTATCATCATAAGGTAACCCCCTCATCTCTGGAATCAGCGTAGTGAATCGTCTCTGTACCCCGTCCAAAGCTAGTATATACTTCCTTAAGAAAGGTGAACAAAACTGCACGCAGTACTCTAGGTGCGGCCTCACCAATGCCCTGTACAGTTGCAGCAGGACCTCCCTACTTTTGTACTCCATCCCTATCGCAATGAAGGCCAACATTCCTTTGCCTTCCTGATTACCTGCTGCACCTGTAAACTAACTTTTTGGGATTGATGCAGAAGGACTCCCAGGTCCATCTGCACTGCAGCATGTTATAATTTCTCCTCATTCAAATAATATTCCCTTTTACTGCTTTGTTTCCCAAGGTGGAGAACCTCACATTTTCCGACATTGTATTCCATCTGCCAAACCATAGCACATTCGCTTAACGTATCTAAATCCCTTTGCAGCCTCTCTGTGTCCTCTACACAACCCGCATTCCCACTAATCTTTGTGTCATCTGCAAATCTTGTTACACTACACTCTGTTCCCTCTTCCAGGTCATCTATGTATATTGTAAACATTTGTGGTCCCAGCACCGAAGCCTGTGGCATACCACTAACCATCGATTTCCAACCCGAAAAGGGACACATTTACTCCGACTCTCTGCTTTCTGTTAGCTAGCCATTTCTCTATCCATGCTCATACATTTCCTCTGATTCTGCGTGCCTTTATCTTCTGCTGCAAACTTTTGTGTGGCACCTTATGGAATGCCTTTTGGAAATGTAAATGCACTACATCCATCTATCCTCTATGCTCGTTATATCCTCAAAGATTTCTAGTAAATTAGTAAAACATGATTTCCCCTTCGTGAATCCATGTTGCGTTTGCTTGATTGCACTATTCCTATCTCGATGTCCCGCTATTTCTTCCATAATGACAGCTTCAAGCATTTTCCAGACTATAGTTGTTAAACTAACCGGCCTATAGTTACATGCCTTTTGTATGTCCCCTTTTTTAAACAGAGGCGTTACATTATCTGCTTTCCAATCCGCTGGTACCTCCCCAGAGTCCTGAGAATTTTGGTAGATTATAACGAATGCATCTGCTATAACTTCTGCCATCTCTTTATTACCCGAGGATGCATTTCATCAGCACCAGGGGACTTGTCTACCTTGAGTCCCATTAGCCTGTCCAGCACTACTCCCCTGGTGATAGTGATGATCTCAAGGTCCTTCCTTCCCACATTCCCTTGACCAGCAATTTTTGGTATGGTTTTTGTGTCTTCCACTGTGAAGACCAAAGCAAAATAATTGTTTAAGATCTCAACCATTTCCACATTTCCCATTATTATATCCCCCTTCTCATCTTCTAAGGGACCAACATTTACTTTAGTCACTCTTTTCCGTTTTATATATCGGAAAAACCCAACGCCCTCTCAGTCTGCGTCTCCCTGATCAAAGGGATGTTTATAAAGTCCATCCTCCGAGCGTAAAGGCCTTCTGTCACCTATCGAAAGCAGCAATGTGTGGCATGCTGAGAGATATCACACATTTCGCCTGCTGAGGACTGAGAGGAGCCAGATGCATGGAAGGAAAGTGGTGCAGTAAATTATGAGCAGTGCGGTCATGGTGGTGCTGTTAGGCTGCAGATCTCCTTGAAGAGCTGGTATATCTCAGCGATGACCTTCTTTTGCAATCGCACTCTCCCAAGGCACGTATTCTCGGATACGTTCAGGTAAAACACCGTTTCTCCCTGTCAGTGCGTTGGGTGTATGTTCTCCTCATTCTCCTCAGTCTGCCACGTCCTTGATTGGACACATAATACTCTTCAACATACCTTCTTCCATCTCTAGTCTGCAGCATGTGAGTAGTCATCAATAAAGGATGAAAAATTGCAGGCCACATTACAATGACTATTCGATGTATTTTTCAGAAATAATACATTTTCATTCGAAATCTCACAAAATAATGTAAATTCGTCCAAAAAACAATAAGACGTTTCTTCAGATTTTATATTCACCTTAAAATAACTCACAGATTAAATCAAAACAACTCAGAACTTGAAGATGCCTTTTCTAATGAAAGTCCTTCCATTTACAAAATAGATTGCGTGCTGCTGGGTTAAGGTCAGGTGAGTGCAGCTTTTTTTCAGCGTGTTCTTGGGCGAGCGATAGTCTTGGTGGTTTCTGGGCATTAGTTTGTTTCAAAAACTGTATTCTGTGCATTGGTGTCATAAAAATGTGGCAGACAGTTAAATTAATTCTCGGCATTAACTTAATGCCTAATTAAATGCTGGTGGTAAATGGGTAATAAATGGGCGATAAATGGATGTAAATTTACGTTTTTGGCGTAAATGGGAGATAAACAGGCGATGAAGCAGCAGAGCCTTTAAATGGGTTGTAAGTGGTAGGTAACGGGCTGAAACTAATGGAAAGTCTAGCCCTAAATCATTGATATTTTAAACAAAACGCAAGGGACCAATACTGAGCGCAGCCGAACTCCACTGGATACAGCCTTCCAGTCACAAACACCTGTGAACCATTACCCTTTGCTTCCAGCAACTGGGATAGTTATGGCTCCAACTTGACACTTTCCCTTGGATCCATGGTTTTTATTTTTCTTCCATGTGGGAGTTTGTTGCAAGCAATGGTTAAAATCCATGCAGACTACATGAAACGCACTGCCCTCATAGACTCTCCTTGTTACCGCCTCAAAAACTTCAATCAATTTAATTCGGCATAACTTTCCCTTACTAAATCCATGCAGACTGGCATTGATTAATTTGTGCCTTTACAAATGATGATAAATACTGTATGTCAGATTCTTTTCCAATAATTTTCCCACTGTCGACGTTTGGTTCACACAGCTTTAATTACTTGGTGAATCCCTTTCTCCATTTTAAACAATGGTGCAACGTTAGCAATCCGCCAATCCTCCGGCACAACATCTTTAACCACAGCGGATTGGAAATTGATGGTCAGAGCCTCCGCTATTTCTTCCATTGATTACCTTAACAGCCTGGGAAACATTTCTTCTGAGACTAGTGAAGTATCTTCTTTCAAATATGCTAAACTCCTTAACATTTCCTCTCTCACTACTTTCATATTATCTAATATTTCACACATCAACCACTTCACTAAAATGTCTGCATTTCGTCCCTTGTGAAGAAAGGTACAAATTAGTCATTGAGGAACATTCCCACGTCTTCCAAACTAATACGTATGTAACTTTTTTGGTTTCTGATAGGTCATACACTATCTTTAGCTATGTTTTTACACTTTATGTATTTATCGTTGATTTCACTTGCCAACATTTTTTCATGCTTTCTTAATTTCCTTTTTATTCCACTTTCTGCAATCCGCTTGGTTTTCTGTAGTATTCAGATTTCTGTATCTGACTTAATCTTCCCTTTTTCGCATTATCTTATTAATTAACATGCAGGAGGCCCTAGATACTGAGGCCCACACTTTTTCGTTATAGGAAGATATTTGCTCTGATCACTCACTATTTCCACATTGAATGCCTCACACTACTCCGACACTGATTTACCTTCAGTAGTTTCCAGTACACGTTCCATAAATCACATCCCACCTCAGTAAAATTGGCCTTTCTCCAATTGAAAAATGTATCTCCTAGTCTATCTTTCTCCTTTTATATAACTACTTACTATAAATCTTACTCAATTATGATCAATACCACCAAAATACTCTCACACACGCACCCAACTACATTCACTTAAACTCAGTTCAGAACTTCTCCCTGTCTTCTTTGTCTTGCGAAGTACTGGCTAAAAATGCTCACCTCAATATAGATTATGAATACTGCGCCCTCTATGCTTTTTACACGAATTATGTGCCAATTATTACACCGGAATGTGAGGTTGCTGGCAAAGCAAAGCCTTCACGACTGGCCACAATTATGCTCTGCACAAGTCTCTAGCGACCTCTTTGTCGAGAATTTCGAGTCCTCGACGTGTAATAGAAATCAGCGGATATCAGTGAGTCCCTAGGTTTTTTTTCATTCTGGGATGTGGTCATCGCTGTCAAAGCCAGCATTTATTGGCCATCGTCTAATTACCCATGTGGAGGCGGTGGTGAACCGCCTTCTTGAACTGCTGCTGTCCTTGTGATAAAAGTAATGTTAGGTAGAGATTTCCAGTATGTTGAATCCGCGATGATGGAGGAATGGCAAAATATTACAATGTCAGGATGAGTGTAGCTTGGAGTGGGACTTCCAAGTGATCATGTTCCCATGCACCTACTGCATTTGTCCTTCTAGCTGGAAGAGTTTGCTGCTTTGGGTGGTGCTGCCGAAGAACCCTTGGCCAGCTTCTGCAGTGCATCTTGTCGATGGTACAGAGTGCAGCCACGGTGCACTGCTTATGGAGGGAGTGAATCTTTACGGTGGTGGATACATTTCCAATCAAGCGGGCTGCTTTTTCTTCAATGGGGTTGAGCTGCTTGAGTGTTGTTGGAGCTGCACTCATCCAGGCAAGTGAATTGTATTCCATCACACTCCTGTCATGTGGCTTGTAGATTGTAGAAAATCTGAGTGAGGAGTTGAGACACATTCCTAGAGTATCCATCCTCCTACGTGCTCTTCTTGCCACCTTATTTATGTAGCTGGCCAAGTTAAGTTTCCCTCAATGGTGACCCCCAGTATTTGTTAGGCGGGGATCAGCGAAGGTAATGCTGTTGAATGTCAAGGGAAGGTGGTTAGACTCTCAATTGTTGGAGGTTGACATTGCCTGCCACTTTCGTGTTCCGAAAGCTTAGTCTGGCATCTGTGATCTTCAAGAATCGTGCAGCACGGTCAATAATGGTGCTACGGAGCCACTCTTGGTGATGGTCATTGAAGTCCCGTAACCAGATTACATTCTGTGCCTATGCTATGCTCAGTGCTTGTTCAACATGATTAAGAATTCATTCCTCTGCTGAGGGAGGGCGGTAATTGGTAATCAGCAGAAGGTTTTCTCGCCATTATTTGACCTGATGTAGTTGATTTTGCATCTATGGACATTGCGAATATATTCGACAAAGTGACACACCAGAGGTCATTAAGAAATGGAAGCCCAGGGAATTAATAGGAAAGTGGTGTATGCATACAACATTAGCTCAGTAACAGCAGCGAAGTATGCTGGTGGGTGGATGTTTTTCAGATTGTGAGGAGGTTTGCTGTGGTGTTCCTGGGTGTACATTTTGGCTCCATTGCTCTTTGCAACATTTATAGACAACCTCGAATCGGGTGTAATGAGCGAAATTCTAAACTTTAGAGATAAAACAAAATTTGCATAGTCGTAGTAGTGAAGAGGATTGTTATAGGATTCAGGATGATTGAGTCAGGATTTTGAAAGGCGCAGCATCATTGTAGATGGTGTTCAATGTGGTGAAGTATGAAGTAATACCGCTTGATAGCACTAATATGTTAAGTCAGTATAGTATAAATGGCACGACTTAGAAAATTCTAGACGAGCAGAGAGACATTGGTGTGCATATCCACACGTTGCTTAAAAGGCAGAGAAAGCTATGAATTCGCTTAAAATAGATATCGGTTACTTTGGTTTATAAATACAATATAAAGGCAAACAGATCTTGTTTTCAAGGATATATCCAATATCCTTTTGGAAGTTACTATTATATCTGCTTCCTTACCTTCTCAGGTATAGTGTTCCAGATTATAACAAGTCGATGCATAAAAGCAATCCTCCTCATGTCTTTCCTGGATTTTGTGGGGGAAATGTTATCAGCTGTACCATCTTGCTACCGTCCCTCCTTCCACTGGAAGCTGTTTCTCCCGATCTAATCAATCAAAACCCTTCATGATTGTGACCGTCTTTATTAAATCACCGCTTAAACTTCTCTGCCGAAGGAGATCATTTCCAGTTCCTCTAATCTCTCCACTTCACTGTCATGCCTGGTAAAGATTCATGGTTAGATCTGATGAGGATCCCCGGTAATGTGTGTTTTTTTTTACTCTGTCCCAGGAAGTAGGAACATAACTGCAACATGCTCCTGGCAGTGAGTTCTTTGCAGTGGTTCTGTGAAACAGTTTGTATTTCGGATGGGTTCACAGGAATTGTGCCATAAATCCAGTAAGTCTATTGAAAAATTGTAAATCTTTATTCTGTTAACAATGATGGCATCACCATTTACAGGTATAGGGCGCTTAGACACTTGTCAGACAGGCTCCTGGATGTGTATCAACATTGGTGGGAAGCCCTCAGGGATGTTTCAATATTTAGAGCAGTTTCATGGTCCTTTCTGACATTGTAAAAGGTCAATGGTTGTAAATTCCTGGGAACAATTCATCGGCTTGACTACACTTTCGTCATCTAGGAGGGTGTCAACATTTTAAGGGCTGTCAAAACGATATAAATATATTAACGGGTGCTCACCCACATAATTTGGTTTCATTGGATGAATTTAATGTACACACTGAGAATTGGAGAGAGATTTTCTGAAATAACGGAACCATAGAATTAATCATAAACCTGAACCAAACCTGTTCTCGATCACCCAATGCTGCCTGACTGAAGATTTCACATAATCTGTTCTTCCCTGGCTTTTTGGGAGATGCACTTTCCATCTGTGCAATATCTGACTAAATGTAAATGTGATATTGCAACACGTTTCTTAAAAAGTGATTAGCTGAATCTGTTTGTTTCGTCGCTGGAACTAATATCATTCTCCTTACGCACCATTAATACAGAGGAGATTTCTCCCATCTTACATAAGAATATTCGCTCAATGTGTTAACCCAAATTGTCTGTCGGAGTTTGATCTGCAGAATAAACCGAAGCAGCGTTCTGCAGATGTGGAACAAATGGATCGGAGTCAGTCAGTTGAATATACGGTATGGAGGATAATTAAACGTACACAGAAATTGTGTTTTCCTGCTTTCGCTTTTACTGGCGTTCCTATTAAGTTTCCATTTCCAGATATTAATTCTGTAAGCATTTTAATTGTATTCCAGATTCTAACGTTCAAATCCCATTTTCTGTCGATTTTCCTTGTAAATGACCATATCCCTATGTCATTATGTAAACGATATTTAACTGTAAACACTGTGCTCATTACAGAAGTCCCCTTATCCAACAATTCATTGCAATCAGTTTATTCCTTTTAATATGTGAATGAAGGTATATTGTTGCCGCGAAATTGTCACTGGGAGATTTATTTAATGAACAGTTTATAGTCTGCTGTCTATTGTCAGCCTTGGAAGCACATTTGAATCGTTATCATCTTGGCGTTAAACAAAAACTGATGAGGTCAGTGGTTTCAAATGTGAGTGGAGAATGATCGACATAACCAGCCAAAGTCATTGCATTGAATTTGAAGGAAGGTGAACGGAGGGGTTTTATTATTGCCGAGCAGTCTGTTCCCCGTCGGATTATAATTGTGTGCTCCGGAAAGGGGGTGTTAATTGTTAGACATTGAAAACCATATCACATCAAATCAGACAGATATGAATTGCTTTAAGGATATTGTTTTTATATCTGCTGGATAAACTGAATGATACAGATCTGCAATTTGCCAAAAATCATTCCAATTGATTTTCCTTCCAATTGATTGTAAATGGAGTAATGTGTAGAGTAAATTCCATTATGATTTAATCGCTTTATATTTCCTCGATCAAATTGTAACCTATTCAGTTCTCACTCACAGATGGCAAACAGCAGAATAGCATCGATATGCTTCCATTCAGATACCTACTCAACGTCAAGGTGGAAGGTCACATTATTAGTTAAACCATCAGCCCATTAATAGTGACTGGCGTGGAGAGATTTGAGATGTAACTGCAAATTCGCCTATTACAGGAATTATTAGAAAGAGATAAGTAGAGATAAAGGATGGATAAAGAGATAGATAGGCATTCAGACAGAGAGACAGACAGTGAGATACGGAGGGAGAGGCAGCTATATATAAATATATATAAATATATATAGATAGATATATATCGATAGATAGATAGATACTTTTAGGGCGATAGAGACATGGAGATATAGAGAGATAGATATAGATGGATAGATGGACAAACATTTAGACATACAGACAGACATATTGTGCACAGCTCAGTAATTTGATTTTCATTGATTTAAATGGGTAGCAAAACCGAGTAGGATTTTAGAAACATGCGCCCATTCGACAGCATCCGGTTTACCACTTCGTAAAAGTTGAAAGGTTGCCCCCGTGATCAATGAATGAAATGGGACAGAGTAGAAGACCTCCGTCAATCCGCTACTGCATTACAATTCCGGGAGCAAAAGAGAAAACGCCGCTAATATTGCCAATACCGATTTTTTAAAATATGTCTCCCTCTTCCTGTCCCAAAGGGGTTGTGTCATTTTGGAGTTTTCACAATAGATGTACCTCATGTGCCACAGGCGATTTCACAACATTCTCCTTTGGTGCATTTTCTGGTGTCGTTTCACACCACAGATGTTTCTTGCCCAGATGGAGACCATTCAGCCTTACTCTGTCTGTGCTGTTTGCTGGAGTTTGACACTCAAACAGACCACTCCCTTCTCATGGCCCAGAGTCCACCTCTGCTCCTTGTGCTGATCTCTTAATTTGAAGTATATCCTCTGCGAGTGATTATCGCTCTCTCCTGTACCGACCCATCTCATGGCTGATGTTTATTTTCAAATGTCTAATTGATGTTTTTAATTCATTCGTGTTCTCTG
The DNA here is from genome assembly GCF_044704955.1 of Pristiophorus japonicus. Lineage (NCBI taxonomy): Eukaryota > Metazoa > Chordata > Chondrichthyes > Pristiophoridae > Pristiophorus > Pristiophorus japonicus. The sequence continues at coordinate 1,408,800 of NW_027254520.1, forward strand.
CTTCTGCATCTAAATTCAGGTAAAACTTGAACCACATCCGCCAAGCGCGAACAAGGCGAATCCTGGACAGACATTTTATACATGCCGGCCGGTTTGCTTCCCATTGAATTCAATGTTGCGTGCAATTGGACAGGGAATAAAGCCAGTGTCAGACATGAAGCCGTCCCATTCGCGCTGTCCGGGTGAGTTTAAATCGGGATTTCAACAGGTCCTTGCTTAGTTCCAGTTACTCGGCCCAATCTGAAATTACCATTCTTAAAGTTTGAACCGAGGCACCCGCAATAACAGGTCCTTCTTCCAGGCACTTAACCTGGCTGAACAAACATTTAGCTGCTCGAACATTCAAACACTTTCCAGCAGAATGCATTGCACACTGATCTGCATTGTGGAGTGCCCCAATATATACGAGCATCACTGATCAAAAACAGGACCCAGAGGATTGCCCCAATATATACCAGCATCACTGATCAGGAGCAGGACATAGCCAACAGAGAGTTTCGTTGGCACAAACAAATTAAAATTCTTGCACCCTCTAACGGCGGTTTGTTAAATTTGAAATTTGAGATTCGTAACAGACAGCACATCCCTTTTAAACAGACACAGAATGATCCGGTTCTGCAAAGACGCCATTTTAAACAGATAGAAATTGTTCCCAGACAGACAGAACAGCCCCTTAAATTTCTGGACATTATTCCCCTCTTTCTGGAGCTACAAATTCCGGAGTTTACAGTGATTATTCCTGTGTTCCTGGAGCTCGCTTCCCCTGTTTCTGCAGCCCCCCATTGCCCTGTTTCTGAAGCGAAATCCATTGCTTCTGGAGCTGCTAATTTACCAGTTTGTGTATCTCCTACTTTCCATCTTTCAAGACCTAATTCCCCTGTTCCTGGCGCTAATTCCCTTGTTTCTGCGCTGATTCCCGTGTTCCTGGAGCTCCTACTTCCCCTCTTTCTGCGACCTAATTTCACTTTTGTTGGAGGGAATTCCCCTGTTTCCGTAGCTAATTTCAATCTTCTTGGAGCTACTAAATCGCATCTTATGAGAGCTACCAATGTGGTTGTTTCTGGAGCTCCGACTACCCCAGGTAATGCAGGTCCTAGTTTCATGTTTCTGGAGCTATTTCAGTTGTTTGTGGAGATCGTAATTCCCCTGTTTCTGGAGCTTCAAATTGTGCTGCATATGAATCAACTAATTCGGCTTTTTACGTGGCTACCATATCCTTGATATAGTTAGCTCTGAATTAATCTGCTTATGGTGCGCTCTCCTAATTCCACTGCTACAAGAATAGCTAGTTTACCTGTTTCATGACCGAATCTTCACTTCATAAATGTAACTCATTTGTTTTCTGGATCTACTTCTGCTGTACTGAACAAATCCCCCTTTTTCTGGAACTCCTAATTCACCAATTTCTCCAGTGCCCAATTCGACAGTTGTGTAGATCCTAATTGTCATCATCCTAAACCTAAATTCCCAGATTGTTCAGCTAATACCTTTATTTCACAGCTAATTCCAATAATACCCGTCTCTGCAGGTCCCAATTCCCCTGTTCCTGGAGATAATTCCCCTGTTTCTGGAGCTATTGTTTTTTTGGAGTTCCTAATATCCCAGAAGGCTTCTGTTTCTGGACGTAACTCCCCTGCCTCTGTTGTTAATTCCACAATTTCTGGAGCTAATACCTTTATTTCTGGGGAAAATTCCTGTTATTTTCCTTTATCTGGAGCTGCAAATATTGCTGTTTCTGAACCACATAATCGTGCTTTTTGCATGTCTCGTAGACGATGCTTTACATGGGTCCGATTTGTCCTATTTATGGTGCATCTCCTAATTAACCTGCAACATTATCAGAAAATTCACCATTTCTGGAGGTAACTCTGCTTTTTCGACACATAATTTCCCTATTTCTAGAGCTAATTCCAATGTACTGTGATTATTCCTGTGTTCCTCGAACTTCATAGGTCTATTAGGTGCTTCTTCAACATCGCAATTTGGAGCAGCAGAAAAAAGCCCATTAGGACCTCCATAAACAACTCAGAATCTCCAGAAAGGTAGCAACTAGGACTTCAGGAAACTATGGAATTTGTTCCGGAAATATAGGTATTATCCCCAGGAACAGTTGAATTAGCTACAGTAACAGGGGAATGCCCTCCAAGAACGAGGAAATTAGGAGTCGCAGAAAGAGGGGAAGTAGCATCACCAGAAACACGGGAATTAGTCCATCGAGATTGGAATTCCTAGAACTCTCTTTCTATTGATTCTGAATTGTTTATGGAGCTCCTAATTATCTTTTACTGGAGCTCTAAATTGCGCTGTTGATGAAGCACCTAATTGTCATATTTAAGTGTCTACCAGTTATATATATATCTCCCAATTGTCCTGTTTATGGTGCGCTCTCCTAAATCCTCTGCTGCAGGGACAGCTAAGTCACCTCTTTATAGAGCTCACTCTGCTCTTTCTAACCCCAATTACCGTTTCTGGAGCTAATTGCTCTGTTTCTGGTGCTAATTCCATTGTTCGTGTGGCTGCTATTTTCCCAGTCTGTGGAGCTCCTAATTGCTCTGTTACTGAAGCAAATTCCCCTGTTCAAGCTTTCACTCACCTTGCAAATGTAGCTGAAATGTCCTTTGTTTCTGGAGCATGTAATTCTCTCTCTTTCTGTATATAATCGCGATATTTCTGGACATAATTCCTCTCTTTCTGGAACTACTAGTTCTGGTGTTCTGGAGCACTTAATTCCATAGTTTGTGGAGTTTATCACAATATTTCTGGAGCTAATTCCCCGGTTTAAGGAATTAATTCCTGTAATTAAGGATATCGCATTCGCCCTGTTCATGGAGCTATTTCCCTTGTTCCGGGGTTAGTTTCAATGTTATTGGAGATGCTATATCCCATCTTATGGGAGGTCGCAAAGCCGTTGTTGCTGGTGCTCCTACTACCCCAGGTTAAGCACGTCCTAGTACCACTGTTTATGGAGCTACTTCAATTGTTTGTGGAGATCCTAATTCCACTGTTCTGGAGATCATAATCGTGCTGTTTGTGAAGCACCTAATTGTGCTTTTTATGTGGCTACTATTTCCCCGATATATTTCGCTCCGAATTATTCTGCTTACGGTGCACTCTCCTAATTCCCGTGCTGCAGGAATAGCTAGTTTACCTGTTTCTTGAGCCAACTCTTCTCTATCTAAATGTAATTCCTTTGTTTCTGGAGCTACTTCCACTGTAATGAACAAATTCCAGTTTTTCTGGAGCTCCTAATTCACCAATTTCTCCAATGCCCAATTCGGCAGTTTCTGTAACTCCTAATTCCCATTTTTCTAGACCTAATTCCCCGGTTTCTGAAGCTAATACCCTTGTTTCTGAACTAATTCCGATAATCCTGGAACTCCTAATACCCCTCTCTGCAGCTCGTAATTCCCCTGTTCCTGGAGCTAATTCCTCTGTTTTTTGGCGATCATGTTTTTTCTGGAGTTCCTTACCTCCCAGATTGTGGATCTCCTAATGCATCTGTTTCTGTAGGTAACTCCATGTTTCTGTTGCTAATGTATCTATTTCTGGACATAACGTTCTTTTCTACGGGAAATTCATGCGGAGCTCCTAATTTCCCTTTTTTATGCAGTCCAAATTTTGCAGTTTATGAAGCACGTAATTTTCTTTTTGATATGTCTAGTAGATGACGATATATATGACTCCGAATTATCCTGAGCATGGTGCGTTGTCCAAATTATCATGCAACATGAACAGAAAATTCACCTTTACTGGAGGTAACTCTCCTCTTTCTTAACCTAATTCTCCTGTTTCTGGCGCTAATTGCTATGTACTGTGATTATTCCACTGTTCCTGGAGCTCGCTTCCCCTGTTTCTGCAGATCCACATTGCCCTGTTTCCAGAGCTAATTCCATGGTTTCTGTAGCCTCTAATTTACCAGTTTCTGTAACTCCTACTTTTCAACTTTCAAGATTATCCACAGTTTCGAGATTTAAGTACCCTGTTTCTAGCGCTAGTTCCCCTGTTTCTGGCGCTAATTCCCATGTTCCAGGAGCTCCTACTCCCCCTCTTTCTGAAACTCCTAATTTCCCTGTTTCCGGATGGAAATTTCATGTTTCGGTAGCTAATTCAGCTGTTTGTGGAGCTAATACCTTTGTTTCAGGAGAAAGATCCATCGTTTCTGGAAGTTCAAGTTCCCCTCTTTCTGGAGATTCTGAGTTGTTTGTGGAGCTCCTAATTGTCCTTTTTCTGGAGCTCCAAATTGCGCTCTTTATGAAGCACCTAATTGTCATATTTAAGTATCTACTAGTTATATATATATATCCGAAATGTCCTGTTTATGGTGCGCTCTCATAAATCGCCTGCTGCAGGGACAGCCATGTCACCAGTTTCTAGAGCTAACTCTGCTCTTTCTAACCCAAATTCCTCTGGTTCTGGAGCTAATTGCGCTGTTTCTTGAGCTAATTCCATTATTCCTGGGGCTGCTAATTTTCCAGTCTGTAGAGCTCCTAATTACACTGTTATTGGAGCAAATTCCCCTGTTCCTGGAGCTGATCACCTTGTATATGTAGCTGAAATGTACTCTGTTTCTGCAGCACATAATTCTCTATATTTCTCTATATAATCGCAATATTTCTGGACATAATTCCCCTCTTTCTGGAGATCCTAGTTCGGGTATTTCTGGAGCACTTAGTTCCACAGTTTGTGTAGTTTATCCCAATATTTATGGAGCTAATTCCCCGGTTTATGGTATTAATCCTGTAATTAAGGATATTCCATTCGCCCTGTTCCTGGAGCTATTTCCCTTGTTCCGGGGTTATTTTCAATGATATTGGAGCTGCTATATCCCATCTTATGGGAGCTCCCAAAACCGCTGTTGCTGGAGCTCCAAATACCCCAGGTTAAGCACGTCCTAGTTCCCCTGTTTTTGGAGCTATTTCAGTTGTTTGTGGAGATCCTAATTCCCTTGTTTCTGGTCATACTAATCGTGCTGTTTGTGAAGCACCTAATTGTGCTTTTTATATGGCTACTATTTCCCCGATATATTTAGCAACGGATTATTCTGCTTATGGTGCGCTCTCCTAATTCCCCTGCTGCAGGAATAGCTAGCTTATCTGTTTCTTGAGCCAACTATTCTCTTTCTAAATGTAATTGCCCTTTGTTTCTGGAGCTACTTCCACTATACTGAACACATTCCCATCTCTCTGGAGATCCTAATTCACCAGTTTCTCCAGTGCCCAATTCGGCAGTTTCTGTAACTGCTAGTTCTCAACTTTCTAATTCTAATTCCCCTGTTTCAGAAGCTAATACCAATGTTCCTAAACTAATTCCAGTATTCCTGTAATTTATACTTCCCCTATCTGCAGATCCTAATTTCCCTGTTACTGGAGCTAATACCCCTGTTTCTGCAGCTCATGTTTTTCGATGTTCCTAATATCCCAGAAAATGGATCTCCTAATACATCATTTTCTGATCGTACCTCCATGTTTCTGTTGCTAATTTATCTATTTCTGGAGCTAACCTTTTCTTCTGAGGAAACTTCCTGCGGAGCTCCTAATTTCCCTTTTTTCTGGAGCTCCAAATTGTGCAGTTTATGAAGCACATAATTGTCCTGTTCTTGTTAATGTCTAGTCGACGACCATATATATGGCTCCGAATTATCCTGTTTAATGTGCACTCTCCTAATTACCCTGCAACAGGAAGAGAAAATTCACCTTTTCTGGAGGTAACTTTCATCTTCCTAAAGTTAGTTCCGATTTCTGGAGGTAATTGCTCCGTACTGTATTATTCCTGTGTTCCTGGAGCTTGCTTACCGTTTTTCTGAAGATCCACATTGTCCTGTTTCTGGAGCGAATTTCACTGTTTCTGGAGCTGCTAATTTACCAGTTTCTATAACTCCTACTTTTCTTCTTTCCAGATATATTTACATAGTTTTTAGACCCAATTCCAATGTTTCTGGCGCTAATTCCCTTGTTTCTGAGCTAATTCCCGTGATCTTTCAGCTCCTACTTCCCTTTTCACTGTTCCTGGAGGGAAGTCCCCTGTTTCTGGAGCTAATTCAGCTGTTACTGGAGCTAATACTTTGATTCTGGAGAAGTTTGCATAGTTTCTGGAGCTCCTCTTTGTGGAGATATTTCAGTTCTTTGTGGAGCTCCGAATTCCCCTGTTTCTGGAGCTCCAATTCGCACTGTTTATGAAGCAACTAATTTTCCTTATTTACCAGTGTACTCGTTTGCCGACATATATAGCTCCGAATGGTCCTGTTTATAGTGCGCTCTACTAATTCTCCTGCTACAGGAAGATCTAATGAAACAGTTTCCAGATGTAACACTCCTATTTATAAACACAACTCCATGTTTCTGGATCTAATTGCTCTGCATTGTGATTATTCCCGTGCTCCTGGAGCTCCTTCTTCTCCTTTGTCTGCCGCTCCGCAGTGCACTGTTTCTGAAGCGAATTCCATTGTTTCTGGAGCTGATAATTCACAAATTTCTGTAACTCTTATTTTCATCTTCCTAGAGCTAATTCCAATGTTTCTGGAGTCAATGGCCCTATTGCGAGAGCTAAGTCCGTTGTTTCTGCGCTAATTCCCGTGTTCCGGGGGCTCCAACTCCCCCTCTTTCTGCGGCTCAAAATTCATCTGTTGCAAAGTTAATTCTCCTGTTTCTGTAGCTAATTCAACTGTTTCTGGGGCTAATTCAAAATTTTCTGGAACTAATACCTATGTTTCTGGATCTAATTTCCCAATCTCTGACGATCCTAATTCTCCTGTTCCTGAAGCTCCTTATTCCTCTCCTTCTGGGCTCTAAATTGAGCTGTAACTATTGCCCTTTTCATGTGCCCTCCAATTCCCCGATATCGAGAGCTCCCAATTGTATTGTTTATGGTGCGCTCTCCTAATTAACCTACTACAGGATCAGCTAATTCACTTGTTTCTGGAGCTGGCTCCAAATTTCCCAGTTTCTAAAGCTCGCTCCAAAGTACTACGTTGATACTGCCCTCTCCTAATTACCATGTATCGGGATCTCCTAAACCACCTGTTTCTTTTGCTCCTAATTAAATTGTTTATGGATCCATACTTCTCTCGTTTCTGGATCGTATACCTCCCCTGTTTGTGAGCTAATTCCTCTGATTCTGCATATGTTTCTGGAGTTGAGCCCCTGTTTGTGGAGCTAATTTCCGTGTTTATGAGCTAATTCCCATCTTCCTGGTGCTAATTCCCATGTTTCCGGATCTAATTCATCTTTTTTCTGCAGATCCTATTATTCCAATTTGTGAAGCTCTGAAGTCCTCAGTTTCTGGAGGGAACCACCCTGTTTCTGTAGCAATTTCAACTGTTTCTGGAGCTAATAATTCTGCCTCTTGAGATAAATCCTCGACTCTGCAGGTGCTAGTTCCCCTATTGCTGCAGACGTTTCAGTTGTTAGTGAATCTCCGAAAACCCGCCTTTCTGGAGCTCCAAATTGTGCTGGCTATGGAGATTACTAGTTCCCCTATTTGTATATAGCTCCGAATGTTCCTATTTATAGTGCATACTCCAAATTCCCTGATTCAGGAACAGCGAATACACCTCTTTCTGGAGCAGTGTCCAAATGTCCCACTTTCTGGAGTCTGCTCCTATATACCACGTTGATGGAGCCCTCCCCGAATCACCCTGTATCTCGATCTCCAAAATCTCCTGTATCATTCTATCCAACTTACTTTGTTCATGGAACCATACTTCCCTTGTTTCTGCATCTTATATTTCCCCAGTTTTAGGGTATAATTCCACTTTTTCAGCTGTTAATTCCTCTGTTTCTCAAGCTAATGCCTTTATTACTGAGATAATTCCCGTGTTCCTGGAGCTCCTCGATCTGCAGCTCGCAATTCCCCTGATTCTGAATCTAATACCCCTGGTTGTGGACGTAATTCATATTTTTCTGGAGCTCCTAATAACCCAGTTTGAGGAGATCCTAATTCCTCTGTTTCTGGAGTTAACTCCTCTGTTTCTGTAGCTCATTCAACTATTTCAGTAGGTAATACTTCTGTTTTTGATGCTAATTCCCCAGTTTCTGGAGGTCCTAGTCCCTCTGGTTCTGGAAATGTTTCAATTGTTTGTGGACTTCCTAATATCCCCGACACTGGAGCTCCAAAATGCGCAGTTTATGGAGTATCCCCGCTAGCTCCCAATTGTCCTGTTAAGAGTGCGCTCTGCTACTTCCCCTGCTGCAGGAACAACTAATTCGCCTTTTTTCGAATTTCCCACTTTCTTGTGCCCTCTCCTATGTTCCATGTGATGCTGCCCTCTCCTAATTCCCCTCCATATCGATCTCGAAAATATCCTGTTTATTTTGCTCCACATTTCTTTCTTGTGGAATCAAACTTCCCTTGTCTCTGGTCACACGATTCCTCTGCTTCTGGAGTCGAAATGTCCTCTGTTTCTGGCGCACCCTATTGTCCCTCTTTCTGGAGTTAATTACCTTATTTCAGGATATAACTCCTCTCTTTCCCCCAACGTCTCTTCCACCCACGAAGCTCTCTTACATAGAAATATAGGAAAGAGGTGCAGGAGTAGGCCATTCGGCCATTCTAGCCTGCACCGCCATTCAATGAGTTCATGGCTGAACATGCAACTTCAGTACCCCATTCCTGCTTTCTCGCCATACCCCTCGATTGCCGTACTAGTAAGGACTTCATCTAACTCCTTTTTGAATATATTTAGTGAATTGGCCTCAACAACTTTCTGTGGTAGAGAATTGCACAGGTTCACCACTCTCTGGGTGAAGAAGTTTCTCATCATCTCGGTCCTAAATGGCTTACTCCTTATCCTTAGACTGTGACCCCTGGTTCTGGACTTCCCCAACATTGGGAACATTCTTCCTCCATCTAACCTGTCTGAACCCATCAGAATTTTAAACGTTTCTGTGAGGTCTCCTCTCATTCTTCTGAACTCCAATGAATACAAGCCCAGTTGATCCAGTCTTTCTTGATAGGTCAGTCCTGCCATCCCGGGAATCAGTCTGCTGAACTTTCGCTGCACTCCCTCAATAGCAAGAATGTCCTTCCTCAATTTAGGAGACCAAAACTGTACACAATGCTCCAGGTGTGGCCTCACCAAGGCCTGTACAATTGTAGCAACACCTCCCTGCCCCTGTTCTCAAATCCCCTCGCTATGAAGGCCAACATGCCATTTGCTTTCTTAATCTCCAGCTGTACCTGCATGCCAACCTTCAATGGCTGATGTACCATGACACCCAGCTCTCGTTGCACCTCCCCATTTCCTAATCTGTCACCATTCAGATAATAGTCTGTCTCTCTGTTTTTACCACCAAAGTGGATAACCTCACATTTATCCACATTATACTTCATCTGCCATGCATTTTCCCACTCACCTAACCTATCCACGTCACTCTGCAGCCTCATAGCATGCTCCTCGCAGCTCACACTGCCAACCAACTTAGTGTCATCCGCAAATTTGGAGATACTACATTTTATCCCCTCGTCTAAATCATTAATGTACAGTGTAAACAGCTGGGGCCGCAGCACAGAACCTTGCGCTATAGCACTAGTTACTGCCTGCTATTCTGAAAAGTACCCATTTATTCCTACTCTTTGCTTCCTGTTTGACAACCAGTTCTCAATCCATGTCAGCACACTACCCCCTATCCCATGTGCTTTAACATGGCACATTACATCTTATGTGGGACCTTGTCGAAAGCCTTCTGAAAGTCCAAATATACCACATCAACAGGTTCTCCGTTGTCCACTCTACTGGAAACTAATTCAAAAAATTCCAGAAAATTTGTCAAGCAGATTTCCCTTTCACAAATCCATGCTGACTTGGATCTATCATATCACCTCTTTCCAAATTCGCTGCTATGACATCCTTAATAATTGATTCAATCATTTTACCCACTACTGAGGTCTGCCTGACCGGTCTACAATTCCCTGTTTTCTCTCTCCCTCCTTTTTTAAAAAGTGGGTTTACATTGGCTACCCTGCATTCGATAGGAACTGATCCAGAGTGAATGGAATGTTGGAAAATGACTTTCAATGCATCCGCTATTTCCAAGGCCACCTCCTTAAGTACTCTGGGATGCAGTCCATCAGGCCCTGGGGATTTATCGGCCTTTAATCCCATCAATTTCCCCAACACACTTTACCGACTAATAAGGATTTCCCTCAGTTCCTCCTCCTTACTAGACATTCTGACTCCTTTTATATCCGGAAGGTCGTTTGTGTCCCCCTGAGTGAAAACCGAACCAAAGTACTTGTTCAATTGGTCTGCCATTTATTTGTTCCCCGTTATGACTTCCGCTGATTCTGAATGCAGGGGACCTACGTTTGTCTTTATTAACCTTTTTCTCTTTACATATCGACAGAAACTTTTGCAATCCGTCTTATTGTTCCCTGCAAGCTTCTTCTCGTCCTCCATTTTCCCTGCCCTGATCAAACCCTTTGTCCTCCTCTGCTGAGTTCTAATTTTCTCCCAGTCTCCGGGTTCGCTGCTATTTCTGGCCAATTTGTATGCCACTTCCATGACGAACACTATCCCTGATTTCCCTTGATAGCCACGGTTGAGCCACCTTCCCTTTTTTATTTTTACGACAGACAGGAATGTACAATTGTTGTAGTTCATCCATGCGATCTCTAAATGTCTGCCATTGCCCATCCACAGTCAACCCTTTAAGTAACATTCGCCAATCTATCCTAGCCAATTCACGCCTCATACCATCAAAGTTACCCTTCTTTAAGTTCTGGACCATGGTCTCTGAATTAATTGTTTCCTTCTCCATCCTAATGCAGAATTCCACCATATTATGGTCACTCTTACCCAAGGGGCCACGCACAACAAGATTGCTAATTAATCCTCTCTCATTGCACAACACCCAGTCTAAGATGGCCTCCTGCCTAGTGGTTCCTCGACATATTGGTCTAGAATACCATCCCTTATGCACTCCAGGAAATTCTCCTCCACCTTATTGCTTCCAGTTTGGTGAGCCCAATCTATGTGCATATTAAAGTCACCATTATAATTGCTGCACATTTATTGCATGCACCCCTAATTTCCTGTTTGATGCCCTCCCCAACATCAACCCTGTGTTTGGAGGTCTGTACACAACTCCCACTAACGTTTTTTGCCGTTTGGTGTTCTGCAGCTCTACCCATATAGATTCCACATCATCCAAGCTAATGTCCTTCCTAACGATTGCATTAATCTCCTCTTTAACCAGCAATGCTACCCCAACTCCTTTTCCTTTTATTCTATCCTTTCTGAATGTTGAATACCCCTGGATGTTGAGTAACCAGCCCTGATCACCTTGGAGCCAGGTCTCTGTCATCCCAATCACATCATATCTGTTACCATCTATTTGCACAGTTGATTCATCCATCTTGTTACGGATACTCCTTGCATTCAGACACAAAGCCTTCAGGCTTGTTTTTTTAATACCCTTTGTCGTTTTAGAATTTTTCTGTACAGTGGCCCTTTTTTGTTCTTTGCCTTGGGTTTCTCTGCCCTCCACTTTTCCTCATCTCCATTCTGTCTTTTGCTTTTGTCTCCTTTTTGTTTCCCTCAGTCTCCCTGCATTGGTCCCCATCCCCCTGCCACATTAGTTTAACTCCTCACCAACAGCACAAGCAAACACTCCCCCTCGTACATTGGTTCCAGTCCTACCCAGATGCAAACCGTCCGTTTTGTACTGGTCCCACCTCCCCCAGGACCGGTTCCAAGGCCCCAGGAATTTGAATCCCTCCCTGCTGCACCACTGCTCAAGCTGCGTTATCCTGCGCTTCCTACTCTGAATAGCACGTGGCACTGGTAGCAATCCAGAGATGACAACTTTTGAGGTCCTACTTTTTAATTTAGCTCCTAGCTCCTGAAATTAGTTTCGTCGGACCTCATCCCTTTTTTTACCTATGTCGTTGGTACCAATGTGCACCACGACAACTGGCTGTTCTCCCTCCTTTTTTAGAATGTCCTGCACCCGCGCCGAGACATCCTTGACCCTTGCACCAGGGAGGCAACATATCATCCTGGAGCCTCGGTTGCGGCCGCAGAAACGCCTGCCTATTCCCCTCGCAATTGAATCCCCAATCAATGTCGCTCTCCCACTTTTTGTCCTGCCGTCCTCTGCAAAAAAGCCAGCCACGATGCCATGAACTTGGCTGCTGCTGCCCTCCCCTGATGATTCATCCCCTTCAACAGTCCTCAAAGCAGTGTATCTGTTTTGCAGGGGGATGACCACAGGGACCTCTGCACTACCTTCCTTGCACTACTCTTCCTGCTGGTCTTCAATTTCCTAGCTGGCTGTGCACCCTTCTCCTGCGGTAAGACCAACTCGCTACATGTGCTACTCACGTCATTCTCAGCTTCGTGGAGGCTCCAGAGTGAATCCACCCTCAGCTCCAATTCCGCAATGCGGTCCGTCAGTATCGGGAGGCGGATACACTTCCCGCACACGTAATCGTTAGGGACACCGGAAGTGTCCCTGAGTTCCCACATGGTACAGGAGGAGCATATCACGTGACCGAGCTCTCCTGCCATGACTAGATACACTTAAATTGGTGCCAACACTGTTAAAAGGTTACTAATTGATATAAAAAAGAAAAAGAAAAACAACTTACCAATCACCAGCCAATCACTTACCCCTTTGGCTGTGACGTCACCTTTTTTATTCATTTCTACTCCATTTCTGCTTATTCTCCCGGCTGGAGCTGCACAAGCACGCCTTTTTTAGGCATCAACACGCACCTCGAGCTCCCGCCTCCGATCTGCCGCCGCGTCCCGTAGCCGCTGGGCCTTTTATAGGCCTCACCATGCACCTCGAGCTCCGGCCTCTGATCTGCCGCCACCTATCGCAGCCGATGGGCCTTTTATAGGCCTCACCACGCACCTCGAGCACCCGCCTCCGCTCTGCCGCCGCCTCTCGCAGCCGCTGGCTGGGCCTTTTAACGGCCTCACCACGCACCTCGAGCTCCTGCCTCTCCTACCATGCAATCTGTGTTATCTGCACCCAAACTCTCTCATAGTCCGCAAGCTATCTTAACCCACAACCTCTCCAAACCCCCACCCACAAGCTCTCTTACCTCCAAAGTTCTCCGAGCCCCCAAGAAGTCCTACCCTCCAGGTTCTTCCCTAAATTCTGCTTCCACTCCAACGCTCCTACCCTCATGCTCTCCGACCACAAACTCTTCTACCATCCCCACCCCCACACAAAGGTCTCCTACTCAACAAGCTCTAACTTCACCGCCACCCACGCTCTCCCTTCCCCCAAGCTATCGCCACCCCCCAAGATCTCTCTTCCCTCAACACGCTCCCTCTTCCACCTGCACCCCCGAGCTTTCTTCTACCTCGAACATGCTCTCTTCTTGCCCCCAAAACACTCCTACCCCCCATGATCTCCTCCCTCCACAAGCTCTCCTAACACCCGTGAGCTCTCCTACAAACCAAGGTCTCCTTCCCCCGCAAGATCTCCTAACCTCATGCTCTCCTTCCCCACAAAGCGCTCCTACACCCACAGCTCACCTACCTCACAATCTCTCCTACACCCTAAGCTTGCCTAGCACCCAAGCTATCTTACTCCCCCTAAACTCTCCTAATCCAAAGCTCTCCCACCGCCCCTAAGCATCCTACCCCCAAGTTTTTCTACCACCCCCAAGTTCTTCTATCACCTTCCAAGCACTTCTATCGCCCCAATATCTCCTACACCCCATTCTCTAATATCTCCCCAAGCTCTCTTACACTCCCAGGCTCCACTAACCCAAAGCTCTCCCACAACCCGCCAAGCTCTCCTAACCACCAAGCGCTTCTATCACCCAAGTTCTCCTAACGCGCCCAAGCTCTCCTACCCACTGAAGCACTAATACCGTCCCACAAGCTCTCCTACACCAAAGCTCTCCTACCCCCTCCAGGCTCTCCTATCCCCCAATTTCTATCCCCGCAAGCTCTCGCTCACACCCAATCTCTCTCTCCCTGGCCAAGCTCTTTCTCTCCCCCTCAAAGCTGTATCTTGCCCCCTCCGCAAGCTCCCTCTTCCCCCCAAGCCCTATCACCCCCATCAAGCTCTCTCTTCCCCCCCATGCTCTCTGTGCCCCCCAAGCTCTCCTTTCTCTCCAAAGCTCTCCAACCCACAAGCTCTCCTACCCCCCGCCAAAGTTTCCCGAGACTTTCCAAATCTCTATTTCCCGCTAAAAGCTCTGCTACCACCGCAAGCTCTCCTAGCACCTCAAGCTCTCATACCCACCCACCTTTCGTACCCCCAAGCACTCCTAACACCCCAAGCTCTCCTACCCCCGCAATCTCTCCTAAACCCGCAAAATCTACCACAACAAAAGATCTCCTACCCACTCAAGCTCTGCTGCCCCCAAGCTCTCCTAATCCTCCCTCAAGAGCTCCTACCCGCCCAAGCTCTACTACCTCCCAAGCCCTCCCGCACCAATCTCTCTCCCTCCCAGCGCTCTCTCCCAAAAGCTCTCCCCCGACAAGCACTCCACCACACCACCCAAGTTCACTTCTCACCCCTCAAGCTCTCTTAACCCACAAGCTTCTACCCCATCCCAAGCTCTCATACTCCCCAAGCCCTCTTCCACCCACCAAGCTCCCTTCTACCCCGAAGCTTCCTTCTACCCGCGAAGCTCTCTTCCACCCCAAAGCTCTCTTCTACCCACCGAAGTACCAATCTACCCCTCCAAGCTCACCAACCCCCAAGCTCTCCTACGCCCCTAGCTCTTCGATCCCCCAAATACTCGTACCCGCAAATGCTCTCCTAAACTCCCCTAGTCTCTCCTAACCCAAGCTCTCCATCCCCACCAAGCTCTCCTACCCCCTAAACACTCCTACCTCCCAAGCTCTCCTTCGCCCCAAACACTCTTACCCTACAAGCCCACCTTCCTCACCAAGCTCTCCTAATCTCCCAAATTCTCCTAAACCCCTAGCTCTCCTAACTCCCGAAGCTCTCCTTTCCCACCAAGCTCTCCTACCCACTTAGCCACCCACCACCCCCCCCGGCCCAAGCTCTCCTAACGATGTGTGCAGGAGCTGTCTCGAGCTCCAACTGCTTGAACTCCACGATCAGCGGGCAGAGACAATAAGATGCTATCACAATGATAAGAACTACGTCGATAGCACGTTTTAGGAGGTTATCTCCCTTGGAGCTTAAATACGTGCAGGTGGAGGAGATGTGGGTGACCACCAAACATAGTAATTGTGCTAGGCAGGTAGCAGAGGAGTCCATCTCGCTTTCCAACCGATATTCAATTCCCAGTATCGGGAAGGATGATGGTGCCTCTGGGGACTGCAGTCAGAGCCAATTCCAAGGCAGCACGAGTGGCTCACCCGCACAGGTAAAAGGGACAAAGAACAAAAGCGCCCTAATGATAGGTGATTCTATAGTGAGAGGAACAGACAGGCGTTTCTGCGGCGGTAGACGTGACTCCCGAATACTTTTGTGCCTCCCTCATGCCTTGGTCAAGGACGTCACAGAGCGGATGCAGGGCATCCTGGGGTGGAGAAAGTAAACAGCTCGAGGTCGTGGTCCATATCGGGTCCAACAACATAGGTAAAATGTGGGATGAGGTCCGAGAGAAGAATTTAGGGAGGGAGGAAGAAAATTAAAGTTTAGGACATCAAAGGTAGTAATCTCCGGGATAATACTGGTGCCACGTGCTAATGAGTACAAGAATAGAAGGATAGAGAGGATGAACACGTGGATGGAAAATTGGTGTAGGAGGGTGTTCTTTAAATTCTTGAGACACACTGGTTGGGATGGGACCTGTACAGATCGGACGGGTTGCACCTTAACAGCGCCTGGGAGCAATATCCTCGCGGGGAGTGTTACTAGTGCTGTTGGGGAGAGTTTAAACTAGTTTGGCAGCGGGATAGGAACCTGACACGAATTCAAAAAGGAAGGAAGTAACGCAGAGATTGGACAGCAAGAATCCAGAAGTCGAATCTGTAATACAGAGGAAACAGGGCTTTATATGCAGGGAGCAAGCAGGTCTTCCTGTGCTGAATGAGATATACTTTAATGCAAGGAATAGACCGAATAAGACGGATGAGCTAAGAGTACAGGTAGACACTTGGGAGTATGATATTATAGCCTTTACAGAAACATGGCTGAAAGAGGGGCAGGTTTGCCAGCTCAATATTCCTGGTTATAGGATTTTTAGACAAGACAGAAACGGGGGTTAAAAAGGGCGGGGGGCAGGGGGCTGTGGGACTAATTAAAGAAAATTTGACTGTGGTGAGGACGGATGATATGTTAGAGGGATCATTAACTGAGGCCATGTGGGTCAATGGAACAATAAAAAGGGGCGATCACACTGCTGGGAGTGTATTATAGGACCACAAATATTGTGAGGGATATAGAGGAGCAAATATGTAGGCAAATTGTTGTGAAACTAAAAATCATCGGGTCGCAATAGTAGGGGATTTTAACTGTGCAAATATTGATTGGCACATCGTAAGTGTGAAGGGTGAAGAGGGTGCAGAATTCTTGAAATGTATTCAAGAGAACTTCTTTAGTCAGTTTGTAGCAAGCCCAACACGAGAGGGAGGAGTCTTGGATTTAGTCTTAGGGAATGAAGCTGGGAATGTTGAAGGGTGGGAGCTCACCGTCACGTACTGTGCATAAAATAACACCTTCAGCAGTCGTGAACTGTAGATGGCAGAGCCTACACGCCTGCAGAGATTCGACGAGGATGAGAGAGTCCGCTTTGGGGCGTGAATGCGAATCCATTTATATTATATTGGCATTGCGGTGATAGTCAGCGAGCCCGTCAATATCGATTCAAGCACTGCATGTGCAAAGGCAAGATACAATGGGGCACCTCCAGCGAATATGCAAACGCTGCGCGACTCCACACGTGGCAGATTCGGCAAGGAGATGAGCTATCCGGCGCGGATCACGCTGAACGAGTAAGAGATGCAACTCGACCCGAGGATAAAATGGAAGTGTATGGGATACAAACCTTCACCACCAAAATACTCCGATAATGTTGAAAGTCAAATTAAACAGCATTCCAGTTTCCATTGAATTGGACACGGGGGCGAGTCAGTCAATTATGAGCCAGAAGGCTTTTGAGAAACTGTGGCAACAAGGCGCAAAGGCCAAAACTTACCTCTTTTCACAAAAAGCTGCGCACTTACACCAAAGAGCTCATACATCATTGGCAGTACGGCAGTGCAGTCATCGTACGATGGAACTGTGCAAATTTATCACTGTGGATTGTACCAGGCGATGGCCCAACGCTTTGCAGCAGAAGCTGGTTAGGAAAGATCAAATGGAACTGGGGCGCCATCAAAGCACTTTCTTCGGTGTATGACGCCTCGTGCGCCCAAGTGCAAAACAAATTCCCGTAGTTATATGAGCCCGGCATCGGCAACTTCACATGCGCAAAAGTGCGGATCCATCTCGTCCCTGATGCACAGCCTGTTCATCACAAATCACGAGCGGTCCCATATATGATGCGAGAGAATGTCGAGATCGGGCTGGACAGACTTCAATGAGTGGGATCATATCGGCAGTCGAGTGCAACGATTGAGAGAGTCTAATGTCTTCAGTGTTGAAAAGCGATGCGATGGTCAGAATCTGTGGTGAATACAACGGAACGATCAATCGAGTCTCGTTACAGAACCACTACCCAAAGCGGATGACCTGTTCGTAATATTAGCAAGGGGTATGTCTTTCACCAAGTTATATATAACCTCTGCTTACATGACACAGGAGGTGCCATAATCTTTGACAACATTGACGTGCATCAACACGCACAAAGGACTGTTTTCATAAACCACAAGTGCCTTTTTGGGATTCGCTTGGCTGCGGCCACCTTCCACAAAAAGCTGGAGAGTTCCGCACACCATGGTGTTTCAAGACGACATACTGATCTTCGGTCGCATCACAGCTGAACACTTGCACAACCAGGAAGATGTTCCAATGTGACTGGGCAGAGTAGGACTCAGGCTGAAATGCTCCAAGTGTGTTCTCTTGGTGCCAGAGGTGGCATTTTGGGGGAGATGGTATCAGACCCACAGACTCAAAGACAGAGGCCGTCAAGAATGCATCCAGACCAAAGAATGTGACGGAACTGTGTTCGTTCCTGGGATTTCTCAACTATTTTGTTGACTTTCTACTTGGGTTGAGCACTTTGCTGGAATCTTTACATTTATTGCTAGGCAAGAGTGATGACTGGGTCTGGGGTAAATCTAAAGTGACAGCATTTACTAAGGCCAGAAACCTGCTGATTTCTAACAAAGTGAACTGGATCTGGCGCATGTTGTTCCAAATCACGTGGATGTCCGTCAGGTCGAAGCTGTTTACTACCCCATCGAAATACCTGGAGTGTAAAGTCAGCACTTCAATGTGGGGGTTGTACATGTGCACTGTGATAGTGCATTTCCTCTGTGGTAGAATGGTGAACAGTGGTTCCAAAGTCAGCATTGACCATAGTGGTTCACTCGCCTCCTTCAATCCATTCAGCAATTTCAGGCATTCGGTGACGTTTTTGAAGGTTACATCTAAGGTTACTTGCAGTTGCGTAACCCACATTTGAAGACATCGCAAGGGTCAGCACTCCCGAAATGAAACGGGCTGGCAGGTCCTCGAAGAACAACCTTCTTGATCATGGTTACACCACTGCCAGATAATTATGCTTTGCTTTCGCCCACACTGCCCCCCGACATCATCCGCTGGCTCGTCACGTCACAATGACTCATGCCTACAATTTACCATGTCCCTTCATTAACAAAGTGCTGCTGCTTTGACAAGTCAATTCTGTTAAATTATAGCAAAAGAGAATGATATCTCCTTGGGAAAACACTGCAGCAACATGGAAGATGCCCTCCTTATTTGCATATTACCCTTAAAAGGAAATCGAAAATTCCTCACCAACATGCATTCATGCGTAGTTAAGTTTTCCACAAATAAATCCCAAGATATATATATTGCATGTGAGGTAAATATTTGTCATATCATTAGAAGAAAAGTAATTCAAAATCTGATGTGTTTGAAAAAGCAACGTTCACGTTTTGATAATAGGAAGACCAATCGGGACATCGTGAGCTTGGGGCCGATCGCGTCTTCGTCACAACAACATCAATAACAAAAAACAATATTTATATAGCGCCTTAATCCCAATGCATTTCCCAGAAATAACACCTGTGAGATTTAGCCCCTGTAGAGGAACCATTCATGCAATCTCTTAGCATTCCTAATATCATTTTTAATTTTGTCTCTTAAGTTTCTATAATTCTCCAATCATTCATTAGTATTTAACCGTTAATCCTCCCCTGTAAGTCCGTAGACATCCAAGGGACTCTGGACTTACTTTCCCAGCCTTTTACTTGATGTGCACATGTTTGGCATTAGCCTTCACGATATCCTCCCAGAATGGCTCCCACTGTTCCGACAATGATTTACCTACAAGTAGCTGTTTCCTGCCCACTGTGGCCTAAACACTCCTCAACTTGGCAAAATTAGCTTTTCCCCAATTTGGGATTTTATTACAGCCCTTCATTTTCATTATCCACAGCTAACTTGAGTCTGACTGAATTATGGTCACTAGCACCCAATTGCTCTCCCACTGATACCCCTTCAACCTGCCCAGCTTCATTTCCCCCCAAAAAGTCAAAACGGCCACATCTCGTAATGGACTTGTTACATAGTGACTAAAATAAGTTCTATTGAATACATTTTAAGAATTTTACACTCTCTCCGCTTCACACTATATATGTCCCAATATTTAGATAGTTAAAATCCCATACAATTACGACCCTATGGTTTATGCACCGCAACAATTTGCCTAGAGATTTTAACCGTCATCTCCCTCCCTCAGTTTGGGGGTCTATAATACACGCGCAGCAGTGCGATAACCACTTTTTTATTGTTCAATTCGTCGCATATGACCACATTTGATGATCATTCTAACATATCATCACTCTTGTATTCTATGGCTCGGCAAAATAACGAAATCATTCCGTATGCCTTCTGAACAATCTTTACTGCCTCTTCGGCTACATTCACGGATCTGTGGACATGCATTCAAAGTTCGCTTTGTTCCACTACATTTCTCAGTGTCCTGCCATTTAACGTTCGTTCCATTGCCTGGTTCGCCCTCTACAAATTCATTACCTCACGATTCTACGGATTGGTTTGCATAAGCCACGATTCTGCTCAGCTGACCAGTTCATTGACATCTTCCTGCATTCAACAACTTTATTTTTCATTATCAACCACATAGCCGATCTTTGTATCATCTACATCCGTTTTGATCATATGCCCTTCATTCAAGTCTAATTCATTGATAGATACTACAAGGAAAAGGAAACTCCGATGGATCCTCACTCGATCAGCCTTCCAGTTGCAAATGCACCTATTGCTCTTTGCTTCCTGACTCCGAGACAATTTCGGATTCAATTTGCCACTTTGCCTTAGATCCCATGGGATTTTACTTTCCTGAGCTGTCTGTCATATGGGACCTTGTCATAAGCCTTGCTACAATCCACATGCACTAAAAAAATGCACGATCCTCATCGGCACTCCTTGTTACCTCCTCGGAAAATAAAATCAAGTTACTCAGACACGACCTTCCCTTAACAAATCCATGCTGACTGTCCTTTATTAATCTGTGTCTTTCCAAATGAATATTTATCCTGTTCCTGAGAATCTTTTCAAATAATGTTCCGACAACCGAGGTAAGGCTGTCTGGTCTTTAATTGGTCATCTATCCATTTTTAAACAAACGTACGACATTAGCAGTCCTCCAGTCCTTTGGCACCACACCTGCAGCCAGCTAGTATTTTGATGGTCAGATCATGGCCTATTTCCTCTTTTGCTTCTGTCGGCCCTGTTGGGTTATTCACTTTTAAAGCTGTTAAATCGCTTTATACGACCTCTCTCACTATGTTTATTTCAGTCAATATTTCACACTTCGTCCTCTTCCATCGTCTGCATTGCCTCTCACTTTTGTGAAAACAGTTGCAAAGTATTCATTAAAAGCATACCCAACTATCCTGCCTCCACACACAGATTACCTTTAGGGTCTCAAATGATCCCTACACTTTCTTTAGATATTCTTTGCTCTTAAAGTATTTGTAAATCTTTGCATTTTCCTTGATTTACGTGGCAATATATTTTCATTCACTCTTTCCTTTCCCAATTGCCTTTAAAATTTCAACTTTGCACTTTCTTTAGTTCTCTAGAGTTTCTGAACTGTTGAGCTATGGCATATGTACCCCTACTTTCTTTATTCTGTGCTGCAAGCGCCTTGACATCCAATGGGGCTTTAGTTTTTTTAGTCTCACCCTTTTCCTTTGAGGAAATATACTTGTGCTGAACCCTGAGGATCTGCACCTTGAATGTCACTCAATGTTATAACACAGTTTTTGCTTCAAGTAGCTGTTTCCAGTCTACTTTGGCTAAATCCGATTTCAGTTTAGCAAAATTGTCTTTTCCCGAATTGAGATTTTGTATTCCTGGTCTAACTTTGTCAATTTCAATAACTACACTAAATCTAACCAAGTTATGATCACAAGCCCCACAATGCTTCCCATTGATGCACCTTCCATCTGATCAGCATCATTCGCTCAAGCTAAGGACAGAACCATCACCTATCATATTGATCTTGCTACATATTGGCTAACAATGATCTCCTGAATAAATTTCTTGAATTCTACACCGGCTATAAATTTCACACCAACTCTATTGTAGTCAATATTAGGGTAGTTGAAATCGCCTACTATTACTGCCCTCAAATGTTTGCATTTCTCAGACATTTGCCTACATATTTGCTCATCAATCTCCCTCTGGGCGTCTATAGTACACTCGCAGCCCAATTTATGTTCTTCAATTTATCTCATATAGCCTGAATTGAAGACCCTTCGAACACATTATCTCTCCTCACAGCTGCAATTATATACTTAATCAATACTGCGATCCCCCCTCCCCTCGGTTTTATTCCCCTCTCTCACCCGGCTGACAAACGTGTAACCAGGAATGTTGATACGACATACCTGCCCTTCTTTCAGTCATGTCACAGTAACAGCTCCAATATCACTCACCTCGCAGGCACATGGCACCAGGAGTAAGCCGAAATTACAAACTTTAAGGTGCTGTTTTTATCGTCATCTTAGATGTTCTGTCGAACGAGGATGATGTGTTTCCTCATGACTTCACAGATGTTTCAATGAAGGACCCGATAATTCAATCCTGAACTCCAAGTGAAGTGGTGGAAGATGCCTGCACCTGTATGTTTTTAACGTGTGTTGATCGTTGCACATCAGGCACCATCGGGACTTGACAGAGCAAGGATTTTATCTAGTGCCATGGGTTAAGCAGGACGACTGGAGAACTGCTCTGCTGCATGGACCTAGTGCACGCACATTTCGCAGTGTGGGCTGATCCGTGTTACCCCTGGGCCCTCGGCTATTCTTGGCCCCGTACCCTCATTTTTCGCACCTCCGCCACGTACTGTCAGCACTCCTCCACCACAATCATTCACTCCACTTCCACCGCGATCTCTCAACTTTTCTCCACCACGATCTCTTGCCGTTCCTCTGCATCAAAAGCATTCAGTGCCATCCGCCACGATTTCTCACTGATCCTCCACCAAAATATCTGGCCGCTTCTCCGCCACAAACATTCGGCGCATCTTCGCCATGATTTCTCGCCGCTCCTCCACCACAAAGAAAATTGCTGCACCTCATGCTTTTTAATCTCTCTCCTAGATCCCCAAAGTCTGCCTGCAGTGCTTCATCTCACTTACGACCTGTGTCATTGGTATCATAATGGATCAAGTCCTCTGGCTATTCACCTTATTCCCCCAGCATCCCCTGCAACCGCTCAGTTATACTCTTATTCCTGCACCATTGAGGCAACATATCATCCTGGAGTGATGCCTGCGGCATGTCTACATGGCTAACTATTGAATCTTTTACCAATATTGCTCCCACTCTTCTTCCTACCCCCTGTGCAGCTGAGCTGGCAGTGGTATCGTGGACTGGACTCTGGCTGCATTCCCGGAAGAACCATCGCCACCCCCCCACACCCAACCAGCATTCAGAACAGAAAGCTGGTTGGAGAGTGAGATGCACTCAGGTGAATCCTGATCTACCTGGCTGTTCCTCCTCTTCAATCTGGCGGCCACACATTCATTCTCACCCTGCACACTTTTAAGGTGCGAGGTGACCAACTCAAGAAACGTGCTATCCACTAAGTTGTCAGCTTCGCGGATGCACTGCAGTGATTGTCCCACTGATATGACTTCCATCTGCCAATTTGTTTTCACGCGCAATTAACCTATCTATATCCCGTCGCAGAAGCTTTGTGTCCTTGTCACAATTTGCTTTCCCACCCGTCTTTGTATCATCAGCAAACTTGGCTACATTACACCCGGTCCCATCATCCAAGACATTAATCTAGATTGTAAATAGTTGACCCCTGTCTCACCCCACTAGTCACTGCTTGCAAACTGGTAAATGATCCATTCATCCAGACTTCGGTTTTCTGATAATTAGCCGATATTTTATCCCCAACCCCCTGAGATTGTACCTTGTGCAGTCATCTCTTATGTGGCATTACTCGAAAGCCATGTAGATATCCAAATACACCACGTCTACTGGTTCCCCTTAATCCAGCTGCTCGTTAGATCCCCAAAGCACTGCAGCAAATTTGTCAATCATCAATTCATTTTAATAAAACCATGCTGATTCTTCTTGATTGAATCATGCTTTGCCTAGTGCAGCGCTACTGCTTCCTTCATAATGGACTCCAGCATTTTCTCAACGACAAATTTTAGGCTAACTGCTCGATAGTTTCCTGCTTGTTAGCTGCCTCATTTTTATAAATAGCGGCATTACATTTGCAATTTTCCAAGCCGCTGGGAGCGCTCCAGATTCCCGGTCATTTTCGTAAGTAACAACAATGCATTCACTAAAATAAAGCAACTACTCTTAAGAACCTAGGATGTAAGTAATCAGCTCCAGGGAACTGGTCCGCCTTTTGTCCGATAAGGCATTAAGTTCCTCTCCACTATCGCCCCTTTTTCTTTCACGATTAGGATGGTTTTCGAGCCTACTACATTCGAACTTCGGCCTTTGACCGGAACAAAATATGTGTTCAACGACTATGTCAATTCCGTGTTCTACAATGTTAATGTAACAGTCTCATTCTCCAGGGGACAAACATTTCGTTTCGCAAATATTTTCCAGTCAATGCACCTGTAGAAATTCTTACTATCTGTTTTTACAATTTTTACATGTCGTGCAGTCCATCAGACCCTGGGGATTTATCGGCCTTCAACCCCATCAAATTCCCCAACACAATTTGTCGACTAACAAGGATTTCATTCAGTTCCTCCTTCTTACTGGACTCTCTGACACCTCTTATATCCGGTAGGTTGTTTGTTTCCTCCTCAGTGAATACTGAACGAAAGTACTTGTTCAATTGGTCTGCCATTTCTTTGTTCCCCGTTATGATTGCCCGTGATTCTGACTGCAGGGGACCTACATTTGTCTTTACTAACCTTTTTGTCGTTATATATCTATAGAAACTTTTGCAGTCCGTCTTAATATTCCCTGCAAGCTTCCTCTCATACTCTATTTTCCCTACCATAATTATACCCTTTGTACTTCTCTGCTGAGTTCTAAATTTCTCCCAGTTCCCAGTTTCACTGCTTTTTCTGGCCAATTTGTATGCTACTACCTTGGCTTTAATACTATCCCTGATTTCCCTTGATAGCCACGGTTAGCCACCTTCCCTTTTTTTATTTTTACACCAGACAGGGATGTATAATTGTTGTAGCTCAATCCATGCGGTCTCTAAATGTCTGCCATTGCCAATCCACAGTCAACTCCTTAACTATCATTCGCCAATCTATCCTAGCCAATGCACGCCTCATACCTTTAAAGTTAACCTTCTTTAAGTTCTGACCATGGTCTCTGGATTAACTGTTTCATTCTCCATCCTAATGTAGAATTCCACCGTTTTATGGTCACTCTTCCACAAGGGGCCTCGCAAAACGAGATTGCTAATTAATCGTCTCTCATTACACAGCACCCAGTCTAAGATGGCCTCACCCCTAGTTGGTACCTCGACATATTGGTCTCAAAAACCATCCATTATGCACTCCAAGAAATCGTGCTACATCGTATTGCTTCCAGTTTGGTTAGCCCGATCTATATGCATGTCAAAGTACCCATGATAACTGCTGCACTTTTATTGCATGCACCCCTAATTTCCTGTTTGATGCCCTCCCCAACATCACTACGACTGTTTGGAGATCTGTACACAACTCCCGCTAACGATGTTTGCCCTTTGGTGTTCTGCAGCTCTACCCATATAGATTCCACATCATCCAAGAAGAAGAGGGGGGTCTCTTATTATTTTGAGGATGCGATCCTGTGTGTGGTAGACAAAAAAAGCGAGCTCGCAGTACAAATATAGAAATCAGTAAAAGTGACTTACTGGTTAACAAGTTCAATAAAAGCGAATCATGTGCGAGGCTTTATTTCTAGAGGTATAGCTTTGAGACTCAATGAAGTTTCCCTGGGTATCCTTTCCCTGTAAAAAAGAAGGTTGTAGGGTGATCTAATAGAGGACCTTAAAATTATGAAAGGGTTTGATAGAACATATAGAGAGAGAATGCTTACGCTTGTGGGGACAAGCATAAGTGGAGCTAATGAATGTAAGACAGTCAACCAGAAATACAACAGGGAATTCAAAATAAACTTACATATTCAAATATTGGTGGGGATGTGGAGCTCGCTACAACAGGGAGTGGTTGGAGCAATTAGTATTAATGCATTTAAGGAGAGGCTAGACACGCATATGAGGGAGAATGCAATAGACGGTTATGCTGATAGATTTAGATGAGGAAAGACGATAGGTGGCTGAATTGGATTATGTCATGAATATGGCATGGAATGGTGGGGCCTACTAACCGGTTGATTTGCCATTGATATTGAAGAAGAAAGCTGCAGAGAGCAGGAAGATATCAAAGTACTGGTGTCGGAGTATAAATCTACATCAAAGAACAAGATTCGGTCATCCGTCTGCTTTAAGTGGAAAAGCACACACGTTTAATATACGTATTTGTTGACGTGGACACATCCGAGCTCATTACTCAGGTTCCGCAACCCGAAACGCCAGAAACTCCCCGACTGGCCCAGAGTGCCCCATATTTAAGATCGCATACTACAACTGCGTGTGTCATCAAGGTTACAAGAGAACAATAGACACATTTCGCAACAAGGAACATGAGACCCTGTGGTCATTGTTTAAACATTCTGTTCCCCTTTATCAGCAAAAGAAAAAGCAAATATCTGTAAGAACAAACGTGCAGCTGTGTACACCCTCCATCCGTACCTTGTCTTGCTTCCCCTCTCTTCGTGACACAAGGTCAGCGGACGTTGGAGACCACATTAGGTTCATAGCAGGGAGTACAATATAATCCCCTGCAATATCACTCCTTTTGTTCCTTGGCTAGACCAATTGATCACCTTTGTCACTCCGGTTCGCATTTCCCCCTCCCCTGCTGTGGTGATCAGCCGCTATGTTGGCGAGAACTGATATCTAGAAGTTTCTGATTTAGATTCCTGAAATCAATAATTTCTTTACATCCAATTAAGTGGTCAGCGTTCGCTTCTTTGCCCTGCGGTGTTTATAAGATATCCAACGCAGAAACAACTATCACAATGCCAAAACCAATCAGCAGCCGCTAATATGTGTGAGATTATTCATATTCAAGGTAGTATATTAACATTCAGTCTCCAGTTTCACACCTTCTTATACCAAGGCTAATATTGAAGGCCTTTCACAATATCTTCATCCAATACACGTAGCTCTTTTTCGATAACGTGGTATCGTGCCAGCAGGGGGTATTTTATATATCTCACGTCCTCAGGCAGGTGAGGCATTGAGGCTGCCAGTTTACTGTCGTATTGGTATAAAGCTTGCTGAATTTCATCAGTCAGGTTCAGTGTAAACGTTTCTCGAGCATGGAAATACGTAATTTCTGCTCTTTCATTATCGGTAGCCTCGGGGTGAGCAGAAGTTGGGTTTAGTGATGTTACACTGATAAATACCATAGTCATAAGCTAGTTGTCTGGTTACCACACAGTATTCCCCTTTTCCACGGTCGGCTGAGTTTGTGGGTTCTAACTCTGATGGGCTCATTTCCAAGACATATCCCTGTGTCTGATTAAATCCGCACTCGTCCTTACTCCCCCAGTTCACTGGATGTGTACAAATCGTTCGGCATCCTATTATGATAATGAGATCCCTCTCATGGTTCCGTTCCATTTGATCGCATATTGATCCATCGGGTAATAACGCATGTTGTTCTCAACCCGGATTAGCCCCAGGTTCTCTACCTCAAACTGCAGATAAGGTCCATACTTCCCCTTTTCCATTACTGGAATCATTCGGACCATCCCCACCAGGGCAGAATGGGAATCGTTGCCGGTACACAATATCTTAACTTCGTTCTCCGCATTTCCAAGATGCAATTTACTAATTGCCAGTGCGAGCTCGTATGTACCTTTATTTCGAGCTTATCATCAGTCCATTTTAACCGTTCTATTTCCCCCTCACCGGACCGTGTTCCATTAAAACGATCTGTCTGCCCACTGAATTTACAATTATTTAGACAGACCGCCTGCACGTCGGTCCCCTCCCCCACTCCATTATCATCAATCCATCTAGTCCCGCAAAACTTTCCTTGTTGTCTTTCCCCCCCGAGTGGGTTACGACAGTCAAAAGTTGTCGTATTGTCCTCACCATATTTAAACAATACATGGAAGTGCATTTAATGTGCCACAACCTAGAGTGCTACGTACCAATTGCTGTAAAGTGGCATTAGGCTAGATAGCTCTTGGTCAGCTGGTGCAGACACGATGGTTCGAAATGCTCTCCGTCTGTGCGGTCAATATATAAGATTCTATGATTCGGTATCCTATGCAATCCGATGTAACACGATCTAATCCGATATAGAATCCGGGCAGATGGTGGATATTCTGTGTTAATTTCTCACCTCCTGCTTCCCAAACACTTTCCACCATCTACAAGGCACAAATCTGGAGTGTTTTGCAATGCAGTTACTTACCTGGATCTGTGTAGCTCCAACGACACTGAAGACGTTCGACAGCTTCCACCACAAAGCAACTAGCTTGATTGGCACCCCATCCACCACGTAAAACATTCACTGCCTCCACCAGCGGCTCACAGTGACTGCAGTGTGTACCATCGAGAAGTTGCACCGCAGCAACTCGCAAAGGCTCCTTCAACAGCATCTCCCAATGCCGCAACCACTACCACCTTGAAAGGCAAGGACAGCAGCTGTCGGGGAGCAGCATCACGTCCAAGTTACGCACCATCCGGACTTGACAAATCGATCACTGTAGCCTCATTATCACTGGGTCAAAATCCTGCAAGTCCCTCCTTAACAATATTGTCAACACATGGACAGTAGTGGCTCAAGATGGCTGCTCACCACTACATTTTAAAGGGAAATTAGGAAAGGGCAAAACATGCTGGCCTTGCCAGCGATGCCCAAATCCCAGGAATTAATTAAATAAACTTAAAAAATGAATGGCTATATTTGCAAGATTGTAGAGCTTTGATCTGATCCATCGGTTGTTGGATCACTTAGCCGTGTCTATAACATTTTGTCTGCTGTTTTTTGTTTTGTGTGTATGTCGTCCTGTGTTCTAATGTTCCGAGGTTTTCACCTCACGATAAGAAGCCTGGTGCTGCAACTGGCTTTATCTTTTACCCTTGTCATTGAACCAGTGTTGGTCCTCTGCTCAGAAGGTGAAGATAGAGTGAGGTATATACTGGCCCATAAGATTACAGATTGTGTGGAATACAATACTGCTGCTGATGTCGACAGCACCTCATGGACGACCAGTTTCGAGCTGCTGGATCGGATCACAATCTGTCCCATTTAGCACAGTGATAATGCCACACAACACGATGGAGAGTGTCCTCCGTGTGAATAAAGGACTTGGTGTCCAGAAGTACTGTGCAGTGTTCACTGCTATCAAAACTATCTGGGACAGACGCAAGTGCGTCAGACAGATTGGTGCGGACGACGTCAAGTAGGTTTTCTACTGTCGGAGAGACAAAGCTGAGGGAGCTATGCATTGTCGGAGTTGCTGTCTTGTGGATGAAATTTAAACCGAGGTCCAGTCTACCCTCCGAGCTGGACGAAAAACATCACAAGGCCATTATTTGGAAGAAGAGCAGGGGAGTTTACCCCGGTCTCCTCAACCAGCATCTGGTTTCTATCGCATTGTGCATTTTTCATGGTGCAAATCTGCTTTTGCATTCCTACATTACAATAGTGACCATATGTTAAATATACTTCATTTGCTCTGAAGCACTTTATGACATCCTGAGGTGAAAGTCCCTGTGGAAATTCAAGGTTTATTCTCTTACAGCATCTGAAACAATCGATGAGAACAAGGCCGATTAGCTTAGTTTGGTAGAGCGTGGTTGTAATAAAGATAAGGTCATGGTTTCGATCATCGTATTGAAAATTTATTTTATTTTTGGTGGTGCGGTACTGGTATCTTAGTTTTATTATTTCAGAGCAGTTTAAACATTGAGGAACGGAGCTCACACAGGACCTGCAATACTTTGAAGCAATGCTTCAAAACCTTAGATCTGCCGAGAGCTCATGGACCTGCGGAGTGTTTCCATCATTAAATGAACAATTCCACACCCTCCGGGACATTGTGCCTTCTCTTATTTCAATCAGTGAATGGCTCAGTGTCGCTTATTGGTTTGCTGTGAAAAGTATGCAAATGAAATGAATACAATTCGGGTGTGTTCGCTCATTATCACCATTCGTCTGCTGTAAACCGCAGAGGCCGTTTGCCCTAATGGGTAAGGCGTTTCACATAACTGAAAATCTCGATGTTATCAGAAGATTGCAGATTCGAGTCATTATCCTGGTCGTTGTGTTAAATCTCGTTCAACTTTATGAAACCAAATCACATTCGCTGTAATCATCTGATGGTAATTTCCACCTAAACATTGCAGGGTTCTTTGTTTAAATATATTTGTTGCATGATGTTTGCTATGTATATTGCTCACCGATCTTTGCAAACAGTTTGCAACAAACTAATCACTAATTAATCCCGATAAGGTAAAAGGTTTTCCAATTGGAACCACTGCTTCGCGTCATTAAGGGGCAGTATAGAGAACGGTGATCACATTCTGGTCCAGTAATGACCACAGGGAACCCATTAAAAACATGTTCGCTGTACAATCGCTGCGAGCAGAACTTGAATGTGCGCGGGTAAACCGTTTAAATTTCGAGTTCAACGCCTTAACCACTCGGCCATCGCAGCTACACAATGGAGTTGCTCAATCGGCCAATAGGCGGTAGGAATATCAAGCAATTGGACGACATGCTTGCCCTGTTGTATCTCCCAGTCGATGTGAAAATTAAATCGTAGTATTGTGGAATCTCACGGCACAGAAGTGAGCAGTTCGGCAAAAACTAAAATGATTTACTTATCGGGAAAGACTGAACAAAATGGGGAGCTTTTGAATAGAAAAGACAAGGCAGAAACGGATTTTACATTTATGAATGGTTTTGGTCGTTTCGACGTAGAGACAATATTTGCTATTGTTTGCGTGATAAACTCAGTAGTCCATTCAAGAGTAACTTCTTGACCCAATGAGTGGTTAGAATGTGGAATATGCTACCACAAGCAGTAGTTGTGGCGACTAGCAAAGATGCATTTAAGAGGGTGTACCTCAGCACTTTTGTGAAAATGTATTAGAAGAATATGCTGATAGGATGAAGTGAATTAGGGCAGAAGGGCGCTCCTGTGCCGCATTATCTCCTGCAAAATCTGTTGGGGAAAATGTTCTCTTTATATGTTGCAGACTCTATACAACATTACGTATTACCACTTTTAAACATCAACAACAACACGCTCATGTATCGCCTTTAATGCAGTGAACCGTCCCAAGTTGCTTCACAGGAGTATTATGCAATAACAAGTCGACACCGAAATGCAAAAGTAGAAATTAGCGCAGGTGTAAAACACTTGGTCAAACTGGTATGGTTGATATTGAGCATGAAAGCTGTAGACTGCTGGAAGATATCAATGCATTGGCCAGGTGTGCAGGAGAGCGGCTAATTGAATTCAAGTCGGAGAATTGTGAGGTAATCCATTTTGTGAGGGATAATAAGGCAAAGGATTAAACATTAAATCGTCGGAGACTGAGTAGGGTAGAAGAGCAAAGGGAACTTGGAGGGTATGTGCACAGATCCCTGATGGTAGCAGGCCAGGTAGATAAGTTGGGTAAGAAGCAAC
Source organism: Pristiophorus japonicus (assembly GCF_044704955.1). Classification (NCBI taxonomy): domain Eukaryota; kingdom Metazoa; phylum Chordata; class Chondrichthyes; family Pristiophoridae; genus Pristiophorus; species Pristiophorus japonicus. The sequence goes on from NW_027254520.1 coordinate 1,440,085, forward strand.
ACGTAATGCTTTCCTTTATCAGCTGAGCCACAGAGTACAAGAGCGGGGATGTTTTCCTTGAACTGCGTAAAACACTAGTTAGGCCACAGCGAGAGTACTGCGTGCTGCACTGGTCACCGAATTGCAGGAAATATCTGATTGCACCCGTGAGGGGACAGAGTCATTTTATGCGAATGTTGCCTGGAGTGGATAATTTAGCTATGAGGAACGATTGGATAGGCCGGGCTTGTTATCTTTTGAACATCGGATCCAGAGAGTGGACCTCACTGAAGTGTATAAAATTATGAGTGGACCATATAGTGTGCATAGGACGGATTTATTTCCATAATCACAAAAATCAACAACCAGGGTGCATCGATTTAAAGTAATTGATGGGAGGCTGGAGGGCATATGAGCGGAAATGCTTTCACCCAGATGGTGCTGGTGGTCTGGACATCACTACCTGAAAGGTTGGTAAAAGCAGAAGCCATCACCAAATTTACAAACTATTTGGATATGCACTTCAAGCGTCATATGGACCAAGAGCTTGAAAGTGTCATTCGACTTGATATCTGTTTGATGGACTGCGCGGACACGATGAGCTGAAATGACCTCCTTCCGTGCTGTATATCTCTATGAATCTCTGTCAGGACGAGGTAAAGTCGGGTAGAAGGGGGCTCGAGTGGAACATTAACTCTGGCAAATCCAGTTGGGAAAAATGATCCCTTTCTGTGGTGAAAACTGTATAACATTAAGTAACACACCTTTGATACAACAACTACAAATTGTATTTATACAGTGCCTTTAATGTAGTGAAATGTCCCAAGGCGCTTCACAAGAGAATTTTGGGATAATAAATTGACTGCATGCCGCATAAGTCGAAATTATCGCAGGGGACTAAAAGCTTGGTCAAACAGGCAAGGTTTATAATGATCAAGAAAACTGTGGACTGCAGGAAGATATCAATGAACTTTTCAGGCGGGCAGAAACGAGGATAATGTAATTCAACCTGAGAAGTGTGAGGTAATGAATTTGGGCAGTGCTAATAAGGCAAGGGAATACCCATTAGATGGTAGATCACTGAGTAGCACAGAGAAGCAAAGGGACCTTTGAGTAGATTTCCACCGATCCCTGATGGCAGTCGACCATGTAGATAATGTGGTTCAGGTGCATCACGGAATACTTGCCTTTATTACCTGAGCCATAGAATACAACTGCGGGGAAGTTAAGCTTCAACTGTGTAAAACACTAGTTGGGGCACAAGTGGAGCACTGCATGCTGTTCTGGTCAGCGCATTACAGGAAAGATCTGATTACACTCGTGAGTGTAGAGAGTCGATTTATGTGTATGTTGCCGGGAATGGAGAATTTAGCTGTGAGTAAAGATTACATAGGTTGTAGTAGTTGCCTTTGGGAGAGAGGAGGCTGAGTGGGGACATTACTGAAGTGAATAAAATTATGTGTTTTCTCGATAGAGTGCATTGATCGGATATATTTCCCTTAGAAGAGCGGATAACAACGAGAGAGCATAGATTTAATGTAATTGGTAGAGCTGATTTGGGGGGTAATGTTCACACAGAGGATGATAGGAGTCTGGAACTCACTGCCTGAAAGGATGGTAGAGTCAGAAGTTCTCAACACGTTTAAAAAGTAGATAGATGTGCCCTTGAAGGACTGGGCTACGGACCAGGAGCTGGAATGTGGGATTCGGTTAGATAGCTCTTGTCGGATGGTGCGCACATGGTGGGCTGAAATGCCCTCCCTCCGTGCTGTAAATTTCGATGACAGGATATCATTTTAATATAGACACAGAATGATCCAGGACTGATGACACATCCCGTTTAAACAGACACGGATTGATGCAGTTGCAATGAAAATTGATCGACCTGAAACGTGAACACTGTTTCTCTCTCCACAGATTATTCCTGGTCTACTTCGTTCTTGCAGATTTTTCTGTTTTTAGTTCAGATTTCCGGCATCAACACTATTGTACTTTTGTATACGTGTTTTTGGTGGATTTGTGGTGCAATGGATAACGCATTGGATGTCTAGTCAATAGTTTAGATGGCATTCAAAATTTCTGGGTTCGAGTCGCACCAAAGTCGGATTTTGCGTCAGGATTTCGTGCTTACTGGGCCGCGCAGTGAATTTTGCAACATATCAACACTTCAGAGAGGGAAACTTGTGTCCGTACACTTACTCTTGCTCAAGTGGCTCCAATCCCACCTACTTTTCCTCTGAATTCTCTCAGCTCCCTGAATCGATTACACAGGAGCAGGAGCAGGCCATCAAGATTGTTACACATGGATAGCAGGAGTCCATTAACCACTCAATCTCGTTGCAATGCACAGGATTCGGGAGTGAGGCATAGGACAAACGGAAGTCTGTCAGCTCCTTGAGCTTGTCGTACAAGAACAGTGTAAGTCCATTTACCCCATCGAAACTGTTGCATAGAATGAGTAAGGCATTTCAGAACCACGAATCTGTTATACAGGAACAGGAGGAGTCATCGAACACAATTCACAGGCGGGGACCAATATAGTAGCATGATGTTTATGTTAATGGAAAAATAATCCACAAAGAGCAAATCACAGCCCAACGCGAGAGCAGGGAAATTTAAATTCAATGACATCATGCCAGAAATTTAAAAGTATCAGTAATGGTGACCATTGTCATAACACACGCATGTGGTTTACTAGTCTGCTTTAACGTAGTAAAGCTGCTGTCCTCAACTGTATAGGTCTATATGCGACTCCAGAAAATCAGCAACGTTGTTGATAATTAACTGCCCTCGGAAATGGCTAAGTGAGTTACTAAGTTGCATACGGTGGCTCACCACGATCTTCACAAGGGCAATTAGAGATGAACAACAAATGCTGCACTCACCAGCGTTGCCCATACGCATGAATTACATAGAAAAATAGAAACATAGAAAATAGGTGAAGGAGAAGGCCTTTCGGACCTTCGAGCCAGCACCACCATTCAATAAGATCATGCCTGATCAGTCCCTCAGTACCTCTTTCCTGAATCTCTCCAATACCCATTGATCCCCTTCGCTGAAAGGGCCATATTAAAATCCCACCCTCTTAATGTAGCAGTTAATCTTCCAGAATTGATATTATGTTTGTTGTTTATATAACCAGACCCTTTCTCTAAACCCTGTCTCACTTTTTTACCAGTGGCACGTTCATGTTACAATGGACATTCTGAATCAGACGCCTGCCGTACAGCGTGTAAATTGGGATATGTTTTAACAGTTAACATGCAAAGCACAGAAAGCATTTTAAATGATCGGCTTTCCCTCAGTTAGCATTAAGATTACTGTGCAAAACAAACTGATCAGTAATTAATTATGTTTGCCCGTGAAAGCAACAGGAAATTTAATTAAAGTGATTTGTTTAATGTTGGATCGAACCCACGATCCTGAGATTAAAAGCTTCCTGCTGTATCAACTGAGCGAGCCAAGCTTATGTGCAATTCACTTCTTTGTCGTTGATTGCAGACAGGCACTTCTTGGTTTAGCCCCATTTCGCGGTGATTTTCGATTCTGTCTGTCTCGTTGGCTCTGTTCAATGTGTATGATCACTTCCAATTTGATTTTAAAAGAATACCTGTTTCTGTGTCTTCAGTAAAACAGAAAATTCTGGAAAGGCCCAGCAGGTCAGGCAGTATCTGTGGACGTCGGGAAGTGGTTTTATTTTCGGCTTTAACTTTCTGTTGTGAAGTGAGGCAGGAAAGGAGGATTCCTTTTTTGCTCGATACTGCCCTAAATATAGGTGCCCGTAATGTAGCAGTTACCACATTCGCCGCTCATGCAAAACGTCCTCGATTCAAGCCTGGACAGAAACCTTGTTTTGTAGAATATTTTTCCGTGAAATAACTGTTTAGAATGTAGCACCGGATTCCTGTCTCAATAGCGATGAACATTTTAACTCACTCTCCTAAAATACAGTTTGTGTAAAATCAGATAAGGGGTAAACCTTCATCAAAGATTCAAGTTCCTTAAATCTTTAAAGGTCAGTTCTTGAAGTTACGATCAATTCATTGCATAAACATAAATGAGGTGTGTGAGATGATCGGCCTAATCGTTATTGACCCCATTAGTTTATGTTATAGACCGAGGTTACAGACTCTCTTACATCGCAAAGTGTTGAGATTCGTGTGTGGTGATTTGGGTACATCTTTCACACCATTATAAGACTTCATCGGTACTGCATTGACTTTACTACGCTTTGGGATATCCTGAGTTGGTGAAAGGCGCTTTAACAAGGCACAGCATTCTTTGCAAAAGTTCTAACTGTAAGTTCAAATACCGCGGGCAAATGAAAGGCTCACCCAGGATTTGTTCTGTCACCACGACAAAGTCCTTTGAATTGTAATTCAGCAGTTCAGCTGCTCGCTTAATATGTCCGCTGAACTGGTATTGAAATTGGAGATGTTCCTGCAGTGCAGCAATTAATATGTTCGCCCCTTACGCAAAAGCTCCCAGGGCGGAAATATGTTGGTAAAAAATGTCCTCTCATCACCTTAAGGGCAAAGTTGTGCTACAGTGAAACGACATAAGAACGTATGATTTAGCAGCAGGAGTAGGACATTCGAACCTTTTTTAAGTTTTCAAAATGTATCCACTCAGTTCCGAGCGAGGGAATTTTCATATCATAGGCGAACGTGACAACGACGACAATACGGAAATACTGTTGCAGATGATGTCTTAGGAACATTACTAGCGCTCTAACCGAGACAGCCGGCCTATACATCAGGAGCTTGTTTTCTGAGAACAGAATGACCGTGCTATATATTTAGGAAGGCTGTGAGCGTGGCAGCAATTGATCAAGTTTTCCCAGACCTTACACTTAGGAACAGGTGTTTGACATTTAGCAGCGAGTGGTTAAGATCTGGAATACACTGCATGAATGACTCCGTCTTATGTTTCAAAGTGGAGTTGGATAACTACCTGAGGTACAATATATCTGTAGCGGTGTGGGTAAAGGTCGGGTTAGTGGGGCAAGCTGAGAGTCGGCACGGGTTCGTCGGGCTGAATGTCCTTCTTGCGTGCTGGAACCATGCAATGATTCTGTGATTGCATTAGTTAATGGCACATCTACTAGTATGGATGGAGAGGAAAACTGAAAAGGGATATTAGATGAGTGGACAAAACTAGAGGCATCTGACTCAGAAGATTCAGGGAACGTGCAAATTCAGGAATTTAATGACTTTGAAAGGAAGATTTTGACTTGTGCAGTTTCGGTCAGAGGCAAGTTTGTGAAATATTTTTTTTTACAGAAAAGTATTGAGCATTTCACCTTCTGGCTTAGTACTTCTCTCTGTGTGTTGAGAAAAGGAGTGGTTTCCATAGTGTAGCGGTTATCATGTGCGGTTCAAAAGAGAAAAGGTGGAAACGCTATTTTCGAGAATATTTTTCCTGTGAAATATATATATTTCATAAATGTTTCTCCAGCGTCCTTCCACAGGACCAATGAAGATTTCAATGCAGTCTCATGGAATACAGAGTGTGCGAAATCATACACGGGATAAAACTGCATTAATGATTAAAGTTTTCCAAATACTTACATTTCAGTTATTGAAGTATCAGCTGTCACTCAGTGACCATATTAGCATTGTGTTCATTCTGCTAAACAAGAGTGTCGGTTAATGAAAGTTGATTAATCTTTTTCGCCGCAGATCTTAATTAAGTGCATGTAAATATTTTAAAGGTTGTGGCATGTAAAGTGTCATTCCGAACCCGGGCTCCCTCTGCGAGCGCCGAACCCCTAAGCGACCAGGAAACACATTAAAGAGATGAACATAATTACTTACATTTCTTATCTTTATTCTTTGTTTTTCTGCTCTTCGTCCTTTTCAGTTCCTCACTGCGGATATTCCTGTGATCGAACATGAGCTAAATGCAATGTCTTGCATTCTCGGCCTCAGTTAATACCAGCAGATCTAAGCCGCATTTCAGACCCGGAAACAGCTCAATAATTATTCGCTGTTCCCCAGTTCCAGAGCTCGGAGGATTATTGTCCATTGCTGGGGTGCATGATAACTCGGACCGGGGCCAAACATCACGATACACCGAGCACAAGTTCAGGTAAATCGCAGGGTAGATGCTACTCCGTTCACTGTGGCTGGCAGTAAAATGCAGCAATCGCCGAGTCTGAATCTGAGCGGTTAAAGCGGCAATCTTTTTTGTAGCTGTGGTTTCGAATCACACGTCTGACATTTCTTATATTTACTTCCGACCTCATTTGTTTTCACACAACTGCGAACGTTGGGATATCCAAGTAAATTAATAACATTAAATCACATGCATTAAAAATTATTTCGCTAACCCGAAATCAATCACGGTTTGCTATAGTGCTCTGATCGGTATTGTGAATCATTAAAGATGCAATGTAAAAATCTAGCACTGATAATTTAAAAGCACGGATATAATTTGTTTCGGTGCAAACGAAGGGAATTCAAAATTACATTAAATGCCCCAGGAAGCGCCTGCAGTGAGACAGAGTCAAATTTTTCATGAAGTTGGTGCTGCGAAGTTAACGCTGAGGTAAAGATGGCGCCAATGAAAGAGCGAGAAACAATTCAATACAAAGGATGGGCTCAGAAGTATCGGCGGCAGAGGATTCTGGTCAACATCAAACCCCTACTTTTTTATTCAACAGAGGAAGAAGAGGAATGAACGGGAGTCAGATGTCACAAAATTCATGAAAGGCACAAATACAAGTAACACTTACTTCAAACTCTTTAAACTGTAACCTTCTTTGACTTAATTTGAAAACTTACTGCGTTGAATCTGCAAATGAAAACCATGGGGCTTTATCTTCACTACTGATTACATTTTCTACGCATGGCATAAATGAAAGGTTCTGTTCAATTTGAAAAAATTGCCCCAGATTTCTATGATCAACAGCAATGAACATTTGGATCCAGAATCCTACCATATATATGTTTGTAATATTAGTTCATGGGAACTGGGCATCGCTGGGAATTCCGACCTTTATTGCCCTTGCTTAATTGTCCTCAATAAGTTGTTGGTGAGCCACCTTCTTGAACCACTGTCGTCCGTGTGTTGTACGTATCCTGCAGTACAGTTCGGGAGAAGTTTCCAAGATTTTAACAATGAAGCAATGGCGATATACTTCCAAGTCAGGATGGTATGTGACTTGGAGGGGAACAAGGAGCTGTTGGCATTCCCATGTCTTTCTACGTTGTAGAGGTCGCAGGTTTGGAAGTTGCTGCCCTGAAGAAGACTTAATGCAGTGCACATTTTAGATGGTACACTCTGCAGGCATGGTACGCCGGTGATGGAGGGAGTGTAAGGTGGTGGATGGCGTGCCAATCAAGCAGATTTCATTTTCCTGGATGCTGTCAAGCTTTCTGTTGTCAGAGCTGCATTCGTCCAGGCAATTGGAGAATATTTCATCACACTCATGACTTGTGACTTGTCGATGGTGGACAGGCTGCATAATACGCAACCTCCAACCACAAACCAGAACACGGTTGAGTGCTCTGGCTAACATGCACACCACTTGTCTGTACGTAATGCTGTTATGTGCAGGTTTAATTATTCATATTGCAGTGTGGGCTGGCCCGTGTACCCCTGGTCCCTCGCCTCCTCTGAGCATCAAACTCACGCTTCTCCTGGGCCCGGTCACTTCCTTCTACAAATTCTTGCCGCTCCTTCGCTCATCCTGCAGTGAATGCCCGAACTGAAATCAGTGACCTGTATTCATTGTCCCCGCCTCCTGCACCAACACGCGATGCTCCCTGTAGTGATATACCACCGCACCCTACTCCCACAAACGGCCCCAGCCTGGGCCCCGCCGATTTCCAGCGCACGAGGTAAATGAAGCAGAGCTGGTCTCCAGTCGTTTTGGCTAATCCTGGCCACTGAAACAAGACCTAGCTCTGTCAAGTCCTTGTGGTGCTGGTGTGCAACGCCCACCTCACGTTAAATAAATGCACGCACAGCAATGCATTTGCATCTTCCATCCTTCAAGATGTAGTTCAGGATCTGGAATATAATTTCAGATCTGGAACAATGAAACACCTGTGAACACATCCCTTTCTGGCGTGGACGCAAGTCATCCTCGCTTCGAGGGACTGACAATGATGACGATGATGATAAGGTTTAATTGTTGTATGCGTAATATTCGGACATTTAATGTTGCGGACATTATTACAGCAGGACGTGTTTTTCAGCTCTGCTTGGAGTGCCGTTCCCTTCAACTCATCGCTCACAGGGATATTCGAATCACCTTTTATTTCTCTGGCCCTTTGTAAAATTTCAAAGATTTTAAGTGACACACATCAACCCGAAACCTCGTCACTGCCATGGTAACCACAACACCGCGCCTACACTCAGCTCCTGTGAGATGGAAGCCCAGTTGTTGTTTCAAGCTCGAACGTAGTTGCAAACAGATCTCATTCAAGGAAAGTCCAAGTCAATGAGGCACCTTATTATTTGCATCGAACTCAATCTCAAAGAGTTGAGATCAGTATGGGGCGATTAGGGCACATCTTCTAACCACATGACAACATTTTATAGGTCGTCCAATAGCTTTAAAGCGCTTTGGGGCATCATAAGTTCCTAAATTGCGCTGCAGAAATGCAAATCTTTCTTTGCAAGAGTAACAAATGCCAGTTCAACATATGCGGCCAAAATGAGAGTTCGTTCGGGATTTCAACCCGGGACATCACGATAAATTCAACCGACAACACTAAAGCGAGAATCACATAACAAGACCAACGATCCGACTATTTGAGCAAGTTAGACTTAAAGATTAAAACATTTTAAACGTTTTTTGTGTGTTTTGATATTCTTGACAGGAGGAAAACTTTCGACCGATTCAGTGACTTTGCTTTTCATAGAAACATAGAACATCGATGCAGGAGCAGGCCATTCGGCCCTTCGAGCCTGCAGCACCATGCAATATGATTATGACCAAGCATGCAACTTCAGTACCCCACTCCTACGGTCTCTCCATACTCGCTGATCCCCTTAGCCGTAAAGGCCACATCTAACTCCGTTTTGAATACATCCAACTAACTGGACTCAACTGCTTTCTGTGGTACAAAATTCCACAGATTCAAAATTCTCTGGGTGAAAATGTTTCTCCTCATCTGGATCCGATATGGATTACCCCTTATCCTTAGACTGACACCAGCTTCTGGACTACCCCAACATCTGCAACATTCTTTCTGCATTTAACATGTCGAATTCCGTCAGAATTGTATATGCTTACATGAGATCCCCTCTCGTTCTTCAAAATTCCAGTGAATATATGCCATGTCGATCCCGTCTTTCTTCACATGTCAGTCCTGCCAGCCGGGGAATCATTGTTGTGAAACTTCTCTGCTCACCCTCAATAGCAAGAATATCTTCCTCAGATTAGGAGACGAAAACTGTAAACAATACTCAAGGTGTGGTCTCACCAGGGCCCTGTACAACTGCAGCAAGACCTCCCTGCTCCTATACTCAGTCGTCTCGCTATTAAGACCAACATGTAATTTGCTATATTAACTGCCGGCCGTAACTGCAGGCTTACTTTCAATCACTGGTGCAGCAAGACACCAATGTCTCGTTGCACCCCAGCTTCCACGAATCTCTCACGATTCAGATAATATTCTGCCTTCCTGTTTTTGCAACCAAATTGGATAACCTCACGTTTATCCACATTGTATGGCATCTGCCAAGCATTTGCCCGCTCACAAAGCCTTTCCAATTCACCCTGCAGCCTCTTAGCATCCTCCTCACAGCTCACACTGCCAACTAGCTTAGTGTAATCTGCAACGTTGGAGATATTACGTTCAATTCTTTAGTCTAATTCATTAATATATATTGAAAAGAGCATGGTTCGCAGCACTGAAACTTACAATATCCTACTAGTCGCTGCTTGTCATTCTGAAAAGGACCGTTTATTCCCGCTCATTGCTTGTTCTCTGCAAACCAGTTCTCTATCCACGTCAATACATTAACCCAATCCACTGTGCCTTAATTTTGCACACTAATCTCTTGTGTGGGACCTTGTCAAAAGCCTTTTGAAATTAAAATACCCACATCAAATGGTTCTCCCTTATCCATTCTACTGTTACATCCTCAAAAAATTCAATAAGATTTGTCAAGCATGATTTCCCTTTCAAAAATCCATGCTGACTTAGACTGATCCTGTCACTGCTTTCCAAATGCGCTGCATTTGACCTGTCTTCTGAAGTGCCACAGGGTTCCACTCCTGCATTAAATGAGCTGTTTGGACAGTACTCTATCTAGGCTCTGCGTGGTCACCCCGAGCACAGCACACAATTTCTGGGCAGAAACAAAATTCCCCCCCCCTTCCTTCTTCCTCTTCTGTACATCACTTTTCTTTTATTTCAATATTTATTCCAACTGTCTCAGTTTCTAATGTTGATAAGGAAACAATGTATTAAATACACATCACTGTAGAGCAGTTCCTCACACTCAAAGTGAGTTCAAGGCAGCTCGCCATTGATATTCAGGTTCAGATATAAATATTTAGACAATTATCGTTGGCTGCTCCCTCGTGGTTCAGCTCACTAAAGCAGTTTGGATTCTCAATCAGATCATCACATAACAATAATTGAGGTCTGTGAGACGTTTAATAATTGCTTTTATCGCTTTGAATAAACCCCAATACTTGCTGTTACAATACGAGCTTACTGTTTCAGCTGCTTCTCATACCGTTTCCGAAACACTTGTTCGAAATTATTTTTACAAACAGTGTGAGTTCGCTGAACACAGTGAGAAGGCAGGAGTCTCTGTGGAACCACTGTAAAAATGTGGATGCCAGCGGTGGGGGGAACGGATGCGTGATCTGTGGCATTGCTGAAAATGTCAACGGTGGAAGATAGAGATATTTTACAGCTAGCGAAAGCTAGTATGTACAGAAGTAGGTGGATTGAGCAAACGAACGCATAGCTGGAGAGATGGCGCAGGAGGGAGGGCTTTACATTCCTGAGTCATTGTGAATGCTTCTTTGAGATGTGGAACTTGTACAATTCGGACGGGTTGCACCTTAGCAGAGGTGGCACGAATGTCCTCGCGGGGATGGGGGGCGGGGAGTGTGGTACTCGTGTTCTTGCAGAGGGTTTAAACTAGCTTCGCAGAGGGATCGAAATCTGACGTTACATTCAGTAGGGAAGGAAGTAAAGCTGCAATTGGAAAGCAGAAAATGTAGCAAATGATTTTGAAGGAGAGAGGATAAAATGGCTAGAAAGTAGTCAACAAGGAGGATTGGCCGTACTAAATATCATATATTTCAATGTAAGATGTATAGCAAATAAATCAGATCGGCTGAGAGCACTGTTAGACACTTGGGAGTATGATATTATAGCAATTACAGAGACATGGCTAAAAAAGTGGTAGCAATGGCAGCTCAACATATCTGGTTACAGGATATTAGATGGGATAGAGTGAGGGGTAAATACGTAAGGGGGGTCAGGGTTTTCATTAAATAAACTATTCCAGCTGTGAGCAGGAATGATATATTAGAGTGATCATCAACCAAAGACATATGGGTCGAATTGAAAAACCAAAATGGGCGATCACACTGCTGGCAGAGTTCGAAAGATCCTCAGACAGTGAGATTGGCAAATATCTCGATATATTCCTGAGAAGTTACAAAAACTATAGGGCAGTAATAATAGGGCATTACAACTACCCTAACATTAACTGGGATAAAGTTAGTCTGAAGGTATAGACAGTGTGGAATTCCAAAAATGCATTCAGGAAAACATTTTTAGCCGCTTTGTCGCAAAGCCAACACTGAAATTTGCGGTTTCTCATTTAGTTTTAGTGAATAAATAGGAAGGTCGATCAGTGCGAGATCATGTAGGTACCAGTGTTGAAAATGCAATTCGACTTAAGGTCGTTCTGGAAACGGAGAAGAATAGACCAGGAATAAGTGTTATACTTTTGCGAAAAATCAATTTTTCTCAGAACATAAGACATACGACTGGGTGTAGGCTATTTGGCCACCGAATCTGCTCTACAGTTCAATACGCTCATGGCTGATCAATTAATGCACTCAACTCCGCTTCCCTGCCCGCTCCCTATAATCCTTCACTCCCTTTTAGCTGAAAAATCTGACTATTTCCGACTTTAATATATTCAATGACCCAGCGTGACAGCTCTTTGGGGCACAGAATTCCAAGCTTTACATCCATCTGATAGAAGAAAGTTCTCCTCATCTCAGTTTTAAGTGGGCGGCCACTTATTCGAAGACGATGTACCCTTGTTTTAGTTTTCCCTATGAGTCGAAATACCCTTTTTGCATCCACTTGGTCGGGCTTCCTCATTATCTTTTAATTTTCAATTAGTTCACCTCTCATTCTTATGAAATCCTATGTTTAAAGGCCCAACTATTTCAAACTATCTACATAAGTGAATATCCTCATTTCCGGAATGAACCTGCTGCATCTTCTATGAAGAACCTACACTGCAAATGTGTCCCTCCTTAAATAAGTAGACCAAACTGCATGCAGAATTCAAGGTGTGCCGCCCCCCGCTCAATAACCTGCATGTTGAATCAGGACTTCTCTGCTATTATACTTTATACCCCTTGCAATAAAGGCCAACATTACACTTGCCTCCCTGATTACGTACTGCACCTGCATACTAACGTTTCCTGTTTGATGCACAAGGACCCCGATTTCTTACTGGACTTCAGCACTTTGCAATGGGCCTCCATTTAAAGTATTGTTAAGTTGATACTTTTTCTGTCAAAGTGGATGACCTCTCATTTTCCCATCATACTCCACTGCCAAATTCTTGTCCACTAAATTAGTCGGCCTATCTACCTTTGCAGATTTTTTGTGGCCTCCTCACAATTTGTTTTCCCACCCATCTTCGCATCATCAGACAAATTGGCAACATTATACTCGATCTCTTCATCCAAGTCATTAATAAAGATTGTAAATAGTTGAGGACCCAGCACAGATTACTGCAGCAACCCACCAGTCACAGTTTGCCAACCAAAAAATGATCCATTTAACACCATACGTTGTTTTCTGTTAGTTAGCCTATCCACTTTCCACGCTAATATATTACCGTAACACCGTGAACATTTATCCCTGAGTTTTTTATGAGTTGTTGTAGAACCAATAAGTGTAAAATTAATCTGATATAGGCTGGGATCTCCATGGCTGTCCATATTTCCCACCAATGTGTCGAAACTTCTGTATTTTGAATTTATTTAGTTATAGCTATATTCCCTTGATCCAACATTTCGTAATGCCGTTGGGAATCATTCATTTTTTTCACTAATTCTCTTAATAGCACATGTAGCTCAGTGACGGAGTTCACAAAATTAGTGACACAATCTTCCAGGTTTACATTCGATTTCATTTTACATGTAAGCACTGTTGCTGAGTTGTGCGAACTGCATGGAGGGTTTTTTTTCCCTATGGGTGAGGTTTCGGTTAACATAATAGAACATAGAAACATAGAAACTAAATGCAGGAGTCGGACATTCGGCCCTTCGAACCTGCATCACCATTCAATAAGAACATGGCTCATCATTCCCTCAGTATTGCTTTCCTGCTTTCCCTACATACCCCTTGAATCCCTTAGCCGTAATGGCCATATCTAACTCCCTCTTGAATATATCCAATTAATTTGCATCGACAACTCACTGCAGTCGGGAGTTCCACAGATTTACAACGCTCCGAGTGAAGAAGTTTCTCCTCATCTCAGTCCAAAATTGCTTAACCCTTATCGTTAGACTTTTTCCCTGGTTCTGGATTTCCACAACTTCGGAAATATTCGACCTGCATTTAACCTGTCCAATCCCGACAGCAGATAGCTGTTAACGGGTATGATGTAATTGGCATCAGGGAGACATGGCTCCAGCGTGACCAAGGCTGGAACTCAACAATCAGGGACATTCAATATTAAAGAAGGATAGATAGAGTGAAAAAAAGATGTGGGTGGCATTGCTTGTTAAAGAGGAAATTAACGCAATAGTAAAGAAAGACATTAGCTTGGATGAAGTGGAATTGGTATGGCTGGAGCTGCGGAATACCAAAGGGCATAAAACGTTAGTGGGCTTTGTACACAGACCAACAACAGTAGTAGTCAGGTTGGGGACAGCATCAAAAAAGAAATTAGTGATGCGTGCAATAAAGGTACAGTCATTACCATGGGCGACTTTAATCTACATATTGACTGGGCTAACCAAATTGTTAGCAATGCAGTGGAGGAAGATTTCATGTCGTATATTAGGGATGCTTTTCTGTACAATATGTCGAGGAACCAACTATAGGCCTGGCCATGCTAGACTGGGTGATGTGTAACTAGAAACGAATAATTAGCAATCTTATTGCGCGCGGCCCATTGGGGATGCTTGAACATAATATGGTACAATTCGTTATTAAGATGGAGAGTGACACTGTTCAATCAGAGACTCGGGTACTGAACTTAAGGTAAAGTATCTTCGATGGTATGCGACGTGAATTGGCTCGAATAGACTGGCGATTGATAATTTAAGTGTTGACGGTGGATAGGTAATTGCAAACATTTAAAGATCACATGCATGAACTTCAACAATTGTATATATCTGTCGAGAGTAAAAGTAAAACGGGGAAGGTGGCTCAACCGTGGCAAGCAAGGGAAATTAAGGATAGTGTTAAATCCAAGGAACAGGGAAAGACTGGCCAGAACAAGCAGCAAACCTGAGGGCTGGGAGAATTCTATAATTCAACAGAGGAGGACAAAGTGTTTAATTAGAAGAGGGGAAGTAAAGTGTAAGTGGAAGCTTGCTGGGAACATAAAAACTGACAGCAAAAGCTTCGATAGATAAGTGAGGATAAAAAGATGAGTGAAGACAAACGTAGGTTGATTGCAATCAGATTCAGGTGAATTTACAATGGGCAACAAAGAAATGGCGGACCTGTTGAACAAATACTTTTATTCTGTCTTCACGAAGGAAGACTCAAATAACCTTCTGGAATTACTCGGGGACCAAGAGTCTAGTGAGAAGGAGGAAATGAATGAAAGTCTTATTAGGCGGGAAATTGTGTTAGGGAAATTGATGAAAGTGAAGGCCGATAAATCCCCAGGACCTGATAGCCTGCAAAACCAGAATAATTAATTAAGTGGCACGAGAAATAGTGGATGCATTGGTGATCATTATCCAACAATCTAACGAATCTGGATCAGTTCCTATGGATTGGAGCGTTGCTAAGGTAACAACACATTTTAAGAAAGGAGGGAGAGAGAAAACGGGTAGAAACATAGAAACATAGAAAATAGGTGCAGAAGTAGGCCATTCGGCCCTTCTATCCTGCACCGCCATTCAATGAGTTCATGGCTGAACATGCAACTTCAGTACCCCATTCCTGCTTTCTCACCATACCCCTTGATTCCCCTAGTAGAAAGGACTTCATCTAACTCCTTTCTGAATATATTTAGTGAATTGGCCTCAACAACTTTCTGTGGTAGAGAATTCCACAGGTTCACCACTCTCTGGGTGAAGAAATTCCTCCTCATCTCGGTCCTAAATGGCTTTCCCCTTATCCTTAGACGTGTCCCTTGGTTATGGACTTCCCCAACATTGGGAACATTCTTCCTGCATCTAACCTGTCTAACCCCGTCAGAATTCTAAACGTTTCTATGAGGTCCCCTCTCATTCTTCTGAACTCTAGTGAATACAAGCCCAGTTGATCCAGTCTTTCTTGATAGGTCAGTCCCGCCATCCCGGGAATCAGTCTGGTGAACCTTCGCTGCACTCCCTCAATAGCAAGAATGTCCTTCCTCAGGTTAGGAGACCAAAACTGTACACAATACACCAGGTGTGGCCTCACCAAGGCCCTGTACAATTGTAGCAACACCTTCCTGCCCTTGTAATCAAATCCCCTCGCTATGAAGGCCAACATGCCATTTGCTTTCTTAACCGCCTGCTGTACCTGCATGCCAACCTTCAATGACTGATGTACCATGACACCGAGGTCTCTTTGCACCTCCCCTTTTCCTAATCTGTCACCATTCAGATAATAGTCTGTCTCTCTGTTTTTACCACCAAAGTGGATAACCTCACATTTATACACATTATACTTCATCTGCCATGCATTTGCCCACTCACCGAACCTATCCAAGTCGCTCTGCAGCCTCATGGAATCCTCCTTGCAGCTCACACTGCCACCCAACTTAGTGTCATCCGCAAATTTGGAGATACTACATTTAATCCCCTCGTCTAAATCATTAATGTAAAGTGTAAACAGCTGGGGCCCCAGCACAGAACCTTGCGGTACCGCACTAGTCACTGCCTGCCATTCTGAAAAGTCCACATTTACTCCTACTCTTTGCTTCCTGTCGGACAACCAGTTCTCAATCAATGTCAGCACACTACCTCCAATCCCATGTGCTTTAACTTTACACATTAATCTCTTGTGTGGCACCTTGTCGAAAGCCTTCTGAAAGTCCAAATATACCACATCAACTGGTTCTCCCTTGTCCACTCTAATGGAAACATCCTCAAAAAATTCCAGAAGATTTGTCAAAATTGATTTCCCTTTCACAAATCCATGCTGACTTGGACCTATCATATTACCTCTTTCCAAATGCACTGCGATGACATCCTCAATAATTGATTCCACCATTTTACCCAATACCGATGTCAGGCTGACCGGTCTGTAATTCCCTGTTTTCTCTCTCCCTCCTTTTTTAAAAAGTGGGGTTACATTGGCCACCCTCCACTCCATAGGAACTGAACCAGAGTCAATGTAATGTTGGAAAATGACTGTCAATGCATCCACTATTTCCAAGGCCACCTCCTTAAGTACTCTGGGATGCAGCCCATCAGGCCCTGGGGATTTATCGGCCTTCAATCCCATCAATTTCCCCAACACAATTTCCCGACTAATAAGGATTTCCCTCAGTTCCTCCTCCTTACTAGACCCTCCGACCCGTTTTATATCCGGAAGGTTGTTTGTGTCCTCCTCAGTGAATACTGAACCAAAGTACTTGTTCAATTGGTCCGCCATTTCTTTGTTCCCCGTTATGACTTCCCCTGATTCTGACTGCAGGGGACCTACGTTTGTCTTTACTAACCTTTTTCTCTTTACATACCTATAGAAAATTTTGCAATCCGTCTTAATGTTCCCTGCAAGTTTCTTCTCGTACTCCATTTTCCCTACCCTAATCAAACCCTTTGTCCTCCTCTGCTGAGTTCTAAATTTCTCCCAGTCCCCGGGTTCGCTGCTATTTCTGGCCAATTTGTATGCCACTTCCTTGGCTTTAATGCTATCCCTGATTTCCCTTGATAGCCACGGTTGAGCCACCTTTCCTTTTTTATTTTTTACGACAGACAGGATTTGTTGTAGTTCATCCATGCGGTCTCTAAATGTCTGCCATTGCCCATCCATAGTCAACCCCTTCAGTATCATTCGCCAATCTATCCTAGCCAATTCACGCCTCATACCTTCAAAGTTACCCTTCTTTATTTCTGGACCATGGTCTCTGAATTAACTATTTCATTCTCCATCCTAATGCAGAATTCCACCATATTATGGTCACTCGTCCCCAAGGGGCCTCGCACAAGGAGATTGCTAATTAATCCTCTCTCATTACACAACACCCAGCCTATGATGGCCTCCCCCCTAGTTGGTTCCTCGACATATTGGTCTAAAAATCCATCCCTTCTTCACTCCAGGAAATCCTCCTCTACCGTATTGCTTCCAGTTTGGTTAACCCAATCCATGTGCATTTTAAAGTCACCCATTATAACTGCTGCACCTTTATTGCACGCACCCCTAATTTCATGTTTGATTCCCTCCCCAACATCACTACTACTGTTTGGAGGTCTGTACACAACTCCCACTAACGTTTTTTGTCCTTCGGTATTCTGCAGCTCTACCCATATAGATTCCTCATCATCCAAGCTAATATCCTTCCGAACTATTGTCTTAATTTGCTCCTTAACCAGCAATGCTACCCCACCTCCTTTTTCTTTTATTCTATCTTTCCTGAATGTTGAATACCCTTGGATGTCGAGTTCCCAGCCCTGATCATCCTGGAGCCACCTCTCCGTAATCCCAATCACATCATATTTGTTAATATCTATTTGCACAGTTAATTCATCCACTTTATTGCGGATACTCCTTGCATTAAGACACAAAGCCTTCAGGCTTGTTCTTTTAACACCCTTTGTCCTTTTAGAATTTTGCTGTACAGTGGCCCTTTTTGTTCTTTGCCTTGGGTTTCTCTGCCCTCCGCTTTTCCTCATCTCCTTTCTGTCTTTTGCTTTTGCCTCCTTTTTGTTTCCCTCTGTCTCCCTGCATTGGTTCCCATCCCCCTTTTTATAGGTAATTATAGACTGGTTAGCCTTACATCAATAGTGGGGAAATTGTTGGAATCAATATTAAATATGAAATAGCAGCGCTTTAGGAAAGCAGCGACATGATCGGCCCAAGTCAGCATGGATTATGAAAGGGAAATCATGCTTGACAAATTTTCTACAATTTTCTGAGGATGTAACTTGTAGAGGCAACAAGGAAGAACCAGTGGATGTGGTGTATTTGGACTTTCAAAATGGTTTTGACATGGCCCCACACAATAGATTGGTGTGCAAAATTAAAGCACATGGTTTTGTGGGTAATGTGCTGACATGGATAGAGAACTGGTTGGCAGACTGCAAGCAGAGTGTCGGGATAAACGGGTCACTTTCTGAATGGCAGGCAGTGACTAGTGGGCCGTCGCTGGACTCAGTGCTGGGACGCCAGCTATTTACAAGATACATTCATGATTTAGATTCTGGAATTTAGTGTAATATCTCCAAGTTTGCAGATGGCATTAACCTGGTTGGCGGGCTGAGCTGTGACGAGGACGCTAAGAGGCTGCAGATTGACATTGGCAGGTTAGTTGAGTGGGCAAACGCATGGCAGAAGCAGTATAATGCGGATAAATATGAGGTTATCTGCTTTGGTGAGAAAGACACAAAGGCAGAATCTTATGCGAATGGCGGCAGATTAGGAAAAGGGGAGGTGAAACCAGACCTGGGTTTCATGGCACATCAGCCATTGAAATTTGGCATCCAGGTGCAACAGGTGGTGAAGAAGGCAAATGGTATGTTGGCCTTCATAACCGAGGGATTTGCATATTGGAGCAGGGAGGGCTTACTGTAGTTATACAGGAACTGCATGTGGCCTCACCTGGAATATTGTGTTCAGTTTTGTTTTCAGTAGGTTCCAGGATAATTGTACATTTAAGCCGCCCATCATGATAATTGTCATGTATGATAATGTATGTAATGTAACACGAATTCATTGAATGTGCATTCACACTTTATACTCCATACCTCTACAACCAGAAGGTGCTACTGCTGGAGACCTAAGCGCCACCTGCACACTGCAGGTAAGCATGTATAAAAGGTAGTTCACCTCATTGTGTCCTCATTCAAGGATCTGCAATAACGCACTGTGGCCACTACAGTTCAAGTACAATACCCTTACCTCATGGAGTCGTTATTAGAGTGCTTGCATACATTTCAACTGGCGACGAGGTTACGAATTTCCACGCACAACATGTCTAACATAAGCAACTTCCAACAATTCGCTGATTGGGGAATTTGGGATGCCTTTGTGGAAAGGCTCGAGCACTTTTTAATTATGAACGTCCTGGCTGGAGACAAACGGAGCTCACTGGCTGATAAGCGCAGAGCGATCCTGCTCTGCAGTTTTCGGCCAATATCGAGGGCCTGGTCAGGGACCTGCTAACTCCTGCGAACTCCAACCAAGACTTATGCGGAGCTCGGAACTATAATACAAGTACAGCTCAAAACTAAAGGGAGCATCCTCGCAGCCAAACACCGGTTCTAGACCCACCGGCGGCCCGAAGGCCAAAAAATTGCTCAATATTCCACAGACCTGAAAAGATTGGCAATGAGGGCCTCCACCATAAGCTGTTTTCTGCGTACACTACGGCCATCCTGTTGGAGGCAATCAAATAGAGCCAGGCATTCATAATATCAGTCTGCGACTGCAAGAGGATGGAGACTCACCCCCAGTACTCTAACCCGATGAGTACACTGAAGCGAATAGCACCTTTCAGAGGCAAGGCTGCCGCCAAGAGTCCCGCATGGGGGCAACCGACTCGACTCGTGCGGGCGCTGTAGAGGAAACCACAGGGCCCACCAGTGCCACCAGTGCCAAAGACTATATTTGCAAAGGCTGTAAAACTATAGGTCATCTCGAGCGAATGTGTAGAAGAAAATTTACTCACCGAGTCGCTGATGAGTTGGCTGATCACGTGGGTTCCAGAGTTAATGAAGACGAAGTGGCTCAGGCCCTGAAAGAGCTGTACAGAGTGTCTACCTTCTCGACCGAGAGGTCCCCGTGGAAAATTGAAGTTGGAATCAATGGTGACCCAGTCTCGTTGGAGATCGATACAGGGGCGAACCAGATGCTGATGAATAGACAGCCTTAGAGTAACACTAGGGCAATCCCGCCAAATGAAACAAAAGGTTCCCAATCCAAACGAAGCTGCGCCCTTACACAAAAAACAGCATCCCAGTCGTAGGCAACATGGATGTCCAGGTGTCGCATTGCGGCATGATGCACAAGCTTCCTTTGTGGATCGTTGCAATTGATGATCCAACGCTATTGGAAGAAAATAATGAAGCAAATACAAATCTGTTGGAGTGGGGAAAGCCTCGAGGCCCTGGCGATTGCCGTGCTACGTGGCCCCAAACTGGGATCAATCGCAGCACCTGGCAATCCTACCGGCCAGCTCGACTGCATTGCGATGACACGGACAGCACACATCAAAGTCGAGTTGATTCAACCTGAACGACCAGAACTCAAGTTCCGGGTCCAGTGGCAGGACTCTAAGGGAAGAAGATCGGTGCAGAAGATAGATTCGCGCCTTCTGTGGCAGAACGTGGGGAGAAAAGGATCATTGCTGCCTACCTCGTGCTGAGAAAGGTGATGGCGCCAGCACCACTAGGTGAAGCACCAGAAAACAAGATCGCCGTAACCAGTGCAAGAGGGGCAGTGTTGAGGGAGCAACACGTGATGCCGGGTGGTGAAACATATTGGGGTAAAGATTGCAAGGCCCTCTTAAAGGAGACGGGCAACCCATAGCAATTAAAAGGACTGTTGAACACTTGGTACTGCGATGCAGGTGACACTCATGACAAAGGTGTAATTAACGAATGCAAGTATATAAATGTGCTGTTGGACACGGATGCTGGTAAAGCCAATGAGAAAAATGTAAGTAACAAAGGCAGGTATCCAATTATAACCTTGCACACAGTTACTTATAGTACACAGGAAAGTGTTGTAATGGACAAATGTGAAAGTGTTAAGACAAATAACAATATCCAAACGTCTGGTTGTGGTCGGAGCCAATGTATCATGAATGCTAATGATAAAATGAGATATAATGCTGGGTTCTACAAGTATGCCGACAATGCTAAAGACAATCTCCCGTGGGAAGCAACCAGGTCCAGAGGCTATACGATCATGCAGCATGCTCCTCCAGGACCAATGTGATGCTGCAGCGAGGGTGCACACACAGACATATTGGGAGCATACCCAGCGCAGGGCCAGCGATCTATGGACGGCACAGCTTGCACCACTGTCAACCTGCCCAAGATCGGCCCTACCGCCACCACGACCCCCACCCACCGGCCATCAGGGCCGCACCGGGAGTAAGATGCCAGTAGCCTCCAGCTTTCCCTGCAATAACCAGACTTCTACCACCAATGAAGGGCAGCAGGTTGACCCTGCAGCCTTAAGTGAAGGGTAGGGAGGCTACACCATCCTGCGGTTCTGCCCAACACTAAACGTCCTCACCCACCGAGACAATATAACGTATGTACCTTACCTGTAACATGTACTTGCTCCACCACTGCTGAACTCAAAAACAGTGACATAACCAATCTGATCACTAACTCACTCTACATGTCTACCACTGCAGGTGTGGAGCCACACATATGGTCTATGTTTCTGAGGGTGGAATGAATGTATGTAGATATGATCACATGGCTACGACCCAGAACCCACACAACCCTCTCTACAGATTCCAACCATCCACTGCCGACCAATTCCCACTATCCTGGCTATATGTACTTGGGTTCCACAGGGAGAGAGCCATTCCAATCAATGACAAAGTGCATGGGCCTTGGACTCACAAGTCAAGGAGCAGAGAAAACCGTGCAGAAGCCTATAGCACAAGAGTTTTGTTATGTATGTTAATGCATGTATTGTAACACTGGACCATTGAATGTACCTTCACATTGAATACACCATATCTGTACCAATAGAGGGTGCTCCTGGTGGAGACCTAAGGGTCGCCTGCACACTACAGGTAACCAAGTATAAAATGGAGCTCGCCTCTCACTCAAGGAGCTGCAATAAACGGATTTTGGTCACTGCAGTTCAAGGACAATACCTCGTGGATTCGTTATTAGAGTGCTTGCACATACTACAATAATTATGTTCTAACGATGTAAAGCGTTACTCTTCTTCCCTTACAGAGACCGTTCTGATTCTTAAATGATGATCCCCTCACTTCCACACTACAATTTGGAGCCTGTCTATTCCAATTGAAAGCATATGTGTCTTTTGAATAGTAATCTAAATCAAGGCGCAAATAAGGGCATCTTCATTTTTACTACATCGCAGCAGGTTTGGTTTTACTCAAGTTAATTCTTCTCATTTGACTAACTATTTGGATGCTTTCAGGAATCGACTAGTGCCATTTCCATTCACCACTGCTATATTTTCTGATTTGAACAGATGATTATGCGCGGTTTGATCAACAGGACTGCAAATTCGTACTACTTTTCCCAATAGTTTCTTGTTCCCCACCTCGGGATATTCTTGATTAACTGGATGGCCCTCAATTAATTTCCAAATCTACATTGTTCTGTATCATCAGGATAACGAGATAGTCCTGAGAAAATTGTATTCGTTGCCCAGGTGGGGAGGCGTCCCTTAGTAATAATTTCTAGATTTCCCGGAATTGTTTGACAAACCAATTCCGGCACGTCATTTTGAGCTGCTTGTTCAGCGGCACTTCTGTCCTCTCTGATAAGGTCATTATTTCTTTTGGCATGAATTCCTACCTCCTGTACTATATCCTTCTGCAATATGGACTTTATTTCTTTTCCGTTTACCTTCGCACTTTCCATGTTGTTATCGTTAATGAGTATACCATGCAATTCTCCTCGGAAGTTTTATAAATATACCTGCAAGACCAGATAATTAGCTTCTGAGGTGATTGTATTAAAAGCGATGACTACATCATGTGCTAAACTTCTTTTCGTTCTATCTCTTTCTTGACTTGTTTCATTGTTAGTGTTATTCTTGTCGTGAAATGCATGCTGTACTTGTACTGCCCTTGTGGACAAGCCAGACGTTTTACAATATTGATTAAAAACGTAGTACTGTTTTTCCTCAGCTAACTGTATTGTTTTTTGGGACGCCATTCTGGAAAAACAAAGTTCGTTAAGTTGAGAATAAGATGGACCACTTCTGGTATAACTTGCTGATATACCACTTATGGGTAGGGTTAACTATGAGACCATATCGGTTCGGATTCTAATTGGGGATATTGTCCCATCGTAACCTGATCCTGATGGTCTGAACTATTCTTTTTCTCATATGTTGTGAGCATAACGCTGCAAAAGTACTCGTCCTTCATGCATCCGGTTACTGCATCGTGAAATCCTATCATGATGCTACTTGCACCACTACCATCAATTTTAGAGCAAGTATAATATATCCAATATTTACAGGTTGCCGCAAAGGGGACATTTTTATCCCCATTGGCACAACTGTTATTAGGGATGACGTGATATCCGATGTAAGAATACTGGCCTTTATGTTTATCCAACCATTGAGGTCAACACAGTTGTATACACGCCTTGTATGTTGATGCTATTGGGCTTTGATTTGATTCCTTTAACATTTCCCGTTTCCATTATTCTTTTTCAGCAATGTCGACACCTTCGGGACTTTGCCATCTTTTACCTTGCACCTAATATCCATGCAATACCTTTATTATTGTTCCCACATGTAAACGCTTTCGTGGAGAGTACCACACTTCGTCCCATATTATTGTGTTAATTTATCCCTTGTAGTATTCCTTATCCAAATCGAGAGATCACCATTATATGCTTCGTATGAATTAATGTAGTCAGTTGATTTTCTGTGTGCACCAAGAATCTGAGGTGCTGTTCGGAAAATTGTAAGTGAAGCACATTCACTTCCTTCGCCCAGTGTGCAGCTGGTAATCCTCATTACAAAAGTTTTCTCGTAGATGTTTGTGATCGCCGCAACATCAAACAGCAACAAAAGCGTGTAGGTCCACATCCTTCTCCTATATAGAGACCAAACGTAACATCTTCATTCTTTACAGTTTTGATTTGGTTTATATGCAACCACTTAAATTTGGCTTCCATTTTTTGACTATGAGGTGTTTAGTTTCTCAATTATGGGTTGGGCGGGGGGCGGAGGGGCGATCCATTATATATCAAAGGTTATTTCTTCGCTGAAAAATTCTGCAACGTCACTTGTTTTCCAACCTCATTTCGAATGGGCTAACGCTCTTATCAAAACTTCGTTTGACCTTATTTAGTGGCCTGCCCATCTTCATTGGAACCAGTCTGTTTCCTTCGTACACATGGTCTATCAGTGTCTGTGATTAGGTCTGACTACAAGACTGCAATATTACCGGCGTATTATTCCCCAAGGCTAACTGTCACGTCATTCACATTTGTCTCCCAGTCAGAGATTCAAACAGACGTACTCTTGTTGCATTGTCGGTGGTCGTACGTAGGTCGAACCTATTGCCATTAAAAAAAGAGGTATCAGGTTAGTCCATTGAGTGGGGTGTTCAGTACATAATTGACACAACATGCTTTTCAAGATCCGATACCCCTTTCCAGAATTCCTGATGATTGTGGGTGAAGGGCAATGTTCAATATATGCATTATGTGGGGCATTTCCTGAAATCTAGTACAAATTTCTCCAGTAAAGTGTGGACCACGGTCGCTGGCCAGCTGTACAGATTTATCCGATCTACAAAACGCCACACTGAAACGGATTAGTTCTGCAGAATGCGTCTTATTGTCCGTCGTTGGAATGTCCTCTCTCCATTTGTAAATTGGTCAAACACTACAAGACCAATAACATCGGCCTGTAAATGTGTTCAGGGGCCATCAGGCGAAGGTTACGACCTGATTAGGGCACGATTAGAGCAAGAAGCTGGGTTCATTTGCAAGCATGGTAAGCATCGTTTAAAATATTGCTATACATGGTGTTCCATTTCTGGCCACCAGCAGAAGCGTGTTAACTTTTGTAGCTTGGTAGGGGCTGAATTATGTGCAACCGCTGGGTGGGAGTGAAAGAGGGTTAACATGCCGTCTTTAAGTTGTAGAAGAATGCACAAAAGAAATTACCATCCTTGTCGTTAATCATACACAGGGAGTGGCTGACTCCATCGCTATGCTGGAACACACTGCCCATGGGGTGTGTTGTGGTAGCGGCCACCCCTGATAGTGCCATGCCATAATTTGATCATATGGAATATGCAAAGTTTTTAGTTCTATGAAATCGATGGCTTTTACTATATTTGCGGGTGCAACAACAGGTGCCTGGAATTTAACCATCATCCACCAGGGTACTGTCAATTATTTTTTGCGGATCCCTTAGCAAACCGGTGGGCTGCTTTGTCAAATCGGGTGTGGGTAATGAATCTTTCTGAAGGGCTGCTATCTTTCCCACATGACATGGGGCGACTCGCACTTGGAGCACTTCTAATAGCTGATGGAGGAGACCAGAATATAGTAAAGGTTTACCATATGCTAAACAGTTCTCATTGTTTGATACAGTTGCAAACAAAACTGCTGTCAGACCAAATATTACTTGTTGCAGATGCGGTAAATTAGACGGCATGAGTAACTCTATCACTTCTTTTTCTTGGAATTCCAACGACCAAATGGAAGCATATATATCAGCGATGGCACACCCCGTTTTCGGGTGGCTGTCAATATAGTAAGGCGATCAATCCACATACACATTTCGAGCTTCTGAAATAATATTGCTTTTTATTGGGTTTAATTCCATTTCCAACACAGGTTAGGGAAACTGGCGTGGACTTCCCTCACAAGCGAGCATAAGAGGTGGTGGGGTCAGGTGAAATCTCGCTGCAATGATTCAAGTGGCCATTTAATTATCATTTGTGCGGACTATTGTTGTCACTTGTATTTAAGAGGATGTTAAGAGGTGTATGTGGTGATGGAAGGATAGCTCTCTCTTAAGCTCGCAGATGTGAATACAAACATCGACCGCCCAAAAGGTGGTCAACAGGCGAGGTTCGCATACTGAATACTCTCCGCTTCTCTGAAAATATGGGAGGCATATGCAATGGCACAGGACGTCCCATATAGCTGCTGTTGATGACACAAAACTGTTGTTCGTCTTCCAAGTGAAAAGTTGAATTGTGTGTCTGTGGAGATAAATGCAAAAGTTTATATCCTTGTCTGCTACGAATCATTCACTGATTATGTTTGGCTATCGCCCCATTCTGGCAGAATGTCTTCGTTCACATCCCTTTTTAGCATTTCATACATGGGCTGGCCAATTCTGCAATATTCGGGATAAAACTTATCGGATAGCCTTCCAGCCAGACAATGGATCGTAACGCTGTTTGTGATAACGGTAGGGGAAACTTCTGAACGATGTCGACCTTATCATGATCAGGGCTGTGCCCAGTAGTGGAGATCTTTAGTCCCAAAACGTTGACTTCACTCTGTACCGAGTGAGCATTTTTCCGGTTCACTCGTCATGCTTTCTTCAACAGAACTAATATTATTTAAAAGCAAGAAATGCTCTTCGACATTCTGTGTGGCAAATTATCGGTCGGCCACATACTGAAGGAGAGTTGATGGCTTAGAAAATGCTCTGACTGCTTGTATTGATGGATTATTGACGGCGAGCTATGGAGACTCTGTTGCAGACACGTAAATGAGTACCCCTGCCCCTCAACTGTAAATACGAATTGATACTGGTCCTCCTTAGCAAATGGAAGACTCCAAAACATTCGCTTTGTCAAGAGGAATGAAAACGGTAGCGTTGGGAGAGTCCGATCTCAACAGGCAAGGGGCCAGGCTAACGGTCGGGCTTTGACTTGTGGTGCCTTTACTCAATGCTCGATAATCAATGGTGACTCTCCAGGAACGAGCTGGCTTCCCACCACGCTATGCCAGGGGGTTGGTGATCGAGCACCTTTTACGTAACACACCCTATTCTTCCCATGGCACAATGATTGTTGGCAAGCACATAATCCATTCTCTCTGAATAGGTGTCTGTTCACAGGCATGGTGAGGTAGGCCATTTATCTGAACTTCAACACTCTCCCACAATCGTCTTTCAGACTCATCAAAAGCTGGCGAATGATCGGCAACTACAGTTTTGCCAGTAAAAAGTGATTGCGTTGGCATGGCAACAGACATATCCTTTTTTACAGCAAGCACTGAGTAAGCATCTAAAATGTGCGCAATATCCGCTTGTCCTGCACCAGCCCATAAACTGCAAGCGGCAAAAGCACTAGTGGAAGTTGCGTACAGACCACCAAACAGTCGTACTAAGGTTGGGGACAGCATCAGAAAAGAAATTATGGATGCATGCAAAAAAGGTACAGGTGTTATCATGGGTGACTTTAATCTACATATTGATTGGGCTAACCAAAATTGTAGCTGGAGGAGGATTTCCTGGAGTGTATTAGTTATAGTATTCTAGACCAATATGTCGAGGAACCAACTAGGAAGATGGCCATTCTAGATTAGATGATATGTAATGAGAAAGGACGAAATAGCAATTTTGTTGTGCGAGACCCCTTGGAGAAGTTTGACCATAACATGGTAGAGTTCTTTTATGAAGATGGAGAGTTACACAGTTAAATCAGAAACTAGGGTCCTGAACTTAAGGAAAGGTAACTTTGAAGGATTGAGGCGTGAATTGGCTAGGATAGACATGCAAATGATACTTAAAGAGTTGATTGTGAATAGTCAATGACAAACATTTAATCATCAATTGTACATCCCTGTCTGGAGTAAATATAAAACGGGAAAGTTAGCTGAACCATGGCTAACAAGGGAAATTAATGTTATTGTTAAATCCAAGGAGGAGTCATATAAATTGGCAAGAAAAGCAGCAAACCTGAGGACTGGGAGAATTTTAGAATTCAGCTGAGGAGGACAAAGATTTTAATTTAGGAGGGAAAATAGAGTACAAGAAGAAGCTTGACGGGAACATAAAAACTTCGAGAGGTATGTGAAGAGTAAAAGATTAGTGAAGACAAACGAAGGTCACTTGCAGTCGGATTCAGGTGAATTTATAATGGGGAACAAAGAAATAGCAGAATAATTGATCAAATACTTCACAAAGGAAGACACAAATAAGCTTCCGGAAGTACTAGGGGATCAATGGTCTATTGAGAATTAGGAACTGAAGGATATCCATATTAGGCAGGAAATTGTGTTAGGGAAATTGATGGGATTGAAGGCCGATAAATCCCCGGAGTCTGATAGTCTGCATCACAGAGTACTTAAGGAAGTGGCCCTAGAAATAGTGAATGCATTGGTGATCATTTTTCAACAGTCTATCAACTCTGGATCAGTTCCTATGGACTGGAGGATAGCTAATGTATCACCACCTTTTAAAAAGGGAGGGGGACAGAAAGCGGGAAAATTTAGAACCGTTAGCCTGACATCATTAGTCGGGGAAAAGTTGGAATAAATTATTAAGGACGAAATAGCAGCGCATTTGTCAGCAGTGACAGGATCAGTCCAATTAGCATAGATTTAGGAAAGGGAAATCACACTTCATACATCTTCAGGAATTTTTTGAGGATATAACTAGTAGAGTGGGCAAGGGAGAGCCAATGGGTGTGTTGTATTTGCACTTTCACAAGGGTTTGGCAAGAGATTGGTGTGCAAAATCAAAGCACATGGTATTGGAGGTAATATACTGACGTGGATAGAGAACTGATTGGCAAACAGAAGCTGAGATTCAGTAGAAACGGGTCCTTTGTCGAATGGCAGGCAGTGACTAGTGGAGTGCCGCAAGGCTCAGTGCTGGGACCCCAGTTCTTTATAATATACATCAATGATTTAGACGAAGGAATTGTATGTAATATCTCCACGTTTGCAGATGAAACTAAACTGGGTGATGGTGTGAGCTGTGAGGGGGTCGCGAAGAGGTTGCAGGGTGAATTGGACAGGTTCGGTGAGTGGTCAAATGCATGGCATATGCACTATAGTGTGGAAGAATATGATGTTATCCACTCTGGGAGCAAAAAGGCGAAGACTTAAGATTATCTGAACGGTGACAGATTAGGAAAAGGGGAAGTGTAACGAGACCTGGGTGTCATGGCACATCAGTCATTGAAAGTTGACTTGCAGGTGCAGCACGCGGTGAAGAAGGCAATTGATATGTTGGCCTTCATAGCGAGAGGATTTGATTTTTTGAATAGGGAGGTCTTGCTCCAAATATACCGGGCCTTGTATTCAGTTTTGGTCTCCTAATCTGAGGAAGGGCGTTCTTGCTATTGAGGGAGTGCACCAGAGGTTCACCAGACTGATGCCCGGGATGGCAGGACTGACACATGATGAGAGACTGGATCATCTGGGTCTTTATACATTGGAGTTCAGAAGGATCAGAGGGGATCTCATCGAAACACACATCATTCTGGCGGAACGGGACAGGTTAGGTGCAGATGGAATGTTCTCTATGTTGGGAAAGTTCAGAACCAGGAGACACAGTCTTAGGATAAGCGGTAGTCCATTTCGGACTTAGATGAGGAGAAACTTGTTCACTCAGAGGGTTGTCAACCTGTGGAAATTCCTGCCGCAGAGAGTTGTTGATGCCAGTTCATTGGATATATTCAAGAGGGAGTTAGATATGGCCTTATGGCTAAGGGGCTCAAGTGATATGGAGAGAAAGCAGGAAAGGGGTTCTGAGGGACTGATCAGCCAATATCTTATTGAATGGTGATGCATGCTCGAAGGAACGAATCGCCTACTCCTGCACCTATTTCCTAGGTTTCTATGTTTCCATGGATACATCCCCAGGCCCGGCTGAAATGTATCCGGCTGTAAAGAGAACCAGAAGTGAATTAGCAGAGATTTTGACAATTATTTTCAATCCTTTCTGGCTACAGGGTACAGGTGTGATTTGGGAGGACTGGAGGCCTGCCAATAAGAATTTAAGAACATAAGAACATGAGAAATATAAACAGGAGTAGGTCATAAGCCCCTCGAGCCAGCTCCGTGAATTAATACGATCATGGTTGAAATGATCATGGATTCAGCTCTAATTCCCTGCCCGCTCCCCATAACCCCTTATTCCCTTATATTTCAAGAAAGCCTGAGCGTTTGGCGAGTCGGGAGTTCGGCGAGTCGTGAGTTCGGTGAGTCAGGAGTTCCTCTGAGTACGGGAGGCCCTGTTAGTTCGTGAGGCCCAGAGTTCCGAGATTTCGGGTGGTTAGGAGTCCGAGGTGCAGGACGCCAGGTGGTCAGCGTGGAGTTCACTTTTAGCGAAGAGCTCACAGCTCATGGCCAGGATGGTAAATTATTATACGGACGCAGCATTCGAAATGAAGTAAATGAGTTGACGGCACAAATCATTACAAATGCGTATGATTTGGTGGCCATTACAGAAACGTGGTTGCAGGGGGGCCAACACTGGGAATTAAACATACAGTGGTATCTGACGTTTCAGAAAGATACACAAGAAGGGAAATGAGGTGGGGTTGCTCTGTTAATAAAGGATGATATCAGGGCAGTTGTGAGAGACGATAGTGGCTCGAATGAACAAAATATTGAATCATTGTTGATGGAGATTGGGAATAGTAAGGGGAAAAAGTCACTGGTGGGCGTAGTTTATAGGCCCCCAAATAATAACTTCATGGTGGGGCGGCCAATAATCAAGGGAATAATGGAAGCATGTGAAAAAGGAACAGCAGTAATCATGGGGGATTTTAATCTGCATATCGATTGGCCAAATCAAATCACATGGGGTAGCCTGGAGGAGGAATTTATAGAATGCATTCGGGATTGTTTCTTAGAAACGTATGTTACAGAACGTACAAAGGAGCAAGCTATCTTAGATCAGGTCCGGTGTAATGAGACAGGAATAATAAACGATCTTATAGTAAAAGAAACTCTAGGATTGCGTGATCACAGCATGGATGAATTTGTAATACATATTGAGGGTGAGGAAGTAGTGACTCAAACGAGCGTACTATGATTAAACAAAGGGGACTGCAGTGACATGAGGGCAGAGTTGGTAAAGTAGATTGGAAACACAGACTAAACGGTGGCACAATTGAGGAAGAGTGGAGGACTTTTAAGGAGCTCTTTCATCGTGCTCAACAAAAATATATTCCAGTGAAAAAGAAGGCTGTAAGAGAAGGGATAACCAGCCGTGGATAACCAAGGAAATAAAGGAGAGTATCAAATTAAAAAACAATGCGGATAAGGTGGCCAAGGTTAGTGGTAAAATAGAAGATTGGAAAAATTTTAAACGGCAGCAAAAAATGACGAAGAAAGCAATAAAGAAAGGGAAGATAGATTACGAAGGTAAACTTCCACAAAACATAAAAACGGATAGTAAAAGCTTTTACAGATATATAAAACGGAAAAGAGTGACTAAAAAAAATGTTGGTCCCTTAGAAGATGAGAAGGGGGATTTAGTAATGGGAAATGTGGAAATGGCTGAGACCTTAAACAATTATTTTGCTTCGGTCTTCACAGTGGAAGACACAAAACCATGCCAGAAGTTGCTGGTCACAGGAATGTGGGAAGGGAGGACCTTGAGACAATCACTATCAGTAGGGGGGTAGTGCTGGACAGGCTAATGGGACTCAAGGTAGACAAGGCCCCTGGTCCTGACAAAATGCATCCCAGGGTATGTAAACAGATGGGGGAAGTTATAGCAGATGCATTCTTTTTAATCTACCAACATTCTCTGGTTCTGGGGTGGTACCAGCGGATTGGAAAGCAGCTAATGTAACGCGTCTGTTTAAAAATGGGGCAGTCAAAAGGCAGGGAACTATAGGCCGGTTAGTTTAACATCTGTAGTGGGGCTAATGCTTTAAGCTATCATTAAGGAAGAAATAGCGGGGCATCTAGATAGGAATAGTGCAATTAAACAGACGCAGCATGTATTCATGAAGGGGAAATCATGTATACCTAATTTACTGGAATTCTTTGATGATATAACGAGCATGGTGGATAGAGGTGTACCGATGGATCTGGTGTATTTAGATTTCCAAAAGGCATTCGATAAGCTGCCACACAAAAGGTTACTGCAGAAGATAGAGATAAGTGGAGTAATGGGAAATGTATTAGCATTGATTGAGAATTGGCTGGCTAACAGAAAACAGCGATTCGGGATAAATGGTTCCTTTTCGGTTTGTAAATCGTTGGTTTGTGGTGTGCAACAGGGATCGGTGCTGGGACCACAACTGTTTACAATATACATAGATGACCTGGAATAGGGGACAGAGTGTAGTGTAACAGAATTTGCAGATAACACACAGATTAGTGGAAAGGCTGGTTGTGTTGAGGACACAGAGAGGCTGCAATGAGATTTAGATAGGTTAAGCGAATGGGCTAAGGTTTGGCAGATGGAATACAATGTCGGAAAATGTGAGGTCATCCACCATGGGAAACAAAATAGTAATTTGGAATATTATTTGAATGGGGAGAAATTACAACATGCTGCGGTGCATAGGGACCTGGGGGTCCTTCTGCATGAAACTCTTTTAGGGTCCTTGTGCATGAAACTCTTTTTGGATACAGAATTAACTTTGTGTAGGCCGCATTGATATTTGATCTTACAACCGTTGGTTCACCAAACCACTGCTTTAACCCCTGCGCTATGGAGCCAGCTGCAATCCTTGTGCATGAATCCCAAAAATATAGTTTGCAGGTGCAACAGGTAATCAGGAAAGCGAATGGAATGTTGGCCTTCATTGCGAGAGGGATGGAGTACAAAAGCAGGGAGGTCCTTCTGCAACGGTATAGGGTGAGGCCGCACCTGGAGTACTGCGTGCAGTTTTGATCACCTAACTTAAGGAAGGATGTACTAGCTTTGGAGGGGGTACAGAGTCGATTCACGAGGCTGATTCCGGAGATGAGGGGGTTACCTTATGATGATAGATTAAGTAGACTGGATCTTTACTCGTTGGAGTTCAGAAGGATGAGGGGTGATCTTATCGAAACATTTAAAATAATGAAAGGGATAGGCAAGATAGAGGCAGATAGGTTGTTTCAACTGGTCGGGGAGACTTGAACTAGGGGCACAGCCTCAAAATACGGCGGAGCTAATTTAAAACCGAGTTGAGAAGGAATTTCTTCTCCCAGAGTGTTGTGAATCTGTGGAATTCTCTGCCCAAGGAAGCAGTTGAGGCGAGCTCATTGAATGTATTCAAGTCATAGATAGATCGATGTTTAACCAATAAGGGAATAAAGTGTTATGGGGAGCGGGCGGGTAAGTGGAGCTGAGTCCACGGCCAGATCAGCTATGATCTTGTTGAATGGCGGAACAGGCTTGAGGGGTTAAATGGCCTACTCCTGTT
Organism: Pristiophorus japonicus; assembly: GCF_044704955.1. NCBI lineage: Eukaryota > Metazoa > Chordata > Chondrichthyes > Pristiophoridae > Pristiophorus > Pristiophorus japonicus. The sequence goes on from NW_027254520.1 coordinate 1,473,670, forward strand.
CGTAATTCTTATGTCCTTATGTAAGTTTTTATGTTCTTATTAGCTGATTGATTGGTAAGTATCTCACTATCATTTTTTCCTTCTGGACTGCTCGTGTGCACCCTTGTGGGAGGGTGGGCAGGTTCACCAGGAACGGCGAGGTCGGGTGAAGGAGCAGCAAGAGACTGTAGAGGGACATGTCCGAGGACCAGGAGAGTCGCGAGTTCGGGGCCCAGAAGATGCGAGAGTCCTTGGGTAGCACAGGCCAGCCCACACTCGATATGTGTGTTCATAATTTGCATGCAGCGCAGCTGGTCTCCAGTCGCCTTGATTTAGCTTTGCAACTGGACGAATATTAGCTCTGTGAAGCCCATGAGGTGGCTGGTGTGCACGCCCACCACATGTTAAAATAAAACGCACAAGCATCTTCCACCTTTCATGATTTATTTCGTACCTGGAGCTCATTCATTGAAACTCCTGTGAACATTATGGTATGGAAGCAAATCATACTCGATTTGAGGGACTGGCTCTGATGATCACCCTTGCTTAAGAATGGAGAAATGCATAGGCCCAGTCATTGCAGACCACGCAGCCTAATCGCAGTGGTGGGAAAATTATTAGAAAAAATTCTTAAAGACAAGATAAATCAACATTTAGAAAGGCAAGAATTATTGAGGGGCAGTCAGCACGCATTTGTTAAGGGAAGATCGAGTTTGAGTAATCTGAGCGGATTTATCGAGGAGGCAACCGGAGGGTTGATGAGGGCATTGCGTATGGGGTAGTGTATATGGACTTTAGCAATTCGTTTGATAAGGTCCCACATTGTTATTGGTTACGAAGGTTATAGCCCACGGGATCCAAGGCAAAGGGGCAAGATGGATCTAAAATTGGCTTGGAGATAGAAAAAATGGGTAATGTTAGTGGATGTTTTTGTGACTGGAAGGATGTTTCCATTAGGGTTCCGCATGGTCAGTGTGGGGTCCCTTGCGTTTTCTGTTATAAATCAGTGATCTATATTTGCATATAGGGATTATGATTAAGAAGTTTGCAGATGAGACTAAAATTGGCTCTGTGCTAGATAATGATGAGGAAAGTCATGGACTGCAGGAGGATAGCAATCGACTGGCCTGGCGAGCAGAACAGTAGCATATTGAAGTTAATTCACAGAAGTGTGATGTAATGCACTTGGAGAGGGCATAGAAGGAATGGGTTTACACATTAAGCAGTAGACCACTTAATAGTGCAGTTGAACAATGGACCTTGGAGTGCTTGTCCACATAACCCTGAAAGTTCCAGGCTAGGTGGATAAGGTGCTTTAGAAGGCAAATAGAATGCTTGCCTTTATTATCCGAGGGTGTATTTAAATTGTTTAATACTACGGTTCGGCCACAACTGAAGTTCTGCCTCCATTTCTAATTGCCACTTCATAAGAGGGATGTGGTTGCACTGGAGAGTGTGCAAAAGAAATGTAATAGAATGCTGCCTGCAAGGGGAGCATCTTAGTTATGAGGACAGATAGGATAGGCTGGATTTTTCCACATTGGAACAGAGGAGGCTAAGTGGAGACCTCATTGAAATCTATAATATTTTGAGGGGCCTCAGTATATTGGATAGCAAGGGCATATTTTCCTTGCTGCAGGGGTGAATTACTAGGGGTCACAGATTTAAAGTGGTTGGTCGTAGAAAAGAGGGATTTTGAGGGGAAACCTACTGCACGCAGAAGCTTGTGGCGCTCTGGAATTCGCTGCCTGGATGGCTGATGGATGCAGAAACCCTCACCACATTTAAAAGATGCTTGGATGGACACTTGCATTGCTGTAATCTGCAGGTTAAGCACCTAGAAAATGGAAGTGGGATTAGATTGGGATAACCTCTTGCTGTCTGGCGCAGATACGATGGTAAACATAGAAAACATAGAAAATAGGTGCAGGAGTAGGCCATTCGGCCCTTCGAGCCTGCACCGCAAATAGTGGAGGCAGTCGAATACGGCCAGAGAGGTATGCCGGGTTGGTTCGATCGCCTGGCTGTGTCGAAGAGGAATTATCCCAGATTTTCTTCCGCAATTGCCTCGGATTTTGTCTTTTTTTTGCCTCTCCCAGTGGATTGCAGGCTTCCAAGTGAGCTGATGCGTAAAATGCTGCGGGAAAGGCGTCTCGCTGTTGTGTGGGGCAGACTGCTTGGGCCTGATGCTCTTTTCCTGTCTGCCATCGTTCATTGTTCATAGTTTTATATGTAACCTTCAGAGCTGCTGAATGAGGGCCGTCTTGATCGTTATCGGCCGGCACGGACACGTTGGTCCGAAGTTGCCTCCTTCTGCACTGTGAATTTCTATGCTTCTATATTTTTAGCGGGAGCAAAAAGATATCTATGAAAGTTTGGGCCTATTAGAGACCATAAATGAAATCTGAGTGTGGAGGCGGAAGAGGTGGGGCCGATTCTTAGTGAATACTTAGAATCCCTTTTCAAAGAAGAGAGGATCGATGCAGAGTTTGTAATGAAGGAAACATAGAAACATAGAAAATAGGTGCAGGAGTAGGCCATTCGGCCCTTCTAGCCTGCACCGCCATTCAATGTGTTCATGGCTGAACATGCAACTTCAGTACCCCATTCCTGCTTTCTCGCCATACCCCTTGATTCCCCTAGTAGTAAGGACTCCATCTAACTCCTTTTTGAATATATTTAGTGAATTGGCCTCATCAACTTCCTGTGGTAGAGAATTCCACAGGTTCAACACTCTCTGGGTGAAGAAATTCCTCCTCATCTGGGTCCTAAATGGCTTACCCCTTATCCTTAGACTGTGTCCCCTGGTTCTGGACTTCCCCAACATTGGGAACATTCTTCCTGCATCTAACCTGTCTATCCCCGTCAGAATTTTAAACGTTTCTATGAGGTCCACTCTCATTCTTCTGAACTCCAGTGAATACAAACCCAGTTAATCCAGTCTTTCTTGATAGGTCAGTCCCGCCATCCCGGGAATCAGTCTGGTGAACCTTCGCTGCACTCCCTCAATAGCAAGAATGTCCTTCCTCAGGTTAGGAAACCAAAACTGTACACAATATTCCAGGTGTGGCCTCACCAAGGCCCTGTGCAACTGTAGCAACACCTCCCTGCCCCTATATTCAAATCCCCTCGCTATGAAGGCCAACATGCCATTTGCTTTCTTAACCGCCTGCTGTACCTGCATGCCAACCTTCAATGACTGATGTACCATGACACCCAGGTCTCGTTGCACCTCCCCTTTTCATAATCTGTCACCATTCAGATAATAGTCTGTCTCTCTGTTTTTATCACCAAAGAGGATAACCTCACATTTATCCACATTATACTTCATCTGCCATGCATTTGCCCCCTCACCTAACCTATCCAAGTCGCTCTGCAGCCTCATAGCATCCTCCTCGCAGCTCACACTGTCACCCAACTTAGTGTCATCCGCAAATTTGGAGATACTACATTTAATCCCCTCTTCTAAATCATTAATATACAGTGTAAACAACTGGGGCCCCAGCACAGAACCTTGCGGTACCCACTAGTCACTTCCTGCCATTCTGAAAAGTCCCCATTTACTCCTACTCTTTGCTTCCTGTCTGACAACCAGTTCTCAATCCATGTCAGCACACTACCCCCAATCCCATGTGCTTTAACTTTGCACATTAATCTCCTATGTGGGACCTTGTCGAAAGCCTTCTGAAAGTCCAAATATACCACATCAACTGGTTCTCCCTTGTCCACTCTCCTGGAAACATCCTCAAAAAATTCCAGAAGATTTGTCAAGCATGATTTCCCTTTCACAAATCCATGCTGACCTGGACCTATCATATCACCTCTTTCCAAATGCACTGCTATGACATCCTTAATAATTGATTCCATCATTTTACCCACTACCGATGTCAGACTGACCGGTCTATCATTCCCTGTTATCCCTCTCCGTCCTTTATTAAAAAGTGGGGTTACATTTGCTACACTCCACTCCATAGGAACTGATCCAGAGTCAATGGAATGTTGGAAAATGACTGTCAATGCATCTACTATTTCCAAGGCCATCTCCTAGGCTGTGCCCCCTAGTTCTAGTCTCCCCTACCAGTGGAAACAACCTCTCTGCCTCTATCTTGTCTATCCCTTTCAATATTTTAAATATTTCTATAAGATCACCCCTCATCCTTCTGAACTCCAACGAGTAAAGACCCAGTCAACTCAATCTATCATCATAAGGTAACCCCCTCATCTCCGGAATCAGCCTAGTGAATCGTCTCTGTACCCCCTCCAAAGCCAGTATATCCTTCCTTAAGTAAGGTGACCAAAACTGCACGCAGTACTCCAGGTGCGGCCTCAGCAATACCCTATACAGTTGCAGCAGGACCTCCCTGCTTTTATACTCCATCCCTCTCGCAATGAAGGCCAACATTCCATTCGCCTTCCTGATTACCTGCTGCACCTTCAAACTAACCTTTTGGGATTCATGCACAAGGACCCCCAGGTCCCTCTGCACCTCAGCATGTTGTAATTTCTCCCCAGTCAAATAATATTCCCTTTTACTGTTTATTTTCCCAAAGTGGATGACCTCACACTTTCCGTCATTGTATTCCATCTGCCAAACCTTAGCCCATTCGCTTAACCTATCCAAATCTCTTTGCAGCCTCTCTGTGTCCTCTACACAACCCGCTTTCCCACTAATCTTTGTGTCATCTGCAAATTTTGTTACACCACACTCTGTCCCCTCTTCCAGGTCAACTATGTATATTGTAAACTGTTGTGGTCCCAGCACTGATCCCTGTGGCACACCACTAACCACCGATTTCCAACCCGAAAAGGGCCCATTTATCCCGACTCTCTGCTTTCTGTTAGCCAGGCAATTCTCTATCCATGCTAATACATTTCCTCTGACTCCGCGTACCTCTATCTTCTGCAGTAACCTTTTGTGTGCCACCTTATCGAATGCCTTTTGGAAATCTAAATACACCACATCCATCGGTACACCTCTATTCACCATGCTCGTTATATCCTCAAAGAATTCCAGTGAATTAGTTAAACATGATTTCCCCTTCATGAATCTATGCTGCGTCTGCTTGATTCCACTATTCCTATCTAGATGTTCCGCTATTTCTTCCTTAATGATAGTTTCAAACATTTTCCCCACTACAGATGTTAAACTAACCGGCCTATCGTTGCCTGCCTTTTGTCTGCCCCTTTTTTAAACAGAGACGTTACATTAGCTGCTTTCCAATCCGCTGGTACCTCCCCAGAGTCCAGAGAATTTTGGTAGATTATAACGAATGCATCTGCTATAACCTCCGCCATCTCTTTTAATACCCTGGGATGCATTTCATCAGGACCAGGAGACTTGTCTACCTTGAGTCCCATTAGCCTACCTCCCTAGTGATAGTGATTGTCTCAAGGTCCTCCCTTCCCACATTCCTGTGACCATCAATTTTTGGATTTTCAGAGGAGGAGTGTGAAATATTAGATGTGATAAATATAGTGAGAGAGTATTAAAATGAGTATAAAGGGGCTTAGCAGCTTTAAAAGTGGATAAATCACTAGGAACGGATGAAAAATTAACCCATGATTTTAAGAGAAGCAAAAGAGGAAATAGCAGACGCTCTGACCATCATTTTACAATCCTCTCTTGCTGCATGTGCGGTGCCAGAGTACTGGAGGACCGCTCATGTTGTAAACTTGTTTTAAAAGGGAGAAAGTTACATTCCGACTACATACAGGCCAGTCAACCTAACTTCGGTGGTGGGAAAATTATTGGAAAAAGTACGGAAGGACAGGATGAATCTTGATTTGTAAAGGCACAGATTAATCAAGGACAGTCAGCTTGGATTTGTCAAGTGAATTTCGTGTCTGACTAACTTGATTACATTTTTCGAAAAAGTAACTAGTAGTGTTGATGAGGGCAGTGCGTTTGATATAATGTATATGAAAGTTAGAAAACCATTTCATAAGGTCCCAAATGTCAGATTGTTCACGAAAGTAATAGCCCTTGGGATCCAGGGCAACGTGGCAAGTTTGATACAAAATTAGCTAGGAGGCAGGAAGCAAAGGCAAAAGATTGGTGGTTGTTTTTGTGACTGGAAAGCTGTCGCCAATGTGGTTGCAAATGGCTCAGTTCTGGATCGCTTGTTTTTTGTAGCATACACCAATTTCTTGAAATTCAATATTTGGTTTTTGATTGAGATGTTTGCAGATTACACTAAGAAAGGCTGTGTGGTTGATAATGAGGAAGTAAGCTGCGGGCAGCAGGAATAAATCAATGTACTGGTCAGGTTTGCAGCACAGTGGCAAACGGAATTATCTCCGGAAAAGTGAGAGGTAATACAATTGGGGAAGTCTAACAAACCAACGGAATACACATTAAATGGTACGACACTTAAAGGTGCATTGGAACAAAGTGAAGTTGGTCTGCAGGTTCTCAGCTCCCTGAAGGTAGCAGGCCAGGAAGATAAGGTGGGTAAGAAGACATATGGAATGTTTCCTTTTAAAAATCGAAGCGTTGAATAAAAGTGCAAGGATTTTATGTTTGAACTGTCCAAAACCCTGGTTAGGCAGCAGGTGGAGTACATGAGACTTACAAGAATGTGGCCTGGACTGGAGAATTTCAGCTATGAGGAAAGATTGGAGATGCTGTATCTGTTTTGTTTGTAACAGAGGAGGCTAAGGGGAGACCTGATTCAGCTGGCTAAAATTATGAGTGGCCTGTATAGACTGGATAGGAAAAATCTGTTTCCATTGGCAGAGGGGACAACAATCAAGGGGTATAAATGAAAAAGTAATTGGGCAGAGATATGAGAAGATATGAGGGGAAATGACTGCACCCAATGAGTGCTGGAGGTTGGTAACTAATGGCCTGAAAGCGTGGTGGAGGCAGGAAACCCGTCACATTTAGAAGCTAATTGGGTGCGCGCTAAAAGTGCCATAAACTACATAGCTATGGACCAAAAGATTGAAATTGAGATGAAATTCCCAAGGCAGGTAGACAATGCGGTTAGCTACAAATTAAACTCCCTCTGCACACTCCCATAAAGCAATATCAGGGCAGGCAGAGCACGGGTTACATGCAGAGTAAAGCTCCCCCTGCACTGACCCATCACCAGTCGCAGGGCAGAAAGGAGAAGGAGGTGAGGGTCGTTGCTGGTTAAAGAGGAAATTAACGCAAAGTAAGGAAGGACATTAGCTTATATGATGTGGAATTGCTATGGTTGGAGCTACGGAATAACAAAACGCAGAAAACGCGAGTGGGAGTTGTGTACAAACCACCAATTAGTAAAGTAAGGTTGGGGACAAGATGAAACAAGAAATAATGTATGTGTGCAATAAAGGTACAGCTGTTATCATGGGCTACTTTAATCTACATATTGATTGGGCTAAACAAACTGGTAGCAATGCGGTGGAGGAGGATTTCGTGGAGTGTTTGAGGGAAGGTTTTCCAGACTAATATGTTAACGAACCAACTAGTGGGCTGGCCATCCTAGACTGGGTGATGTGAAATGAGAAAGGACTAATTTGCAATCTTGTTGTGTGAGGCCCCTTGGGGAAGAGTTACCATAATATAGTAGAATTCTTTATGAAGATGGCGAGCGACAACAGTTAATATAGATACTAGGTTCTGAACTTATGGAAAGGTAACTTTGATGGTATGAGACGTGAATAGGCTAGAATAGACTGGCGAATTATACTTAAAGGTTTGACGGTGGATAGGCAATGGAAAATATTTGAAGATCATGGATCAACATCAACAATTGTACATCCCTGCCTGGAGTAAAAATAAAACGCGAACGTGGCTCAGCCGTAGCTAACAAGGGAAATTAAGGATAGTGCTGAAACCAAGGAATGGGTAAATAAATTGGCCAGAAAAAGCTGCAAAATTGTGGACTGGGTGAATTTTGTAATTCTGTAGAGGAGAACAAAGGGTTCAATTAGGAGGGTGAAAATAGAGTCGGAGAGGATGCTTGCTGGGAACATAAAAACTAAGTGCAAAATATATATGTGAAGAGAAAAAGATTAGTGAAGACAAACATAGGTCCCTTGCAGTCAGATTCAGATAAATTTCAAATGAGGAACAAAGAAATAGCAGACCAGTTGAACAAATACATTGCTTCTGTCTTCACGAAGGAAGATACAAATAAACTTCTGGTAATACTAGGGGACAGAGGGTCGAGTGAGAAGGAGGAACTGAAGGAAATCCTTATTAGTCAGGAAATTGTGTTCGGGAAATTGATAGGATTGAAACTGGTTGATTCCCCGTGGCCCGATAGCCTGCATCCCAGAGCACTTAAGGATGTGGATGCATTGGTGATCATTGTCCAACAGTCTGTCGACTCGTGATCAGTTCCTATGGACTGGATAGCAGCTAATGTAACACCACTTTTTTAATAAAGTGTGGAAAAGAAAACGTGTAATTATGGACCAGTTAACTTGACATCAGTATAGGGGAATATGATGGAATCAATTATTAAAGATGAAATAGCAGCGTATTTGGAAAGCAGTGACTGGATCGGTCCAAGTCAGCATGGATTTATGAAAGGAAAATCAAGCTTGACAAATCTTCCAGAATTTTTTGAGGCTGTAATTGTAAGAGTGGACATGGTGTATTTGGATTTCAACAGTCTATTAACAAGGTTCCGCACAAGAGATTGGTGTGCAAAATTAAAGCACATGGTATTGGGGGTAATCTAATGATGCGGATAGAGAACTGGTTGGCAGAAAGGAAGCAGTGTGTCTGGATAAACTGGTCATTTTCAGAATGGCAGGCAATGACTAAAGGGGTGCCACAATGCTCATTGCTGGGGCTCCTGCGATTTACAATGTACATTAATGATTTACATGAAGGAATTGAGTGTAATATCTCCAATTTTGCGAATGACGTTTAGCTGGATGGCGGTGTGAGATGTGAGGAGGAAGCTGAGATTCTGCAGGGTGAGCTGGACAAACGCATAGCAGATGCAATATAATGTGGATAAGTGTGAGGTTATCCACTTTGGTGGCAAAAACACGAAGCAGAATATTATCTGAAGGACGACAGATTAGGAAAAGGGGAGTTGCAACGAAACCTGGTGTCATAGTACATCAGTCATTGTATGTTGGCATGCAGGTTCAACAGGCGGTAAAGAAGACAAATGGTATGTTGGCCTTCATAACTAAAGGGATTTGAATATAGTAGGACGGAAGTCTTACTGCAGTTGTGCAGGGCCTTGTGAGGGCTTACCTAGAATATTGTGTTAAAGTTTAGTCTCCTAATCTGAGGACGGACTTCCTTGCTATTGAGGGAGTGCAGCCAAGGTTCAGCAGATTGATCCCCAGGATTGCAGGACTGACATATGAGGACAGACGGGGTCGACTGGGTCTGCATTCACTGAAGTTTGGAAGGATGAGAGGATAATTCATAGAAATATATAACATTCTGACGGGACTGGACAGGAAGAATGTTGCCAATGTTGGGGAATTCCAGAACCAGCGCACAAATCTCAGAATAAGGGTAAGCCACTTCGGACTGCGATGAGGAGAAACTTCTTCACCCAGCGAGTTGTTAACCTGTGGAATTTCCTACCGCAGAGCTTTGTTGATGCCAGTTTATTGGACATATTCAAGAGAGAGTTACATAAGGCCCTTACGGGAAAAGGGATCAAGGGGTATGGAGAGAAAAAAGGACAGGGGCACTGAGGTGATCGATCAGCCATGATCATATTGAATGGTGATACATGCTCGAAGTGTTGAATGGCCTATTCCTGCAGCTATTTTCTATGTTTCTATGTTTCTATGTTTCTATATGCAGTGCGGGTCAGATACAGCGTAGAGTTGCTGCTACCCTGTGGCATCAAACTCTTCGAGTTCAGTTACAGCGCTGGTTGGATAGTGAGTTACGCTCCCTCTCCGATGTTGCATCAAACAGTCCAATGGAAGGTAAAGCACGGGTTACATTCAGTGCAATGATCTATCGGCAGTCTCCCATCAAACCCTCACAGACCAGGTACAGCACGGATTTTCTATACATACAGTTCTATCTCCACTGTCCATTAAACTCTCCCAGGGCAGATTATATTCAGCTGAAAGCTCATTCTAAATTGTGCCATCAAACATTTCTAGTACACGAACAGCATGGTTAGATACAGAGTAAAATCCAAGCTATACTGTCCAATCAAACATTGACAGTGCAGATACAGCTCGAGTTAGATACAGACTAAAGCTGCATTTACACTGTCCCAACAAACACTCCATGGATAGCTTCAGCTTGACTATGATAGTGAGTAAAGCTCCCTCTCCGATGTCGCATCAAACAATCCAATGGCAGGACAAGCAGCGGTTACATTCAGAGCAAAGATCTTTGGACAATGTACCATCAAACGTTCCATGGATAGCTTCAGCACGGGTGAAATAGAGAATATAGCTCCCTCTACACTGTCCAATCAAACACAACCAGTGCAGGTTCAGCTTGGGTTATATACAGAGCAAAGCACTCTCTACATTGTCACATCAAACACTCGCTGGATAATTTCAGCAAGGGTTAGACACAGATTAAATCTCCCTCCACACTGTCACATGGAATATTCCCAGGGCAGGTACAGAATGGTTTAGATATCGATTAAAGCTCCTTCTACAATGTCCCATCAAACATTCCCAGGGCAGTTACAGCAAGTAGTAAGAAAGAGGAAATCTCATAAGAAAATAAGCAAAGAAGATATAGAATTAGAAGTCTGCCATTTAGAACCTGGATCGTTCTGCGCCATTCAAGAAGATCAAATAAGATCATGGCTGATCTGAACATGCACTCAGCTCCACTTCCCTGCCCGCTCCCCATAACCCTTTATTCCGTTATCGCTCAAATATCTGTCTATTTATGACCTTGTATATATTCAATGACCCAGCATCCACAGCTCTCTGCGGAAGAGAATTCCATTGATCTACAACGCTCTGAGAGAAGAAGTTCCTCCTGAACTCAGTTTTAATGGGATGTCCCTTATTTTAAGACTATGTCCCCTTATTCTGATACTCTGTCCCGCTTGAGTGGAAATATAATCTGTGCTTCCACCTTGTCGAGTCACGTCATTATCTTTTCTGTTTCGATAAGATCACCTCTCAATCTTCTGAACACCAATGTGTATATGCTCTACTTAGTCAATCTGTCATCATAATTCAAAACACTCATCTCCGGAGACGACCTAGTGAACCTAATTTGAAAAGCCTCCAATGCAAGTATATGATTCCTTAAATATGGAGAACAAAACTGCGCGCAGTAAACAAGGTGTGGCCTTACCAATACCCTATACAGTTGTAGCAGGAATTCGCTTATTTTATACTCTACAGCCCTTGCAATAAAGGCCAACATTCCATGTGCCTTCCTGATTAACTGCTGTACCTGCACCTGTACATAATATATTTCGTGTACAAGGACACCAATTCCCCTGCACAGCAGTACTTTGCATTTTTTCACCATTTAAATTAACATTTGCTTTTCTATTTTTTCTGAGAAGGACGAAAACCTTAAATTTTCCCACACTATACTCAATCTGCGACATTTTTACCTACTCACACAGTCTCTCTTTACAACTTTGCATATTTGTTGTTTTCACCTCACAATTTGCTTTCCCGCCCATGTTTGTATCATCAGAAAACGAGGCTACGTTGCCCTCGGTCCCTTCACCCAAGTCATTAATATTGATAGAAAATAGCTGATGACCCAGCAACGATCCCTGCCGCTCCCCACCAGTCACTTTTTGCCAACCAGGAATGATCTATTTATCCCGACTTTCTGTTTTCTCTTTGTTATCCAATCCTCTATACATGCTAATATTTTACCCGGATGCCCGTGTAGTTTCAACTTATGAAGTAACTTTTTATGTGGCAGCTTATCGAATGCCTTCTGGAAATGCCATTACACCACATCCACTGGTTCCCTGTTACCCACCCTGCTTCTATCTCCCGCCAAACTTTCCAATCATGAATTCCCAGGCCATTTGCAGCACGGGTTAGATACAGAGTAAATCTCCTTCTGCGCTCTGAATGCAGCCAATTGATATGAATTGCCTAATTAAGTGGGCAATAAAGTGGCACCTGGAGTGAATTGTGGGGAATTGTGAGTTAATTCACTTTGGTACAAATAATAGAAATCAGAGTATTTTTTAAATGTTGGTGTTCAGAGAGATGTGATTGTCCTTGGGCAAGAAATACAGAAAGCTAGCATGCTGGTAAAGCAAGCAATAAGGATGTCAAATGGCATATTGTCCTTTATTGCAAACGATTTGAATTCCAGGAATTTCTAGAATCGTACATGGCCTCGGTGAGAACACACATGGCATACTGTGCACAGTTTTGCTCAACTTATCGAAGGAAGGATATACGTCCCTTGGAGGCAGCACACCAGAGGTTTACTAAATTGATTCCTGCGAGGAGAGGGCTGCCATATGAAGAGAGACGATTAAAGTTGGAATGTATTCTCTGGAGTTTAGAAGAATGAGAGGTGAAACATAGAATTTTCTGACGCGGATTTACAGGGTAAATGCTGAAAGTTTGTTTCCCCTGGCTGTAATGCCTATATCGAGGAGTCACAAACTCAGGAATAGTGGTCGTCCATTTAAGGCAGACATGAGGAGGAATTTCTTCATTCAGAGGGTTGTGAATCTTTGTAATTCTCTGCCCCAGAGCGCTGTGGATGCTGAATCTCTGAATATATTTAAGGCCGAGATTGTTAGGTTTTTGGAGGCGAGTGGAATCGATGGATAAGGGTATCGGGCGCTAAAGTGGAGTTGAGGTCAATGATCAACCATGATCTTATTGAATGATGGACCAGGATTGATGGACCATACGGCCTACTCCTGCTACTAATCTTTATGTTCTTATGTTTCTTTATGTACACTGCTCCATCAAACACACCCAGGCTAGGTACAGCATTGGTTAGATATAAATTAATGTTCCTTCTGCACAATCGCTCCATCCCTCCCTCTCAATCTCTCTCTCTCGCGTTGCCTCTCCCTCTCCCTCCCATCTGCTCTGTCCCTCTCCGACCATCTCTCTTTGCCTCTCTCGCACTCTGTCTCTCTCTCTCTCTCTCTCCCTCTCTTTCTCTCTCTCTCTCTCTCTCTCTCTCTCTCTCACCATCTCCTTCCCATCTTCTTTCTCTCTCTCCTTTCCGCCATCTCTTTCTCGGTCTCTGTCTCTCTCTCTAGCTGTGTCTCTTATTTAACCTAAGTTCTCGCAATTCGGGGACCATCCCTTTAGATTGGTACCTTGCAAAAGTCAATCTGCTATTTAAAACTGGTGAGAGATGGAAACCATGGAATTATATAACACTAAAATGCTATCTGTTGTCGGGCAAGTGCTGGAGACTACAATTAAGGGTAGGGTTTCTGAACAATTGGAATATTTTCAGTTGGTTAGAGAGTGCAGCATTGAGTTGTGAAAGATAGGTCTTGCTTGACAAAGGTGGCGAGATCTCGGCGATGTTCGAGGTGGGAGGAAGTCCACGGGAGGCCCGAGAGCAGAGGGGGCATGGGCAGGAGCAGCAGCAGAGATGGAATAACCTGCGCGGCATGCTCGAGTGCGGAGGCGGCGAGATGGGAAAAGAAAACAGATTTGTGAGAATCTCATCACATGCAGAAGTTGAAAGTTTGACGTCAGAGTGAAAAACCCAAACTGCGGTCGGCAGATGGGATGAAACTGATTGGTCCGTAGCTGGTGAATGTTTTTCAAGGTTTTATGTTCACTTCTTTTAAGTCAATTCTTACTCTATTAAATAGATGCAGGGCAGGGCAGCTCTATCCATTGGAAAGTATTGGGCGCATCCCGCGTCCGGGGCAAACACATGTACAGCAATTGTCGTCAGCTGGAGTACCGCGAGATCTGGTCTTCGGCGCCTGTGTAACCGCTGGCGTCGCTGCGGTGCATTTTTGAGGCTGAGAGCTACGTGGATAGCATGTTTATAGAGGTGATTAACCCGCAGCTTAAGAGTATTCAGCCAGAGAGGGAATGGGTGACCGCCAGAGAGACAAAGAGTACAATACAGATATTGTAAGAGGCCCATGAATGAATGGCACTTTCCAACCAGTATTACGTTCTGAGCACTGGTGAGGGCGAGAGGGACGCTGCGGGATGCAGCCAGAGCCATGTGCACGAACCTATGGCTGGCTCAGCTGTATAGGGGGGAGAAAGAATAATGGAAGAGCAATAATGGCAGTGGATTCTATAGGCAGGGGACCAAACAGGCGTTTTTTGCGCCTGTCGACTTGTTTCCAGGATGGCATGTTGCCTCCCAGGTTTCCTGATTAAGGAAGGTTGTGAGCAGTTGCAGGACATTCAGAGAGGGGAGGGTAAACAATCAGAGCTCCTCGTCCACATCAGTACCAACGACATAGGTATAAATAGGGATAAGGTCCTGCAAGTAGACTTTAGGGAGCTAATAGAGCGTTTAAAGTGCACGCCCTCCAAGGTAATCATCTCACGATTACTTCCGGCTCCATGATGGAATGAGTACACAAATGGGAGGATACAGCAGATTAAAGCGGGACAGAAAGGATGGTGCAAGGGGCTGGGCTTCAGTTTCCTGAGGCCTTGGGATCTTTTCTGGGGGAGGTGGGATCTGTAAAGACGGACGGGTTGCACCTCAACGGAGCTGGGATCAGTGCCCTCACAGGAAGGTTTGTTAGTACTGTTGGTGAGGGATTGAATTAATCTGGAAGGGTGATGGGCACCAGGATGTAACATTAGAACGGGGAGAGTGGGGGGTGCTCAAATTATTAGGAGAGGCTGAGTGCACTAAAATAGTACGGTATTTGTTTGGGTAAATCTAAGAGGGAATACATGGATATTCCAAGGTGCGGTATCAGTGTATGGATGTAAATGCACGAAGTTTAGGAAACAAGGCAAATGAGCTGCAGGCACAAATAGACGCATGGGAATATGATATATTGGCAATAACTGAGACCTGGCACAATGGACAGGATTGGCTAGTAAATATTCCTGGTTATATTGCAGGAAAAATAGGGAAGGAAAGAGAGGTTGTGGTGTGGCATTATTGAATAAGGAGAATGTTATAGTGTTGGAGAGGGAGGATATCCTGGATGGGTCAAACACAGAATTTATATGGCTAGAGTTGAGAAATAATAGGGTCATGAATGTTAAAGCCCATGGGATCCAGGTATCCAGGTATCCAGGGCAATATGTCTATTTGAATCAAAATTTGGTTTAGAGTTAGAAAGATATGGAGGAGCAATTTAACACTGCCATAAAGAGAAGGGCAAGAACTCTAGGGAAGTAGAAACGGTGGATTTCAACTATACTAATATAGACTCGGATAGTAATAGTGTAAAAGGCAGAGAGCTGCAGATTTTCTGAAGTGTGTTCAGCAGAACTTTTTTGAACAGTACGTGGATTTCCAAAAGCTATTTTGACAACTTGCCAAATAATAGCCTTGCAAGCTAGTTTGAATCCCATGGAATGAAAGGGATAGTGACATCTTGGATATTACATTGCCGAAGTGACAGGAAACAGATCGTCGTGGTGAACGGTTGTTTTTCGGACTGGACGAAGATAAACAGTGGTGTTCGCTCGGGGTCGGTTTATGGACAACTGCTTTTCTTGATATATATTATTGACTTCGATCTGGATGCAGAGGGCAGTTGGGAATGCGGTTAATAATGTTCATGGGATCTTGGGCTTCATAAATATAATTATATGATGCAAAATGTGCTAACTATGAGGAAGCTGTATAACACACAGTTTCTGCCCCAACGCCAACGGGAGTACTGTGTCCAATTCTGAACACCGCACTTTAGATAGGATGTGAAGACGTCAAAGAGGGTTCAGTGAAGCTTTTGCGAGAATGTTTCCAGGAATGAAGGATTTCAGTTATGTTGATAGTCTGGAGAAGCAGGGGTTGCTCGCCTTGGAGCAGAGAAGATTAAGAGCAGATTTAATAGCGATCGGCAAATTCACGGGCTATCCAGATAGAGCAGATAGAGAGAAATTGCGGAATGGGCGAGAAGCAATGAACATAGATTTAAGGTTATTGGCCAAGGAACCAAAGTTTTATATGGCGTATGGTTAGGATCTGGAATGCACTGTCTGAAAAGGTAGTGGAGGCAGACTCAAAAGGGAGTCGGATAATCATAGAAACACAGAAATTTACAGCATGGAAGGAGGCCGTTTTGGCCCATCGTGTCCGCGCCGCTGCCAAAAAGCTATCGAGCCTAATACCACAATGCAGCTCTTGGTCCGTAGCCCTGTAACTTAGAGTACTCGAAGAGCACATTAAATAACTTTTTTTTAATGTGGTTTGTGTTTTTGCCTCTAACACCCTGTCAGGCAGTTAGTTCCAGACCAGCACCTTCCTCTGGGTGAAGACATTTCCTCTCATATCTCCACGAAACCTCCGCCCAGTTACATAAATCGATACCCCTTGGTTGTTGACACTTCAGTCTCTGAATGTGCATAGACGCAAGTGTCATTCGCATATTGTAGTTCGACGACATTGGTTGGGACGGTCTTTTTTCTGGCCTAGAGATGTCGAAGGTTGAACAGGTTCCTGCTGGTCCTGTATTGTTACACCTTATCAGAATCCTTGCAAAACTCAATATACACTACAGCAATCGCAGTGCCCTCATCGAGAGTTCTTTTTACATCCTCAAAAAATTCATTAATATCAGTCAGACTCGACCTACCCTGAACATCCATGTTGACTGTCGTTGATTAACCCGGACCTTTCTAAATGAAAGAATGACCGTGCAAGGGTACATAGAAAGGGTGAGGTGGTGTGGGACAGACTGTGAGTCGGCACGGGCTCGATGGGCCGAATGGGCTTCGTCCATGCTGTGACAATTTTATAAATCTGATTCAATGATTTTCGAAATTTTATAATGATTCATTAATGAACATGATGAATAGTTGTGGCTATAACGGATTGCAAAGGGCTTTCAAGGCTTTACTGGAGATGCTGCCAGTATTTTTGCGGACAGGAGTTGCACTGACTCAGGAAGCATGTAACGGCCGTCCGTGTGTGCAGGGGAAAAGGGGCCTTTCGAGAGAGACCTGAGAGAGAGTCGTACCCCGCACAGGGAGCCCAGTCTAGAGAGTTTGTAAGTGTGTGAGCGTGTGATCCTTCACCCGGATCACTGTCCCATCACCGAGAGCCGAGGTTAGTCAAGCAGTGAGTGACTGTGTTAATATTCGCCCAGAGCACTGAACCCAAACGCGGAGCGCATTGCAGACAGTGTGTGAGTGAGCATATTAATGTTGAACCCGATCACTGGTTCCACGCAGTGAGAGCGACTCGATCACAATATCAGGATGCAGGGAGTCCGAGGCTGCAAAGTCTCCGCTGCTTCTCATCGTTTAATTAATTTCACAATCAAAGTAAATGCATATTACCCCACATTTTTCAACTGCTCTCTGAACTTAGTCTGTGTCACGCAATAAATAACCGTGTTTGTGCGGCAGCTCAGCAGCTGCAGCATGAATCCAATTTTCCTCACAAAAAACTGTAGATATAACTGCCAAGCATCGAACCAGCGCATTGTGCCCTACAAAGAATGCACCATATATACCGACCATAATAGGATGAAATTCCCCGAGATAAGAAGCAGTAAAATGATGGATTTCCTGCGGCTCTCCATTTCTGGTTCTCTGGGACTCTCCACATTGCTGGGAAAACGGAGTCTCCTGCGGGCTCTGCTGGAAACTAAAATGTGTCTGACGGTGAAAGCATTGAGCAGCACTATGACCACAAATGGGACACACGGGGTGATGATGTAATTCAGGAACTCGATTGTTCCCCAGACCGTTGATCTCATTGACCTAGTTTTTATACTACAATACCAGGGGTTATTAAATTGCTGATAGTTATTTTACAGCAGAAAATACCAGAAAATGTCTATAAAGCAGCTCATCACAGTCACTGTTTCCAGAAACACAGCCGCCGTTTTTCCATTGCAATAATTAGTCTTCAGCTCCTGGCAACAAATCGCCACAAATCGGTCAAAGGTGAAAGTGAGAGTGAAACAGACAGAACAGTTTGTGGCTGCATAAACCAGAACAGCGTGGATATTACACACGGGGAGGGACACCAGGAAATAGAAATATCACTGATAAACAATCGGAATGTGCCTCAATATCAGGTCGAGGATAATGACCAGTAGATCTGCCGCTGCCATGGCCACCAGGTAGCGAGTAACACATTGAGTTAGACCGCACTTTCCCCGAGACCGGATCACAATCGTTACTATGTTTACTGTGAGGAAGGGAAATAAACAGAGAAATTATACATCAGGCTGCGAGCAAGAGCAACAGTTTAATGGAATTTGGGGTGAAAAGTGCAAATCATTATCGAAATGTACATTTTTTAGCAATAAAATTAAGGAAACCGCAAAGACGTTCCATAAAGATATTGAGAACAAGAGGATAACTGAAGAAGGGTCGTGCATTATACAGGCCATGAGTGTAATCTATGTGTGGATGCTGAAAATGTTGATGTGGTGCTTTATCAATTCGTTGCATCTGTTTTCACAAAGGAACGGGAAAATGCAGACATTGCGATCAACGAGGAATGTGAAATTCTGGATGAAGTAAACATAATGAGAGAGGAGGTATTAAGGGGTTTATCAGCTTTGATGGTAGATAATTCCCCAGGCCCGGATGATTTGCATCCCAGTCTGTTGAGCGAAGTAAAAGAGGAAATAACAGACACCTTGACCATTATTTTCCAGTCTTCGTTAGATTTGTGCATAATGCCAGAGGATTGGAGGACTGCTAATGTACTACCCTTGTTTAAGATGGGAGAAAGAGATAGGCCGAGTAATTCCAGGCCTGTCAAACTAATCTCAGTGATGGCAAAATTATTGGATTAATCTACATTCGGAAAGGCAACAATTAATAAGGGGCAGTCAGCACGGATTTGTTAAAGGATGATCGTGCTTGACTAACTTGATTGAATTTTTTAAGGAGGTAAGCTAGACGGTCGATGAGGGTAGTGCA
Organism: Pristiophorus japonicus; assembly: GCF_044704955.1. Classification (NCBI taxonomy): domain Eukaryota; kingdom Metazoa; phylum Chordata; class Chondrichthyes; family Pristiophoridae; genus Pristiophorus; species Pristiophorus japonicus. Next base: position 1,492,606 of record NW_027254520.1, read on the forward strand.
TACGATGTAGTGTACAAGACTTTAGCAAAGTTTTGATAACGTCCCACATTTTAGACTGGTCATGAATGTTAAAGCCCATGGGATCCAGGTGTCCAGGGCAATGTGTCTACTTGAATCAAAATGTGGCTTAGAGTTAGGAAGCAAAGGGTTATGGTTGACGGATGTGTTTGTGACAGGAGGATGTTTCCACTAGGGTTACACAGGTCTCAGTACTGGATCACTGGCTTTTATAGTAAATATCAATGATCTACATTTGAAAATAGGAGCATCATTAATAAGTTTTCACATGGTGCTACAATTGTCTGTGTGGTTGTGAATGAAGAGGAAAATCATGGACTGCAAGAGCATATGAAAATACTGGACTGGTGGACACAGCAGTAGCAAATAGAATTTCGTTCGGAGAAGTTTAAGTTTATGCATTTTGGGAGGACTGAATAGTGTTGATGAGCAGAGTATGTGCAAGGCCACTTGGGGAAGAGTGACCATAATATGGTTAAATGCTGCATTAGGATGGTGAATGAAACAGTTAATTCAGAGACCATGGTCCAGAACTTAAAGAAGGGTAACTTTGAATGTATGAGGCGTGAATTGGCTAGGATAGATTGGCGAATGATACTTAAGGGGTTGACTGTGGATGGGCAATGGCAGACATTTAGAGACCGCATGGATGAACTACAACAATTATACATTCCTATGTGGCGTTTAGATAAAATAGGGAATGTGGCTCAACCGTGGCTATCAAGGGAAATCAGGGATAGTATTAAAACCAAGGAAGTGGCATACAAATTGGCCAGAAATAGCAGCAAACCTGGGGACTGGGAGAAATTTAGAACTCAGCAGAGGAGGACAAAGGGTTTGATTATGGCATGGAAAATGGAGCAAGAGAAGAAGCTTGCAGGGAACATTAAGGCGGATTGCAAAAGTTTCTATAGATATGTAAAGAGAAAAAGGTAAGTAAAGACAAACGGAGGTCCCCTGCAGTCAGAATCAAGGGAAGTCATAACGGGAAACAAAGAAATGGCAGGCCAATTGAACAAGTACTTTGGTTCGGTATTCACTAAGGAGGACACAAACAAACTTCCGGATGTAAAAGGGGTCAGAGGGTCGAGTAAGGAGGAGAAACTGAGGGAAATCTTTATTAGACGGGAAACTGTGTTGGGGAAAGGCCGATAAATCCCCAGGGCCTGATAGACTGCAGAGTACTTCAGGAGGTGGCCTTGGAAATAGCATTGACAGTCATTTTCCAACATTCCATTGACTCTGGATTAGTCCCTATCGAGTGGAGGGTAGCCAATGTAACCCCAAAGGAGGGAGAGTGAAAACAGGGAATTATAGACCGGTCAGCCAGACCTCAGTAGTGGGTAAAATGATGGAATCAATGAATAAGGATGTCATAGCAGCGAATTTGGAAAGAGGTGAAATGATAGGTGCAAGTCAGCATGTATTGGTGAAAGGGAAATCATGCTTGACAAATCTTCTGGAATTTTTTGAGGATGTTTCCAGTAAAGTGGACAAGGGAGAACCAGTTGATGTGGTATATTTGAACTTTCAGAAGGTTTTCGACAAGGTCCGAAAACAAGAGATTAATGTGCAAAGTTAAAGCACATGGGATTGGGGATAGTGTGCTGACTTGGATTGAGAACTGGTTGTCAGACAGGAAGCAAAGAGGAGGAGTAAATGGTTACTTTTCAGAATGGCAGGCAGTGCATAGTGGGGTACTGCAAGGTTCTGTGCTGGGGCCCCAGCTGTTTACATTGTACATTAATGATTTAGACGAGGGGATTAAAAGTAGTATCACCAAATTTGCGGATTACACGAAGTTGGGTGGCAGCGTGAGCTGCGAGGAGGATGCTAAGACGCAGCAGAGTGACTTGGTTATGTTAAGTGAGTGGGCAAATGCATGGCAGATGAAGTATAATGTGGATAAATGTGAGGTTATCCACTTTGGGGGTAAAAACAGAGAAACGGGCTATTATCTGAATGGTGACAGATTAGGAAAAGGGAGGTGCAACGTGACCTGGGTGTCATGGTACATCAGTCATTGAAGGTTGGCATGCAGGTACAGCAGGCGGTTAAGAAAGCAAATGGCATGCTGGCCGTCATAGCGAGGGGATTTGAGTACAGGGGCAGGGAGGTGTTGCTACAGTTGTACAGGGCCTTTCTGACGCCACACCTGGAGTATTGTGTACAGTTTTGGTCTCCTAACTTGAGGAAGGACATTCTTGCTATTGAGGGAGTGCAGCGAAGATTCACCGGACTGATTCCCGGGATGGTGGGATTGACCTATCAAGAAAGACTGGATCAACTGGGCTTGTATTTACTGGAGTTGAGAAGAATGAAACGTTTAAAATTCTGACGTGTTTAGACAGGTTAGATGCAGGACGAATGTTCTCAATGTTGGGGAAGTCCAGAACCAGGGGACATAGTCTAAGGATAAGGAGTATGCCATTTAGGCCCGAGATGAGTAAGAAACTTCTTCACCCAGAGAGTGGTGAACCTGTGGAACTCTCTGCCACAGAAAGTAGTTGCGACCAATTCACTAAATATATTTAAAAGGGAGTTAGATGAAGTCCTTACTACTTGGGGGATCAAGGGGTATGGCGAGAAAGCAGGAATGGGGTACTGAAGTTGCTTGTTCAGCCATGAACTCATTGAATGGCGGTGCAGTCTAGAAGGGCCGAATGGCCTACTCCTGCACCTATTTTCTATGTTTCTATGTTTCTATGCACGGATGTAATATGACAATGTTAAGATAGTGAATACGTATGCACTGTAGTTACAAATATAACAGGGCTGAGAGAAATGTATTAAATAATTAGTTTTATTCATTTTTTGTTGAAATACATCAATCGTCGCTTATAGAAAGGAAGATATTCCAAATTACATTGGAAAAAATAGGCACCGAAATAAAATAAATAGTTATCATTGACCAGCTTATGCCCAACAAAATGCATGTATTAGTATCAATACAAGGCGAATTATCCCTCAGGCAAAGAGTCAGCGAATGATTTAGTAAAGTATATCAACACAAATGGAAGAGATCTGTCCATGTTCTTTATCTCCTGTTGGATGTCACTTGTGCACAGAAAATTATTCGTGAAAATATGAATAGACTTTCACCTTCTCAATACTTCCGTTACAATTAGCTGGGATTATTTACCTGAAATATAGCAGTTGGCGATAGAGAACAGTGCCAGACAGACATGGCATTCACGTGTAAATTCATGACAAAGATATGGAAGAAGGCAAGAGAGATCTGTCTGAATGAACATTTTGTGAGAATGTCAATTAACCTTGTAATCCTATTCTGACCATCAGAAGCAGTGCCACGAATGTAGAACTGGACAGGTTTGCAAAGGAGACACTGACTGGAACTGAATGATTCGTGGACATTTCAGACATAAATGATCATCAGCCAGGCTTTGTTCCATTGAATTTATTTCAGTAACCAGTCCGAGCATTACCTGCCATTGTGTGTGCCAATAACCATACCGTGCATTACGTGAAAGTGCACGTGCCAGTAAACATACCGTGCATTACGTGACTGTGTGCCAGCAACTATAACGAGCATTAGGTGACAAGGTGTCAGCAAGCATACCGAACTTTAGGTGACTGTGTGTCATTAACCATACCGAGCACTATGTGACAGTGTGTGTTAGTAGCCATACCGAACATTAGGTGACTGTGTGTCATTAACCATGCCGAACATGAGGTGACAGTGTGTTTCAATAACCATACTGGACATTAGGTGACAGTATGTGTCAGTAACCATACTGAGCATTAGGTGAACAAAGAAGCAAACTACTGTGGATGTTGAAAATGTGAAATGGAAACAGAAAATATTGGAAATACCCAGAAGGTCAGTCAGCACCCATGTAGAGAGTGACACAGTTACGTTTCAGGTGGATGATCTTTTGCCATCGTGTGACAGGTCTAGTAAATCAAGACAACTTTCATTTCACCTGTTATAAGCGTTCAGGAGAGAGAGAATATGAAATTCGTTAAATAAAATTTCTCGACCAATATCTTTGCCTGAGTCGAACACATCACATTTGAAACTTGGTAAAACGTATCACACTCAGAATTAATAGCCAACGGCAGTGTGGATAGGATAGCGAAGTGCGAGGAGAGAAACACATTTAAGAAAAAATTAGATAATTAACAGCTGGATACAGAGATTACCAGGGACTTTCACAGCTGTGTGAAATGGGCATTGCAATGGGGCTAACAGCAGGTGGTGGGATTTGATGATAGAATCATAGAAATTTACAGCACAGATGGATGCCATTCGGCCCACCGTGTCTGGGCTCGCTGACAAAGAACTACCCAATGTAATCCCACTTTCCAGTTCTTGGTCCATTGCATTGTAGGTTACATCACTTAAATTTATAATTTATAAATGTGCTGAGAGTTTCTGCATCTACACTCTTTCAGGCGGTGAGTTCAAGACCCCTATCACACTCTGAGTGAAAAAACATTTCTCCTTAAATCCCCTCAAATTCTCCTACGACTGATGTTAAATCATTAATATGGGAATATTAAACCGCGAGATTGTAGGATCAGGAGCAAATGTTGATCAGTGATCATGGCAGTGATGGGTTCAATGGAACATAGTGCGAGTTATGATGTATAAAGCGGAGTTTTGTTTGACGTCTCGAATAGATGAGTCTAAATGTAACAAAGAAATGGATGAGAGTTTATGCAGCATAAGGCCTGATATGGTGCAGAGACTAGATGAAATTAAGGAGGAGGTAGTTGGCAGGTTTGGTAATTCAGAGGATCTGAGTTCGGAACACAGCTCTGGGTCAAAGAAAAGGCAGAGGTTGCGAGGTTTCAAATTCAGCCTCAGATATTGGTCATTGGGCGGTAATACATCGATAGATAGAAAATTGAGATTGTGATACGGACCAAAGGCTTAACTGGCAGGCACAGTAATACAGTGAAACTTGATTTACAGATCTAATTGTTCGATCTGGAAACTTACCACGGACACCAAGTTCAACAAAGATGACAAGTAAATTACAAGAACAGATATAGAGTTTGCTGTGGTTTGCCGTGTTAATAGCTGGATAGAGAGGCTTACCTGGAACACCAACAACAGTAAGCAATGGATAGTAAATGTATTTAAATGCAGGAAGTACCAATTCTATCCGTTTATGTAACGGAATTCTATTATAATGTTGATAAATCATGTCAAACTCCCAGATGAAACTCCTGTCCATTGCTGTAACATTCCAATCACTGATGTCAGATTCCAATCCATTGTTGTAATATTCCAATTTACCAGAATGCAGATTCTGGCTGCCTATGCAGCAGTGTTGTGATCCCTGTTAGGGCCGGAGGTGAAACTCTCACTGATACTACGCGGTAACGCTTTGGTAGGAATTCCTTATTAATAGAAGAGGGAAACCAGGCACATATACATTAGGATCCATGGAGAATACCATTAATTGCAGTTACTCAACAAACAGCTTCACTTAACCCAGTTGAATCCAACACTTTTTGTACCACAGTAATGTAGCACATTTCCCCGGTCCACCATAGTGGTTATGTTACTGTACTAGTAACACAGAGCCCCGGAATAATGTTTTGGAGCCATGCATTCAAATCCCACCATGGCAGCTTTGGAGTTTAAATATAACGAATAAAACTGAAATGAAAAGATAATAAAGAGGTGGGGAGGGGACATCGCGGTACTGATTAAAGAAACTATTGCAGCTCTGAGGAGGGATAATATGCTGGAGGGACCAACAAATGAGGCCATATGAGTCGAATTGAAAAATTCAAAAGGGCGATCACACTGTCGGGCGTGTATTGTAGGCCGCCAAAGTGTGGGAGTGTGATAGAGGAGCAAGTAATATAGTCAAATTGCTGTGAAGTCCAAAGACGACAGGGTAATAATTGTAGGGTATTTTATTTTCCAAATATTGATTTGGACAAATAGAGTGTGAAGGGTATCGAGGGAATGGAATTCTTAAAATGCATTCAGAGAATTTTTTTAGTCAGTATGTAACACGCACAGCACGAGATGGGGCGGTGATGAATTTCTTTGGGGAAAATAATCTGGTCAGGTTGAAGTGGTATTAGTTGAAGAGCGCTTGGGTGCCAGTGACCATAATTCGGACAGATTTAAGTTTTCTATGGATAAGGTCGAGGATAGTCCTGCAATAAATGTCCCCAGTTGGGGAAATTATATTTGTGCTACGTTAATGGTGATTTGGCCACAGAGGACTGGAAACTGCTATTTCGGGGTAAATCAATGTCAGAACAGTGAGAGGCATTGAAGGAGGAGATCCGGAAGGCTCAGGCCAATCATGTGCCCTTAATGAAAAATGGTGGGACTAAAATGCCCTCCCAAATTGCATCACCTCACAGTTCTCTGGTCTGCCCAGCTGACCAGTGGATTCATATCCTCCTACAGCCCATGATTTGCTCTTCATTTTCAACAACACAGCCAATTTTAGGATCGTCTGCAAACGTCTCAATCATACTCCATTTAATCAAATATAAATCGTTGGTATATACCACAAAAAGCAAGTGACCCAGTACTGAGCCCTGTGCTACGCCACAGGAAACATTCTCCCACTCACAAAAACATCCATCAACCATTATCCTTTGCTTCCTACCTCCAAGCCAATTCTGGATTCACCTTTTCACTTTACCCTGGATCCCATGGGCTGCAACCTTCATGGCCAGTCTACCGTGTGGATCGTTATCAAAAGCTTAGGCAAAGTCCATATGAACTGCATCGTATGCACTGCTCTCAGCGACCATCTTGGTTACATGCTCAAAAAATTAAATTAAGTTATTCAAACATGATCTTCCATTCATAATCTTTGGTGACTGTCGCTTATTTATCTTTGCCTATCCAAATGCAGACTTATCCTGTTTTTTACGATTGTTTCCAATACTTTTCCCACCACTTAGTTTTGGCTGACAGGCCTGTAATTGCTCTGCATATCCCTTTTTTTCTTCTTCAAAAAGCGTACCACGTTAGCACTCCTCCAATCCTCCGGCACCATGCCCATATCCAAAGAGGACTAGAAAATGATGGTCAAGGCCTCTGCTATTGCATATTGTATTTGGCTCAACAGCCTGTGATGCATTTCATCCAGGCCTTGGGAATTATCTACATTCAAAGCTACTAAACACCTTAACACTTCTTCTCTCACCTTATTTATTTCATCCAGAATATCACACTCGTCCTATCTGCATTACATCTTTACTTTGTGAAAACAGATGCAAAGTATTCGTGAAGAACCCTGGCAACATCTTCCACCTCCACACGAAATTACCCTCATGATTTCTAATGGGCCCTACACTTTCCTTAGTTACCCTCTTACTCTTTATACTTATAGAACATCTTAGGGTTTTACTTAATTTTAGTGGCCAAGAATGTCTCATGCTCACTCTTAGCTTTCCTCATATCGTTTTTAATTTCGCCTCTTAACTTTCTATATTTCTCTAAATATTCTAAAGTATTAAGCCTTTGATATGTGACATAAGCGTCCATTTTTTGCTTAAGCACACCTGTAATTCCCTAGACATCCAGGGCACTCTAGAATTATTTTGCCAGCCTTTTTTATTTAAGGGAACACGTTTGGCTCCTACGTTCCGGATCTCCTTCTCGAATACCTCACGCTGTTCCGAATCCGATTTACCCACAGTTAGCTGTTTCCAGTCCACTCCGACCAAATCACGCTTTAACTTAGCAAAATTATCTTTTCCGCAATTCACAAATTTTATTGCAGGCCTATTCTTGTCCTTATCCATAACCAACTTGAATTATGATCAAAGTCACCCAAATACTCCCCCGCTAATACCATTTCAATCGGCCCAGTTTCTTTCCCCAAAACTAAATCCAAGACCGCCCGCTGTCGTGTTGGGCTTGCTATATACTGACTAAAATAGCTCTCTTGAAAGCATTTCAAGAAATTGGCAGCCTCTATAGCCTTCGCACTAAATTTGTCACAATCAATATTCGGATAATTAAAGTGCCCTACTATTATTACTCTATAATTTTTAGACTTCACAGCAATTTGTCTACATATTTGCTCCTTCTATTTTCTTCCCACTCTCTGGATGTCTATAATACATTCCCAGCTATGTGATCGCCGATTTTTTTTTCCAATTCGACCCATCTGGCCTCAGTTGATGTTCCGTCTAACATATCATCACTCCTCACCGCTGTAATTCCTTATTTAATCAGTGGAGCAACACCGCCCCCAATTTTGCCCCCCTCTCTCTCTCTTGCCGAAAAATCCGCCAGCCAGAGATATTGATCTGCCAAACATGGCCCGCATTCAGCCAAGTTTATGTAATGGCTTTAATGTCACATTCCCAAAAGTCTACATGTGCTCTTAGCTCATCCGCCTTATTCGCTATATTCCTTGCAGTAGATATGTACCATTCACCACACGAAGCCATCCTTGCTTGTTATGTACTAAGCCATGTTTCCTCTGTCTTAAAGATTCGCTTTCTACATTCATGCTATCCAACTTCTGCTTTACTTACATCTCTTTTGTTTTCGTTCTCAGGTTCACATCCCGCTGCAAAGCTAGTTCAAAATCTCCCCAATTCCACCAGCAAAACTCCACGCGAGGATATTGGACCCGGCGCTGTTGAGAGGCAACATGTTTGATTTATACAGGTCCCATCTCCCCCACAAGCGGTCCCAATGCCTCAAGAATTTAAAGCCCTCCCTTCTACACCAATTTTCCATCCTCGTGCTCATCGTCTCTCTTCTATTCTTATACGCTTTGACAGGTGCACCGGTATTAACCCACAGATTACTACCTTTGATATCATACCATTTAATTTTTTTTCGAGATCCATAAATTCTCTCGGTAAGAGCTCATCACTCACCCTATATGGGCCATGACCTCTAGCGGCTTACCCCCCCACCCCCACGACTCCCTCCCCCCCACCCTCCAGGGTGAACTGCATCTGCACTGTGACATTCTTGAACCTGGAACTGGGGAGGAACATAAACATTCGGGAGACATGTCTACGTCGGCAGAATCGCCTGTCTATTCCTCTAACTATAGAATCCCCTTATCACTAGGGCTCTTTTGTTCCTCGGTCCTCCCCGCTGTGCTACTGAGCCAGCCGTGGTGCCTTGGCATTGGCTCTGGCCGCAATCCCCAGAGCCACATCGTCCTTACTGATACTCAGAATTGAATATTGGTTTGAAAAGAAGATGGACTCACGCGAGGCCTCCTGTGCTACCTGCCTGGAACACTTATTATGTCTGGTGTTCACCCACGTCCAGTCTACCTGCACGCCTTTAAGCTGAGGGATACCGACCTCCTGAAACGTGCTATCCACGTAGTTCTCAGCCTTGCGGATGCATCTTATTGACTCCAACCGCTGCTGCAGCTCCGAAACACGGAACTCGAGCAATTGAAGCTGGAGACACCTCCTGCACACATGGATATCCAATATATAACCAACTATCCCATGAACCATGATTTTGATTCATAACATCTTGTGGCACCTTATCCATATACTTCTGAAAATCCAAATCCACTGGTTCCACTCTTAGCAATTCTTATAGTTACAACCTCAAAATACTCTAAATGTTTGACATATCTGATTTTCCTTTCATAAATCCGTGTTGATTCTGCCCAATCCTATTTTTATTTTCTAAGTGCCCTTTTACCACATCCTTAATAATATAATCTAACATTTTCACTATGAGTGATGTTAGGCTAACTGACCTGTAATTCCCCGTTTTCTCTCTCCCTCATTTCCTAAACAGCAAGATTACATTTGCTACCTTATAAGCTGCAGGAATCCTTTTATAACATGTTGAAGTTTGCAAGATGGAAACCAATACAACCAGTATCTCCATAGCCACCTGTATCAAAACCAATACATGTAGGCCATCAGGTCCAGAGAATGCCTCTGCTTTCAGTCCCGTTAATATCTCCAGTCCTATTTTTTTTACGAATTATTACTTATTTTAGTTACTCATTCTTGCTAACCCCTTGGTTCGCCACTGTTACTGGGAATTTTTTTTGCGTCTTTCGGGAAGGCAGACCGACACATCTTGTTTAATTTCTGTACCATTTCCTAATTCCACATTGTAATTGCTCCTTTCTCAGCCTGCATGGGAACCACATTTACGTTCACTAATCTTTCGCTTTTTACATACCTACAGAATCTTTTACAGAATTTGGTAATGGTCATGAAATGTGATGTCTGTGAAAATTTTGATAACTGTGTTGTCTTTACCGCTGGAATCACCTTGTGACCCTAGGACACGCTTCTCCTCTATATACCTCATTTATGTTTTTTAGATCAGCCAGTAGCGCGTTCCCATGCAACAACACCAAGCCCAAAAGCTGCGGGTGCGGGGTCAGAGTCGGCGGACGATCATTCATCTGGTGCTGAGGAGCCCCGATTCTCGCATGTGCAGCTGCTGGGTGCCATCTCCAAGGATAAGAATGCAGACTTCGAGGAGCCCGCATCGCCAACTCCAAGATATCAAGTGCTCCTTCGGCCATTCCCCCATCCAGTGTGGTAGTACTGGGTCCAGTCAACTTGTCGCAGGGCAGTCGAGGTGTCTCCTAGATGGCACCGACAATGCGGAGATTGGTTTGATGCAGCACGTCTGCTCCAGGAGCATCCGATCTGAGCTGCAACATGAAACATTAGTACAGCAAGAGTTTTGACAGAGGTAAGCCGATCCTACAGACAATGGGGACATATCCCTACAAATGGCCAGCATGGCTGCCAGCATGTACTAATAAGTGCTATGGATGGTGGAGTCCCTGAAGGTGAGAGCCACGAACACTGATGGCAGAGGCCACCCAGTTGTCTCGAGGTGCGACACTGGACCCCAAGGTGCCGCAAGACGATTGCCAACGTCACATGAGAGCCACCAGGAAAATCTTGCTACTGGCTCGGTGCACGTTCCCACCTTGGGATGGTCTCTCACATATCCATCCAAACAGCGGTCCTGCCATCCGCCCCAGCAATGAAACATTGCCTGAGAAGCTCCTCGGCCAGGAGGCTTGGTGTCAGCAGGGGAAGTGGACGAGCTAAAGGTGAGTAGGTGAAGAGGTGAGGTGGGGGCGTAGGAATGTGATGTGCATGGCCGCAGGTGTGGTCTTTATCAGAATATTTAATGCAATTCCAGCTATTTTGTTGGGGGGATTGGTGGAGGGGGTGGTATCTATTTTTTTGTATTTGTGTTTATTTGCTTATGAAGTATTGGACATTTTCAACATTGAATGAATGTTATAAAAGCTATTAATTCGTTGTGGGGTCGGGTGGGGAAGTAGCTGTGTACTTTTTAACAGTAGTGATTATGGCTTCTTAAAAATGTTCTCATTAAATGTTTTGAGGGGAGCGGGTGAACACACAGAGGTCGTGTTCCACATCCGTGCCAATGACATAGGTGGGAAGAGGGAGGAGTTCCTGCAGGCTGAGTATAGGGAGCTATGGCATAGATTAAAAAGCAGCATCTCTCAGGTAATAATTTCCGAATTATTCCCAGTGCCACGAGCTAGTGAATAAAGAAACAGGAGGATAGAGCAGTGGAACTCGTGACTGAACAGGTGGTGCAGGCGAGATTGATTAAGTTTCCTAAGACTTTGGGACCGGTTCTGACGGGTTGTACCGCAACAGAGCCGGGACCAATTTTCTGCCGTGAGGTTTGGGGCATTTGAGGAGGGAGATGTGGGGGGGGGGGGGCGGGTGCTCAGCTAGTGCCGTTGGGGTGGGTTTAAACTAGCTTGATATGAGGACGGGAACATGAAAATGATTCTTTAGGGAGATGAGCTAGAATTAGAATGCAAAAATAAAGACAGTGAGATTGAAAGAGAGAAGAAAAAAGTTTAAAAAATAAATTGAAAGGCACTTTGTTAAAATGCACTTTGCATGTGCAAAAAATATTGAGTTGACGGCACAAATTGGGAGAAATGGTTATGATCTGATAGCTATTTCAGAGACGTGGCTGCAAGGTGAACAGGACAGGGATTGAAATATTATGGGGTATTTGAAAATTCGGAAGGTCAGACAAAAAGCAACAGGAAGTGGGGTAGCTCTATTGATAAAGGGTGGAATCACTGCAATAGTGAGAAATGATATTGGCTCATAAGGAATCATAAGGGTGCGTAGACTGTAGCTCCCCTAACAATAATAATTCTGTTGGTCGGACCATAAACCAGGAAATAGTGGGGGCTTGCGAAAAGGGAACAGCAATAATCCTGGGTGACTTTAACCTCCATATTGTTTGAACAAATCAAATTGGTCAGGGTAGCCTCGAGGAAGAGTTCATAGGCCGCATAAGGTACTGGTTCCTTGAGCAGTTTGTAATGGAAGCACCCAGGGAGCAGGCTATGTTACATCTGGGCATGTGTAATGAGAAAGTATTCATATACTATCTCCTATTAAAGGATCCCATTGGGATGAGTGATTATAGCATGATTGAACTTCAAATTGAGATGGAGGGTATGAAATTTGGATCTCGAGTCAGCATACTAAGCTTAAAGAAAGGAGACTATGAAGATATGAGTGCAGTGTTGGCTTAAGTGGACTGCGAAAATAGATTAAAATGCAGCATGGTTGATGAACAGAGATTTACATTGAAGGAGATATTTCACAAATATCAAGAAAGATATTTTCCAGTGTGGAGGAAAGAGTGTAAGAGAAAAGGTAGCCATCCGTGGCTAACTAAAGAAACAAAGGATGGCACCCAATTAAAAACAAAGGGCATACAAATTTGCGAAAAGTTGTAGGGGTACTGAAGATTGGGATGCTTTTAAATCCAGCAAAGGATGATTAAACAATGATTTAGAAAGGGAAGATAGACAATGATAATAAACTCGCACGAATTATAAAAACAGACAGCAAGAGTTTCTATAGGAATACAAAAAGGAAACAAGTGGCTCGAGTAAGTGTTGGTCCCTTAGAGGACGAGACCGTGGAATTAGAAATGGGGAACTTGGAGATGGTCGAAACTCTGAATAAATATTTTGTATCTGTCTTTACGGTAGAGTACATTAACAATATCCCAACAGTGGATAGTCAAGGCGCTATGCGGGACGGGGGGGCGGGCTGTGGGGGCGAAGGCGGAACTTAATATAATCACAATCAATAAGGAGGTGGTATTCAGTAAGATAATGGGACTAAAGACAGATAAATCCCATCTTACCTAGGGTCTTAAGCGAATTAACGGCAGTGATTGTGGATGCATTGGCTGTAATTTACCAACATTTCCTGGGGAGGTCCCAGCAGATTGGAAAACTGCAAATCTAACGGCCATATTTAAAAAATGAGGCAGACAACCAGTAATATTAACATCTGTGATTGGGAAAATGTTGGAATTAAAGAGGCAGTAGCAGGACATTTGATAAAGCAAAATTCGGTCAGTCACAATCTGCATGGATTTATGAAGTGGAAGTCATGATCGACAAATGTGCTGCGATTCCTTCAGGATGTAACAAGCAGGGTGCATAAGGGGAACCAGTGGATGCAGGGTATTTAGACTTCCAGTCGGCGTGTGACAATGTGCACATAAAAGTTTACTACAAGTTCAGTGATTGGGTTTATTATATTAGCATGGATAGAGCATTGGCTAATTAACAGAATACAGAGAGTCGGGATAAATGGATCATTTTCGGGTTCTCAATCAGTAACTAGTAAGGTGCCGCAAGGATCAATGCTGGGACCCCAAATATTTACATACCTAGAGTAATGACGTGGATGAAGGGACTGAGTGTAACGTAGCCAAGTTCGCTGATGATGGAAAGATGGGAGTTGAAGCAATCTGTGAGGATGGCACAAATATCTGCAAAAGGACATAGACAGGCTATGTGATTCGGAATAATTAGGCAAACGCAATATAATATTGGAAAGTGTGAAGTCATGTACTTCAGCAGAAAAAAATCAAAGCGCAAGTTATTCATTAAATGGGGAAATGTTGCAAAGTGCTGCAGTACAGCGGGACCTGGGGGTATATGAAACTCAAAAGATTAGTATGCAGGTACAGCAAGTGTTTAGCAAGGCCAATGGAATCTTGGACTTTATTGCAAAGAGGATGGGGCATAAAAGCAGGGAAGTCTTACTACCGATATACAGGGTCTTTTGAGACTACACCTGGAATATTGCGCGTAGTTTTGGTTTCCTATATTGGCGAAATTATGTATTGCTTTGGAGGCAGTTCAGAGAAGGTTCACTAGGATGATTTCGGAGATGAGGTGTTTGAGTTACGAGGAAAGGTTCAGTCGGTTGGGCCTCTACTCATTGGAATTCAGAAGAATTTGAGGTGCACTTATCGAAACGTATAACTTTATGGGGCGCAACAAGGTGGATGCCGGCAGGATGTTTCCACTGACTGGCGAGACGAGAACTAGAGGGAATATTTTTAGAATTAGGGGCCGCCCATTTTGAAACAGAAACGAGGAGAAATTTCTTCTCTCAAAGGCTTGTAAATGTGTGCAATTTCCTGCATCAGTGAGCAGTCGAAGCTGGGCCATTGAATACATTTAATAAAGAACTAGAGAGTTACTAAAACGATAAGGGAATAAAGGGGTATATGGAGCGGGCAGGGAAGTGGACCTCAGTACATGATCAGAAAACCCATGCTATTATTAAATGGCGGAGCAGGCTTGAGGGGCCGTATTTGTTATTCCTGCTCTTATTTCTTATGTTGTTTTGATGGTATAACATTGTTGTGCATTATCTCAGATAGCTGCACCATTACACAATTGCGATTCCCGAGCATGAAGGGGATAATTAAACTTAACTTGAATCAACTCAAACTTTAACTGTCACCAAGGTAATGTGCAACATTCATGTATGAGCTGCAGACACAGCAATGTTCAGCTTTGTAAAAACGACCAGCCTATTTCAAGCTATTTAGCCACCACGCGCCCTTTCCTGTGGTCCAGAGGTGGAGAGGGCATGTTTTCATCGTCAGCCTGGTTTTATGCCGTGAGCTCAGCATCCACCTCCTCGTACTCCTCTTGCTCTCTCTCCTGATGTGGAACAGCGGGAAATTCTTGTCCCCACCTGATAGCCAGGTTTTGTACCATGCAGGAGACCATTACGAATCATGCTACCTGTTCATGGTGGTGTTTGTAGTTCGCCTTCTGAGTGGTCCAGATATCTAAAGCGTTGTTTACGCACTCCAAATACACTCCTAATGATATTGTGAGAGGCTCTTATTGTATTGCTTCTCGGCTTCAGTCTGGGTGTTAAGCAGGGGCTCAGCAGCCAGGAGGCAAGGCCATATTCTTTGATCACCAAGCTTCCAGCATTGACCTTGTGGCTGACTGGTAAACATGTTAGATATAGCACTTTCACGCAGGATATGAGCATCATGGATGCGGCCCGGAAATGTTGCATTTACTGCCATTATAATTTGGTTATAGTCTACAACGAGTTGCACATTCAGGGAGTGTAATTCTTGCGGTACCAAAAAGGCTGTGCATCCTGAAAAGCTGGCCGCTTGACTCTGTGCGTACAATCTGTTACTCAATGCACCGTGGGGAAGTTTGCAATTCTGGAGAATCCTAGAGCCCTCTCAGCCTGTGCCTCCCTGGTAATAGTGAAGTTGGTAAAGTCCATCGTGCATGTGTAAAGGGCTACAGCGACCTGTCGAAAGCAGCAAAGTGTGTCATGCTGAGATATAGCCCAAATATGCCACAGCTGAGGTCTGAAAGCAACCCGATGCACAGGAGGCAAGTGCCGCAGGAACCATAACCTTGACGGACAGTTCTGTTCTGATGATGATGGCAGGATGCACATCTCACCTGATGAGCTGGCATATCTCGCTGATAATATTTTTGTGGAAGTGCAGTCTCCTAAGGCACGTGTTATCAGAAAATTTCAGCTAAGACCGCTTCTCCCTGTAAGTAACTATGGTATAAAGTCTTATCCTCCTCAACAGTCTGGCACTTCACTGATTGGGCACATGATGCTATTCAATATACCTTCTGCCATCTCTAGCCTGCAGCATCTGCCTGGTCATCAAGAAAGTTTGCAAAATTACAGATCGCATTCCAAAACTCTTAGTTTTACACCAGTTGTTCACAAGCAATAAATTTACCTGCTAAGACATTTAAAGTAACTTCAAATCGTCCACATTATGATAAGTTGTCTGTTCCGATGGGCAAACTCCTTAAATGACTTCCAGAGTATATTGAAACTCCCGAGAAGTTGAAGCAGCCAATGATATGAACTGACCTCGAATTTATAAAATGGCGTCCATACCGCTGCGTTTCGTTCAAGTGAGAGCAACTTTTTCTCAGCGGCTTTTCCAGCGAGTGATATTTTCGGCGATATGTGGCCGAGATGCCAAAAATAATGCTCGGCGAAATAATGGGCGTTGATTTCGGCCATTCTGACCTTTGTGACAAAAAAAGTAGGTGGGCGGTCTTATTCATTCTCAGCATTAATTAAATGCGAAATGTAATACTCGGCGATATAAAGGATGTTGATTTTGCCCATTCTGACACTTGCGCCAAGAAAAGTGGGCGGGCGTTATTATTTCTTGGCGTTAATTACATGCCGAAAATAATGCTCGCCGATAAGTGCGAGATAAGTAGGCATAGCTTCCATTATGTGCTGAAATGTGCGATACCAGGGCATTATACCTCATTTCAGCGTTAAAATGGATGTTTAATGGCCTGTATCGATGTGAAATTTGAATGTCTAGCCAACTTGTGAAAAGTATCCCCTTTGTCTCTTCGCACAATCTAATTTATGTATATTATATTAATATATATTTATATAATGTATAAATACAGAAAAAACAGAATCAATGTTATCATTAGTAAACACTTTTACTCTTACATTCTGTATTAATTATCATACCCAACTAACAATTAAATGTAACAGTATAACATGCATGTTCGTTACCATTGCCAATTTAACAATGATGTGTATCAGTTTTAACATGTGTATTGCTTATCATTACCAATTTTTCAAATAAATTTAACTGTTGTGTATTGGTTATCATACCAAATTTGAAAAATTAAATATAAGTTTTACCTTCTGCACACTTACATTCATACACACATTTAACAATTAAATGTAACAGATTTACCTTTGTATTGGTTACCATACCCTACTTAACAATGAAATGTAAAGGGTTCACCCTGTATGTTCAATACCATACCCAATTTATAACAATGAAATGTATCAGCTTTAAGCTGCGCATTAGTTACCATGCCAAAAGTAATAATGACATGTAATTTTTGGTTAGAAAACCAGCTTTAAGAATTACATATTTCAGTTTTACACTGTGTGTTGGCTATTGAAGCGGGAATTAATGAGTTAAACATGTTTCAGATTCGGAAGGCACGAACACAATTTGCTGATGTGGCAGAATTCGGAGGTGCAACTGTCGGACCATGTTGCAATTCCTGTTATTCAGAGGTCATTTCATTGCCTTCGAGCAGCTTCCTGTAGTTATTCAGAAATAATAAATAGATTCATGTTAGTGGCAGGAGGTAGGATGCAGAATATATATGTTCATACCCAAGGAGGATGTGAAGTAATTAGCAAAGTTGAAATTAAGCAATCTGTAAAAAGCGAAAAAAATTATCACGCAGTAGAATGACTGACCAATGATAATGTAAACAATGACTTTGCAAAGTATTCCGTATAAAAGAAGCAGTTCCTAAAGTATTCGAAGAGAACGGTTGGGAAGGCATCTAGTTAAGTTACTGTTGTAGACCTTGTCTTCCTTGATGAAGCAATTAAACAAATCTATTCTCCAAAACAGGACTGTGTTGAGTGTATTTGCATTACTCCACAACAAATAGCGTAGATTGGCAGGACGCACCCGGGCGAAGGACAGACACACGTTTGCAGACCATCACGAGTGAGTATATATTTTAAATACCACTCATAACTCTGATGTAATCTGTCGCAAAACATGTCGGTCACCTGGGCTATCTGAACTTGTGAGAAAGGTCTGTAATGGTGAAAAAAACTTGAGGGTAGTTAAGAGAGCACAATTGTAATTATCAAAGTATGATCGGCTTCGTATGTTTGTAATTGCAGACCAAAGATTGGAGCAAACCAGTTTAAAGATGACAATGAACCGATAGAGGGGTAGACGTACCAACCAAAATTGGTATGTGCTCCGAACAAAGTTGAGGCTGCATACACGGAGGTCAAAGTAACAGTGACCTCTGTCTTTAATGAGACACATCAGAGTGATGAGCAGCCTTAGCGGCCGTCTCCAAAGGGATGCTGGGATTTCTTGGGACTTCAGGCGATGAGCTCTCTGGTGGCGAAACATGGGAGTGCATGCTTTACAGATGCACAACATAACACCCCCTCCCAAAGTCAAAGTGAAAAAGCTTTACAAGTTGAGGCATTCGGGAGATTTTCTTTCCCTGGTGGGCCGGCAATGTACAAATGTCAGTTCTGGTGTGTTAGCTGTACCCTCGCTGGGCTGGCGTGTTGTTGGCCCTGCAGGGCTGCTAGGTGAGCCTGGCCTTGCTGTGCTGTTGGGCACAATGGATTCGATTTCCTGTTCCGGCCTGGTGTCGTTGATCGTTTGGGTGTGTGTTGTGGTGTCGAAAAAGGTGGTGTCTGCCGTGGGTTGTTAGAAACATAGAAACATAGAAAATAGGTGCAGGAGCAGGCCATTCAGCACTTCTAGCCTGCACCGCCATTCAATGAGTTCATGGCTGAACATCAAACTTCAGTACCCACTTCCTGCTTTCTCGCCATAACCCTTGATCCCCCGTGTAGTAAGGACTTCATCGAACTCCCTTTTGAATATATTTAGTGAATTGGCCTCAACTACTTTCTGTGGTAGTGAATTCCACAGGTTCACCACTCTCTGGGTGAAGAAGTTTCTCCTCATCTCGGACCTAAATGGCTTACCCCTTATCCTCAGACTGTGACCCCTGGTTCTGGACTTCCCAACATTGGGAACATTGTTCGTGCATCTAACCTGTCTAAACCCGTCAGAATTTTAAAAGTTTCCATGAGATCCCCTCTCATTCTTCTGAACTCCAGTGAATATAAGCACAGTTGATCCCGTCTTTCTTGATACGTCAGTCCCGCCATCCCGGGAATCAGTCTGGTGAATCTTCGCTGCACTCCCTCAATAGCAAGAATGTCCTTCCTCGAGTTAGGAGACCACAACTGTACACAATACTCCAGGTGTGGCCCCACCAAGGCCCTGTACAATTGTAGTAACACCTCCCTGCCTCTGCACTCAAATCCCCTCGCTATGAAGACCAACATGCCATTTGATTTCTTGACCACCTGCTGTACCAACATGTCAACCTTCAATGACTGATGTACCATGACACCCATGCTGTTGCACCTCCCCTTTTCCTAATCTGTAACCATTCAGATAATAGTCTGTCTCTCTTTTTTTACCACCAAAGTGAATAAACTCACATATATCCACATTATTTTTCATTGCCATGCATTTTCCCACTCACCTAACCTATCAGTCACACTGCAACCTCACAGCATCCTCCTCGCAGCTCACACTGCCACCCAACTTAGCGTCATCCGCAAATTTAGAGATACCACATTTAATCCCGTCGTCTAAATCATTAATGTACAATGTAAGCAGCTGGGACCCAGCGAACAACCTTGCGATACCCCACTCGTCACTGCCTGCCATTCTGAAAAGTACCCATTTACTCTTACTCTTTGCTTCCAGTCTGCCAACCAGTTCTCAATCCACGTCAGCACACTACCCCAATCCCATGTGCTTTGAATTTGCACATTAATCTCTTGTGTGGGACCTTGTCGAAAGCCTTCTGAAAGTCCAAATATACCACATTAACTGGTTCTCCTTTGTCCACTTTACTGGAAACATCCTCAAAAAATTCCAGAAGATTTGTTCAAACATGATTTCCCTTTCACAAATCCATGTTGACTTGGACCTATCATGTCACCATTTTCCAGATGCACTGCTATGACATTCTTAATAATGATTCCATCATTTTACCCACGACTGAGGTCAGGCTGACAGGTCTATAATTCTCTGTTTTCTCTCTCGCTCCTTTTTTCAAAAGTGGGGTTACATGGGCTACCCTCCACTCCATAGGAACTGATCCAGAGTCAATGGAATGTTGTAAAATGACTGTCAATGCCTCCACTATTTCCAAGGCCACCTCCTTAAGTACTCTGGGATGCAGTGCATCAGGCCCTGGGGATTTATTGGCCTTCAATCCCATCAATTTCCCCAACACAATTTCCCGAATAATAAAGATTTCCCTCAGTTCCTCCTCTTTACTAGACCCTCTGACCCCTTTTATATCCGGAAGGTTGTTTGTATCCTCGTTTGTGAATACCGAACCAAAGTACTTGTTCAATTGGTCTGCCATTTCTTTGTTCCCCGTTATGACTTCCCCTGATTCTGACTGCAGGGGACCTACGTTTGTCTTTACTAACCTTTTTCTCTTTACATACCGATAGAAAATTTTGCAATCCGTCTTAATGTTCACTGCAAGCTTCTTCTCGTAATCCATTCTCCCTTCCCTAATCAAACCCTTTGTCCTCCTCTGCTGAGTTCTAAATTTCTCCCAGTCCCCAGGTTTGCTGCTATTTCTGGCCAATTTGTATGCCACTTTCTTGGCTTTAATACTATCCCTGATTTCCCTAGATAGCCACGGTTGAGCCACCTTCCCTTTTTTATTTTTACGCCAGACGAATGTACAATTGTTGTAATTCATCCATGCGGTCTCTAAATGTCTGCCATTGCCCATCCATAGTCAACCCCCTAAGAATCATTCGCCAATCTATCCTAGCCAATTCACGCCTCATACCTTAAAAGTTATCCTTCTTTAAGTTCTGGACCATGGTCTCTGAATTTACTGTTTCATTCTCCATCCTAATGCAGAATTCCACCATATTATGGTCACTCTTCCCCAAGGGGCCTCGCAAATGAGATTGCTAATTAATCCTCTCACATTACACAACACCCAGTCTAAGATGGCCTCCCCCTTGTTGGTTCCTCAACATATTGGACTAGAAAACCATCCCTTATGCACTCCAGGAAATCCTCCTCCACGGTATTGCTTCCAGTTTGGCTCGCCCAATCTGTGTGCATATTCAAGTCACCCGTTATAACTGCTACACCTTTAGTGCATGCACCCCTAATTTCCTGTTTGATGCCCTCCCCAACATCCCTATTACTGTTTGGAGGTCTTTACACAACTCCTACTAACGTTTTTTGCCCTTTGGTATTCTGCAGCTCTACCCATATAGATTGCATATCATCCAAGCTAATGTCTTTCCTAACTATTGCATTAATGTCCTTGCAGCCTGTGTACTGCCGCGTCGTTTGGCCCAGTTGCTTTCTGAAAATGTGTCCATTGTCTCGTTTGATGACAAACACCCTATATCCTTATTTAGCTGTCACCGTGTCCCCGATGCGTGTGGACCATATCCATAGTTTAGCACATACATAGGGTCATTCAGATCAATTTTCCATAAAACAGTAGCGTGGCCATCGTTTACATTTTGTTCCTGCCGCCTGCTCTCTACCTGATCATGCAGGTTGGGGTAAACCTGCGAGAGACCCGTTTTAAGTGTTCTTTTCATGAGTTGATCAGCCGAGGGCACCGCTGTGAGCGTGTGGGGTCTGCTGCCGTAGCTGAGCAGTATTCGGGACAGGTGGGTTTGGAGTGAGCCTTCTGTGACTCGTTTAAGGCTGTGTTTGATGGTTTGTACTGCCCGCTCTGCCTGCCCATTGGGTCCGAGGTGACATGTTTGATTCCATTACGGTTCATGAATTCTTTACATTCGGCACTGGTAAAACATGGCCCCTTGTCACTGACCAGTATGTCAGGCAGGCTGTGGGTGGCAAACATGGCCCTCAAGCTTTCAATGCTGGCGGTGGCGGTGCTTCACGACGTTATTTTACGTTCAATCCCTTTTGAAAAACATCCACCACAACCAGCAACATTTTACCGAGAAACGGGCCGGCATAGTCGACATGGATCCTTGACCATGGTCTGGAGGGACAGTACCACAAACTTAGTCGTTCCTCTCTAGGCGCGTTGCTCAACTGAACACATACGTGGCGTTGCCCTGCACAGGAATCTTAGTAAGCATCGATACCACGCCACGACACATGGGATCTGGCTATTGCTTTCATCATTACTGTAACCGGGTGTGTGCTGTGGAGATCCGAGATGAACGTCTCCCTGCCCTTTTTTGCGGAGCTCTAAGCGGTTACCGCACAATAGGCATTCTGCCTGAATGGACAGTCTGTCCATTCGCCGCTGGATCGGCATGTTTGGATCTTGCATTTCAACGGGGATGCTGACCCTGCTCCCATGCAGTACACAGTTTTTTTTACTCGGGAGAGCAGAGGTACTTGATAGTCCATGTCCTAATCTGTGACGGGTGATTTATCATTTTCAAACGCCTCCATGACCATCAACAAGTCTGTGGACTGCGCAACCATCAACAAGATTGCAGGCTGCGCCATTTCCACCCCCCGTGGTGGGCAATGGGAGCTGAGTGAGAGCATCTGCACAGTTTTCCTTGCCTGGCCTATGGCGGATTGTATAGCTATACGCTGATAGCGCGAGTGCCCACATTTATATGCGGGCTGAGGCATTAGTATTTACCGCTTGTTTTCAGTGAACAGGGATGTGAGGGGCTTGTGATTGGTTTCCAGCTCAAATTTTATGCCAAACAGGTACTGATGCATTTTCTTTACCCCGAACATACACGCTGATGCCACTTTTGCAATTATGCTGTCGGCCCTCTCGGCCTTAGACTAGCTCCTGGAAGCATAGACGACTGGTTGCAACATCCCCGCAATGTTAGCTTGTTGTAATGCACGCCCGACTCCGTACGACGACACGTCACATGCTATCACAAGTCTTTTACACGGACTATACAATACAAGCAGCTTGTTGGAGCATAAAATGTATCTGGCTTTCTCAAAAGCAATTACATGGATTTTTCCCCATACCCAGTTCTCACCTTTGCGCAATAACACAGGTAGGGGCTCCAAAAGGGTGCTTTAACCCGGTAGGAAGGTATCAAAATAGTTGAGGAGCCCTGGAACGACAGCAGCTCCGTGACGTTCTGTGGCCTGGGCGCGTTCCTGACAGTCTCTGTCTTGGCGTCTGTGGGCAGAATGCCATCCAGCGCTATCTTTCTCCCCAAAACTCCACTTCTGTTGCCATGAAATCGCATTTCGACGTCAGCCGCAGCCTTACGTGATCCAGTCGCTGGAGGATCTCCCGACCAGTGACCAATATGTCGTCCTGAAAAATCACCGTGCGTGTTGAGCAGGCTCTGCATGTTTCTCTAGAAGATCGCTGCAGCCGACCAAATTCCACACGGGCATCTGTTGTAGATGACCAGTCGCTTATGAATGTTGATGCTGGTGAGGCCCGTTGAAGACTCCTCCAGCTCCTGCGTCATGTAGATCTAAGTCAGGTCGAGCTTGGTGAACGTCTTGCCTCCTGCCAACGTCGCAAATAGGTCACCTGCCTTAAGTAGCGGGTGTGGTCCTGTAGCTCGAAAAGATTAATAGTTACTTTATAAACACCGCAAATCCTGACCGTGCCATCACTTTTGAGTGTTGGAACAATCGTGCCGGCCCACTTGCTAAATTCCACTGGGGAGATGATGCCCTCACGTTGCAGCTTTTCCAGCTCGATTTCCACTCTCCCTCGTGCCTTGAGGTGAATTGGTCATGCCTCTGGGACCAAGTGGATCCGCACCTTCTCACCATAAAAATTTCAAATGGCTGGCTCAAAAAGAGAAGGATATTTCTTAAGAACCTGGGTATATTCGGCCTCATCGACAGGAAATAGCGCACGGATGTCATCTCAGGTCCAGCGGATTTTGCCCAGCCAGCTTCTTCCAAGAAATGTGGTGACATTATCCGGGACAATCCTGAATGGCACTTCCTGCACCGTGCACTCGTAGGTGACCTTGACCATGGTGCTGCCCAAGACAGCGGTGAGCTCTTTGGTGTGGATGGGGCTCAGGGCTCGTCTGAGTGCCTTGTTGCACCACAGTCTCCCAAACATCTTTTTACTCATGATGGATTGGCTAGCGCCAGTGTCCATTTCAATGGCTACGGGTAAGCCATTCAATTTTATATTTAGCTTTATAGGTGGTCATTTCTCCGAAAATGTGTGCACCCATATACTTCAGCATCTGCGTCCTCTCTCTGAGGCTCCAAATTGCTTTGATCCACCATGGACCGATCTCCCTCTCCCACGTGGAGGTTAATTGGTTTTGCAGAGCTTGCAGCTTGACTGCAAGCTCGTTGGAGGTGCCCCATTGTTCCACACCTCTTGCAATCAGACCCTTTGAATCGGCATGTATAGGCTGCATGGAAGCCTCCACAACGCCAACAAGCTGTGAATAGCCTTGCATTCATCCTTTGTTGCCATTCTGAGTGATCCGGGTCACCTGAGGCCAGCTGGCAGTTGCATACTCATGGGTTGTTCCCTGTACATTTCTGCTCGCAAACACATTTCCAGTTAATTTATGAACATTGCTTGCACTTTTGTGCTGAAAGATTTGTTTGGTGTTATCACTGGTGGACATAAACGCCTGTGCTATCGCAATGGCCTTACTGAGGGGCGGTGTCTCGACAGTCAACATTTTTCGGAGGATGTTCTCGTGGCCAATGCCCAGTACAGAAAAGTCTCTGAGAATCTGCTCCAGTTAACCATGAAACTCACATTGTCCTGCAAGTCGCCTTAGCTCGGCGTCGTAGCTCGCCACTTCCTGACCTTCAGATCGCTGGCACTTGTGGAACCGTTACCTCTCCATCAGCACGCTCTACCTCGGATTACGATGCTTCAGAACCAGTGTTCACAGCTGCTCATCTGTGGGTTTCACCGGAGCCTAGAAATGTCATCATGAGGCTGTAGGTCGGTGCCCTGCAGACCGTGAGGATGCCCGCTCTCCTTTTTGCAGCGCTTCCTTCTCCGTCCAGCTCGTGGGCTGCAAAGTACTGGTGTAGCCGTTCGACATAGCCTTCCCAGTACTCACCCTCCGAGAACTTCTCCAGGAAGCCGAGAGTTTGCTGTATCTTTGCATTGGATTCATATATTCGTCGCCAGTTATTGTGTTCCTAACACAGATGAGACGCCACACAGGGAGGTAAAAGTAACAGTGACCTCAGTCTTTATTACGACACTCCAGCGTTAGAACCAGGCCTTAAGGGCCGGCTTATATACAGTGCTCCCAAGGGATGCTGGGATCCCTTGTTGCTTCAGGGGATGCGCTCTCTGGTGGCGGCATATGGGAGTGCATGATTTACAGATATACAACAGATGTTCCTTTGCAAATTGCATGCCCAGTCTGCAAGTTTATTATTGTATTCAATCTGTTTGCCGCTGACCTCCTCAGTGTTAACGATACGCGCCCTTTGTGGAAGCATCCACAAAGTTTGAAATTTCACTCCCGATTCCCGAGTCTGAATTGGTTATGTAATTGTTGAACAGCAGTGGTCCCAGCACCGATGCTTGTGTAACACCACATCTTACATTTGCCAGTTTTCCTGATTTTGCTTTCAATTGGCTTAGAAATAAACCCTAATTCACCGTTTCATTTTAATCGCGTTGCTAAACTGTGATACCATTTTTAATGATTTGTTCACCTCAACCACAAGTTCACTTTGCTCTTCTGGCCCATTCAGTTTCTTATTTTCAAAGATGTCGTTGATCGTAGAATCATAAAATTTTACAGTGCACAGAGAGTCCATTCGGCAAACCATGCAGGCGCTGTCTCTTTGGTCGAGCTCTCCAATTAAACCCACTCCTCTGCTCTGTCCCCTGTATCTTTTTTACTTCAAGTATTTTCGTCAAATTTCCTTTTTGAAAGTTTCTATTGAATCTGCTTAACCTTCTCTGCTCCAAGCACAACATACCCAGATTCTAGAATCTCTCCACATGACATAAATTCCCCATCCCTGGAGCAATTCTGGTCAATGTCCCTTAACTATCTCAGCTCTAAGGAGAACAACCCCAACATCGGCCGTCTCTCCACGTAACTGAAGGACCATATTCCGGGAAACATTCTGGTCAATCGCTCATTAACAGAAGAACATGAGTACATAAGAATTAGGAACAGGAGTAGGCAATTCGGCCCCTCTAGCCTGCTCCACCATGCAATAAGATAATGGCTGGTCTGATCCTGGACTCAGCTCCACATCCCCGCCCCTCCCCATAACCCCCTATCTCCTTATCGCTCAAGAAACTGCCTGTCGCTGTCTTCAGTATATTCAATGTCCCAGCTTCCACAGCTCTCCGAGGCAGCAAATTCCATAGATTTACAAGCCTCTGAGAGAAGGAATTCCTCCTCATCTCTGTTTTAAATGGGGGGCACCGTGTTCTAAGATCATGCACCCTAGTTCTAGTCTCCCGCATCAGTGGAAACATCCTCTCTGCATCCAACTTGTCAAGCCCCCATTGTCATAATCTGAAACGTTTCGATAAGGTCACCTCTCATTCTTCGGAACTCCAATGAACAGAAGCCAACCTACTCAACCTTTCCTCATACGTCTACAACCCCATTCCCGGAATCAACCTAGTGAACCTTCTCTGAACTTCCTCCAAAGCAAGTATAGACTTTCTGAAATACGGAAACCAAAACTGCACGTCGTATTCCAGGTGTGGCTTCACTAATACGTCGTACAACTGTAGCAAGACTTCTCTGCTTTTATAGTCCATTCCGTTTGCAATAAAGGCCAATATACCATTGGCGTTCCTGATAAATATCTGTACCTGCATAATACCCTTTTGTGTTTCATGCGCAAGCATCCCAAGTTCCTGCTGTACTTCAGCACTTTGCAAACTTTCTCCATTAAATATTAACTTGCTCTTGGATTTTTTCTGCCAAAGTGCATTACCTCACACTTTCCAACATTATACTCCATTTGCCAATTTTTTGCCCACTCACTTAGCCTGTCTATGTCCTTTTGCAGATTTTATGTGTCCTCCTCAACACATTGCTTTTCCTTCCATCTTTTATCGTCAGTGAATTGGCCACGTTACACTCGGTCCCGGCTTCCAAGTCATTAGTATAGCTTGTAATTGTTGGGGTCCCAGCACTAATCCCTGCGGCACACCACTAGTTGCTGATTGCCAACCAGAGAATGAACCATTTATCCCGACCCTCTGTTTTCTGTTAGTTAGAAAATCCTCTATCCATGATAAACTATTACCCCCAACCACAAGAACTTTTATCTTGCGCAGTAACCTTTTATGAGGCTTCTTGTCAAGTGTATTCTTGGATTCGAAATACACAACATCCCTTTATCTACCCTGTTAGTTACATCCTCAAAGACCTCCAGCAAATTTGTCAAACATGACTTCCCCTCCATAAATCCATGCTGTCTCTGCCTGACCGAATTTTGCTTATCCAAATGTCCTGCTGCTGCTTCTTTAATAATGGACTCAAAAATTGTACCAATTACAGAAATTAGGCTAACTGGTCTATAGTTTCCTGCTTTTTGTTTGCCTCCTTTATTAAATAGGGGCGTTCAATTAGCTGTTTTCCAATCTGCTGGGACCGCCCCAGAATCCAGGGATTTTCTGTAAATTAGAACCAATGCATCCGCAATCGCTGCCACTACTTCTCTTAAAACCCTAGGATGCAAGCCATCAGGTCCAAGGGTTTTACCTGCCTTTTGTCCCATTATCTTACTGAGAACCACATCCTTAGTGATTTTGATTGTGTTAAGTTCCTCCCCCACTGTAGCCCCATGGATCTCCACTGTTGGAATACTGTTAGTATCTTCTACAGTAAAGACTGGTACAAAAGAATTGTTCAGAACTTCTGCCATCTCCATGTTCCCCATTCCTAGTTCCCCGGTCTCGTCCTCTAACTGACCAACATTTACTTAAGCCACTTTTTTCATTGGATATACCTACAGAAACATTGACCATCTCTGCTCAAATGAGAACAACACCAGCTTCTCCAGATGATCAATATAACTGAAGTGCCCATTCCTGGTACCATTCTGATCAATCTGCCCTTAACATCCTTTGGTCAAAGAAGAAGAACCCCAGTTCTGTAGAGTCTCCATGTAACTGAAGACCATCATCCACGGAACCACTCTAGAATTTCTCTTCTGTACATGCTCCAATGCCTTGACATGTTTCCTAAGATGAGGTGCCCTGAAATGAACACCATACCCGAGCTGAAGCCTAAGCAGTGTTTTGAAATATCTTAACATGATTCCCTTGCTTTTGTGCTCTATTGCTCTTTTAATGAAGCACATGGCACAGAAGGACAATTAACATCCTAATCAACTTGTCCGGCAGCCTTCAAAGTTTTGTGTAAATACACCCTCAATTATCTATGTCCTTGCTCTCCCTTTAAATTGTAAAATTTAGTTCATATTGCCTCTCCTCGATCTTCCTGCCAAAATACCTTACTTCACAATTCTCTGTGTTAAATTTAATCTGCCATGTGTCTGCCCATTTGAATCAGAGTTAGGGTTATGTTGTAAGCGAAGGGTTTGGATTTGGATTGAAACACCATCGTGGAAGTGTCGGATCAGTTCATTGACTTCTCTGTAGCTCTCAGCCCCTCCAGCGTGAATAGAGTTGCTGGGCATTTAGGGCCTGTTTTAGGCTCCACTGATATGTTATTTGATTGATGCAATATTGAGAAGAAGCTATTCTTTTTTATTACTTTATCAGTAAGTAACATTTAGCATTGTTTTTGCCAAATTAAGATTATCTAATGGTTAAGTCATGGCAGGAGAGCTCGGATTGGGGTTATGCTCCACCTGCACTATGTAGGAACGGAGAGACAGTTCCGTTGTCCCTGACGACGACGTGCGCGGGAAGTGTATCCGCCTCCAGCTCCTGACAGACAGCATTGCCGCACTGGAGCCGCCGGTGGATGAACTCTGGAGCATCCATGATGCTGCGAATGACGTGAAAAGCACACATTTAGTGAGTTGGTATTACCGCAGGTATAGGGTACACAGCCAGATAGTAAATGGGAGACGAACAGGAAGAGTAGTGCAAGGAAGGTAGTGCAGGGCTCCCCTGCGGTCATCCCCTGCAAAACAGATACACCACTTTGGGGACTGCTGAGGGGGATGACTCATCAGGGGGGAGTAGTAGCAGCCAAGTTCATGGCACTGTGGGTGGCTCTGCTGCACAGGAGGGCAGGAAAAAGAGTTGCAGAGCTATAGTGATAGGGGATTCAATTGTAAGGGGAATAGATAGGCGTTTCTGCGGCCGCAACCGAGACTCCAGGATGGCATGTTGCCTCCCTGGTGCAAGTATCAAAGATGTCTCGGAGCGGGTGCAGGACATTCTGAAAATGAATCGTGAACATCCAGTTGTCGTAGTGCATATAGGTACCAAAGATACAGGTAAAAAACCGGATGAGGTCCGACGAGACGAATTGAGGGAGCTAGGAGCTAAATTATAATGTAGGTCCTCAAACTTGGTAATATTAGGATTGCTACCAGTGCCACCTGCTAGTCAGAGTAGGAATCACAGGATAGCTCAGAAGAATACGTGGCTTGAGCAGTTGTGCAACAGGGAGGGATTCAAATTCCTGGGACACTGGAACCAGTTCTGGGGAAGGTTGCACCTGTACAAACCAGACGGTCTGCACTGGGCAGGACCGGAACCAATGTCCGATGGGGAGTGTTTTCTCGTGCTGTTGGGGAGGAGTTAACTTATATGACAGGGTGATGGGAACCTATGCAGGGAGACAGAGGAAAATAAAATGGAGGCAGAAGCAAAAGATAGAAAGGTAAATAGTAAAAGTGGAGGGCAGAGAAATCTAAGGATAAAAACAAAAAGGGCCTGATTACAGCAAAATTCTAAAGGGGCAAAGTGTGTTAAAAAGACAAGCCTGATGGCTCTGTGCCTCAATGTGAGGAGTATTCGGAATAAGGTGGACGAATTAACTGCGCAGACAGCAGTTAACGGATATGATGTAATTGGCATCACGAAGACATGACTCCAGGTTGACAAAGGCTGGGAAAGCATTATTCAGGGGTATTCAACATTTAGGAAGGATAGGCAGAGAGCAATAGAAGGCTGGGTGGCATTGCTGGTTAAAGAGAAAATTAATGCAATAGTAAGCAGGGACATTAGCCTGCTTGATGTGGAATCGGTATGGGTGGAGCTGCGAAATTCCACAGGGCAGGAAACGTTAGTGGGAATTGTGTACAGACCAACACACTGTAGTCGTGAGGTTGGGGACAGCATCAAACAAGTAATAAGGGATGTCTGCAATAAAGGTAGTGCAGTTATCATGGGTGACTTTAATACGCACATAGAATGGGCTAACTAAACTGGTAGCAATGCGGTGGAGGAGGATTTCCTCCAGTGCATTTGGGATGGTTTGCGAGAACAATATATCGAGGAAACAACTAGAGAGCTGACCATCCTAGACTGGGTGATGTGTAAAGAGAAGGGATAATTAGCAATCTTGCTGTGCGAGGCCCCTTGGGGAAGAGTGAACACAATATGGTCGAACGATGGAGAATCACACAGTTCATTCGGAAACTAGGATCCTGAATTTAAGCCAAGCTAACTTTGACTGTATGAGGCGTGAATTGCTAGAATAGACTGGCAAATGATACTTAAAGGGTTGACAGTGGATAAGCAATGGTAAACATTTAAATGTCACATGGGTGAACTTCAGCAATTGTACAATCCTGTCTGGAGAAAAATTAAACGGGGAAGGTGGCTCAACCGTGGCTAACAAGGGAAATTAAGGATAGTGTTAAAGCCAAGCAAGAGACACATAAATTGGCGAGAAAAAGCAACAGACCAGAGGACTGGGAGAAATTTAGAATTCAACAGAGGAGGACTAAGGGTTTAATTAAGAGGGGGAAAATGGAGTACAAGAGGAAACTTGCTAGGAACATAAAAACTGATCATATTGAATGGCGGTACAGGCTAGAAGGGCCGAATGGCCTACTCCTGCACCGATATTCTATGTTTCTATGTTTCTATATAGCATTTAACTGAGTGAGGAGATAACTTGATATTCAGGATTCAGAGTGAGTTGTAAAATTGTAATTATTGTCCTTTTGACCGATGATCAGCCTAAACCTTCTCATGTTCACCAGTCAGTCTATACCCTCCTGAAAACTATTACTATTGTCCTCATTGTTTACTGCACTTCGATAGACTGTTGGTACATGATAATCAATTCATCCACTCTTTCTAGGGCCACTTCCTTAAGCACACTGGGATGCAGACAATCACACCGTGGGGATTTATTGACCTGCAAACGCATCAATTTTCCAAACACAATTTTCCGCCCAAGAAGGATATTCTTCAGTTCCTCCTTCTCACTAGATCAATTGTCACCTATTACATTCGTGTCTTCCTTCGTGAAGACAGCAACGAAGTACTTGTTCAATTGGTCTGCAAGTTCTTTGTTTCCCATTATAAATTCAGCTGAATCTGACTTCAAAGGACCCATATTTGTTGTCACTAATCTTTTTCTCTTCACATATTTAGAAAAGCTTTTGCAGTCAGTTTTAATGTTCCCTGCAAGCTTCCTCTCTTACACTATTATCCCCCTCCCCACCCCACCCAATATCCTCAGACCCTCCCGACCCCACCCAATATCCTCAGACTCTCCCCACCCCACCCAATATCCTTAAATCCTCCCCACCCAATATCCTCAGACCCTCCCCACCCCAGCCAATATCCTCAGTCCCTTCCCACCCCACCCAATATCCGCAAAGCCTCCCCACCACATCCAATATCCTCATACACTCCCCACCCCACCCAATATACTCAAACCCTCCCCAACCCATCCACTATCCTCAGACCCTCCCCACCCCACCCAATATCCTCAGACCCTCCCCACCCCACCTAATATCCTAGAACCTCGCCACACCAGCCAATATCCTCAAACCATCCCCACCCCACCCAATATCCTCAGACCATCCCCACCCCACCCAATATCCGCAGACCCTCCCCACCCCACCCACTATCCTCAAACCCTCCCCACCCCATCCAATAACCTCAGAGCCTCCGCACCCCACCCAATATCCTCAGACCCTCCCCACCCCACCCAATATCCTCAGAACCTCCCCACCCCACCCAATATCCTCAGACGCTCCCCAACCCATCCTCTATCCTCAGACCCCTCCCACCTCACCCAATATCCTCAAACACTCCCCACCCAATATCCTCAGACCGTCCCCACCCCACCCAATATCCTCAGACCCTCTCCACCTCACCCAATATCCTCAGACCCTCCCCACCCCACCCAATATCCTCAGACCAACACCACCAATGTTCCCTCTAACTATTTGTACTGACTGGCCACAAACTAATTTTAGCACGACCTTTTCACCTCTCGGCAAAATTTACAACAACATTATTTACAACAAATTTTGCAACAACAACAGCAGCAGCAACCACCTGAAAACATATATAGAATTATTCCATATTGTCAGCCCACTGTCTCAGATCATTAGACAATCAGAAAAGGTTCAATACAGGGTTTACTTAACTTCTCTGCTGTTAAATTGTAATCCTCTATAAATGATCTCCAGCGCTTCATTTGCACTTGTATTGCCTTATTATCCTCTATTGCTACATTTAGTGACTTGTGTATCAGTACCCAGAGATCCCTTTGCCTTTCTATCACATTTGTACTCGTAGTTTCCAAGGGGAGCTTGGGTCCTTATCTCTCCGACCAAAATGCACCAACCCACACTGATCCATATTAAAAATCGTTTGATATTTGCAGGACTCTTATGCATGTTATTAACGACAGAATTAATTAAAGGTTTTTATTTCCTTATGTACTAAATCAATTAAAAAAAAGATAACTTATCACAAATGAGTGGGATATAAAAGAAGTGCATAATAATGCATTAACACTGCAACACCGTCACTCAGTTGCACGGTTATGCATCGACAGATAATCCAAACGCCCAAGGTGAGCTGAAAGAGGCATATATATTCGTGAAATTTGTATTAATTTTAAAGTTGTCAATTTATTAGCCGCATCTCTCATGTGCCAAAGCAATGGCAGAACAAGCTGCAGGTACAGTGACTTTCCTAGGGCGCTGATATCCTGTATGTCCACATAAGTATTAGAATATTAATCATAGTACAAACAGTCAACCAGCACATTAAATTGCCACAATTCTTTAGTTAAAGGTATAAAAAGGAATTGAAGAAAATGTACCTCAATTTCCAACTGCAACCACTTCCATTAGTAAAGTTGGCCTTCTTGTACCAGCACCATGCCATGTAACATGTCAGAAATTAGACTCTTATTCACAAGTGCAGAAAAACACATACACACTGTGTATCACCGAATTAAATAAACAAATGCAGGGAGAGCTATGATTTAACTGAAATAAACATTCATCTTTCTTCCTGGACAGGACAACCAGTCTGACTTGGAAATGGTTACTAATATGGTGAATTAAAGATGTTAAAATAAAAATGTTGCTTCTAATGTTTTTCTCTCAAACATTCGGCACGATATTAATCCCTGCTCTTATTACCAAAAGTGTTGAATTAGTTTAGGTACTTCCCAATTATATATTGGGAAACAAACTTTATTGTACTCTCAATTTTTATTCTCCTATTTCAAACATATATACCAAATCTAAATTGCACATTGTCAGTTTATCAAAGTATTTTCTGCGTAGTTGTCAAAAAACAAATAGTGGTTTGTTCTAAACTCGCTTCCTGCTATTTTATACATCATTACATAACTCTTGCTTCTATTAACATTCCATAAAACGTTTAGGAGGAAATCTATATTTACATTTTCCCTGAGACTTGTTTGGACTGTAGAACGACAGACAAAATAAAATATTTCACAACAGCAATAAACAGCAGATGTTGGAATCTGAAACTAAACCAGAAATTGCAGGAACTACGCAAAAGGTCAGACTGCTTCTGTGGAGAGAGAAACTAAGGGAACCATTTAGGTCTGTGAGCTTTCGGTCAGAACTGGAAGAAGTTAGAGATGTAACAGATTTTATCCAGGTGCAGAGGTATGATTTAACCTCTGCTGTCTTCCACCACAACACATACCTTTGCTTTTGTTCTTTTTCCCCTCCCAACTTTCTCTCCCTCTGCACCTGGTTTAAATCGGTTGCATTTCGATCATTTTACAGTTCTGATGGAAGTTGACAGTCCTAAACATTAACTCTGTTTCTCTCTCCACAGTAACTGCCTGCCCTGCTGAGTATTTCCTGCAATTTTTTTTTTATGTTATGTAAAATTAAAAGCTTTGTGTTTTAACTCTTTTTTGCTTCTCTTCCTAAACTGCTTATTGATACTTTTTAATGTTAATAAAAAGTAACGTGTAATTTCTAGACATCCTCCCCTGCCCTTCTCTCCTCAACAGCATGGGCTGCGTGTTTGTGTAAAGCTGCTCACTTTATTCTATCGATCAACATCAAATATTGAATACCATCAATTTTAAACGTGTTGAGCAATTCGGAGCCTCTTTAGAAGCGTTTGGATTTCAACACCAGGTTGGGACTTGTTTCGAGGATGCGAAAACTGATTTTTTGCCTGTTTCTTCCAAAATCATCTTCGAAACTTAGGAGGAAACGTGTTTTCAACGCTCCTTTTTGTGAAAGGTTCATTAAATATCTTTCAACTGTTTCGAGTCTGGTTGTAGCATTGTGAGAATAATTTGCTCCAAGTTTCTCTGTCCCACTTCAATGCTGTCGTTAAACACTCAACAAGAATAATAAAATAAACGGATTCCAAACAGAGCTCAAATAAGAAGATGAATAAAGTGGTGAAACTTCCTAAGAAGGCGGTCAGCTGATCTACCCTCAGAGTTGGCGAGGAGTTGGGATCAGTTTTGGAGAAGTTGCTTTCTCTTTGTCTGCTGCCGTTCCCTCCGTCTCTCACAGATTGTGAGATACAAGCTGGTCCAAACCTTATCCCGTCTCCCGTAACATGATTGGAATAACCCTGAGAAACACTTTCAAAAAGGATAACAATATCTCGCAAAATGTAACTGGAACTGAGCTGGGATTCTGTGAGCCTAAGGATTGTTGTCTTTAGCCCCCTCCCAGCAGCCACAGAACATGTGCTGCACCTCCACCTGTGTTGTTCCGGATGAGTAGAAATTTTCTCCAAATGAATATTGGGAAGACCAAAGCCATTGTTTTCAATCTCCGCCACAAACTCCATTCCCTAGCTGCTGACTCCATCCCTTTCATCATCTACTCTCTGAGACTGAACCAGGCTGTTCGCAACCTTGTTGTTACATTTGACACTGAAATTTGCTTTCCACCTCATATCCGCAGCATAACTAAGACCACCTATTTCCAACTCCGTATCATCGCCCGAGACCGCCGCTTGCCTCAGCTCATCCGCTGCTGAAACCCTCGACCATTCCTCCATTACCTCTCGACATAACTATTCCAACACACCCCTGATAGGCCTCCCACATTCTACCCGACGTACACTAGAGGTAATCCGAAACTCTGCTACCCATGACACAACTCGCAACAAATTCCAGTCACCCATCTCCCCTGTGCTCGCATTACTACATTGGCTCCAGGTTAAACAACGCCTCTATTTCTAAATCCTCATCCTTGTTTTAAAATCCCTCCATTGCCCTGAGCCCCTCTCTAACTATGTAACCTCTTCCACCCTACAAGCCGAGACATGTGTGCAACCCGCTAATTCTGCCCGCTTGGGCATCCCTGATTAAAATCGCTCCACCATTGGTGGCCTTGACTTCTGTTGCCTGGGTCCCAACTCTGGAATTTTTCCTGAATCCTCTCCACCTCCCGACCTCTTTTTCCCATGAAAGAAGTTCCTTATAACCTTCCTCTTGATCACTTGCACTAATTTCTACTTATGTGGTTCAGTGTCAACTTAGTTTTATCTGATAATATACCTCTGGAGCACCTTGGGACGTTTCGCCACGTTAAAGGCTCGATATAAATATAATGTGTTGTAGGTCCGAAATGTGATCACTGTACAGTCCCCAGGAATGGACGAGACACACCTCAGTCTCTCCACTCTCTCTCTCTCTCTCTTTCCCCATCTTTTGCAGTCTAACTCTCTTTCTTCATTTCAGTATGACACTGTCTCGCAGTATCCCTCGCTCTGTCTGTCCCTCTCCCTCTCTCTCTGTCACTGTAGGTCTGTCTGTGCCTCTCTCACTGTTTCTCTCAGTCTCTCTATCTCACTCACACCACTATCTCTCTGCCCCCCGCTTTTTTTCTGTCACTGTATGTCTGTCTGTGTCTCTCTCACTGTTTCTCTCAGTCTCTCTATCTCACTCACACCAGTATCTCTCTGTCCTTCTCGCAATCTGTCTGTCACTGTATGTCCGTCTGTGTCTTTGTCACTGTTTCTTTCAGTCTATCTCTCTCTCACACCACTATCTATCTTTCCCTCTCTCTCTCTCTGTCACTGTATGTCTGTCCATATCTCTGTCTCTGTTTCCCGCAGTCCCTCTCTCACTCACACCAATATCTCTCTGTCCCTCTCTCTCACTCTTTCACTGTATGTCTGTCTGTGTCTATGTCACTGTTTCACTAAATCTCTCTCTCACTCACACCACTATCTCTCTGTCAATCTCTTTCTCTCTGTCAGTCTATGTGTGTCTGTGTCTCTGTTTCTCTCAGTCTCTCTCTCACTCACACCACTATCTCGCTGTGCCTCTCTCTCTCTGTCACTATCGGTATGTCTGTGTCTCTGTCACTGTTTCTCTCAGTCTCGCTCTCACTCACACCACTATCTCTCTGGCCCCCGCTCTCCCTCTCTATCACTGTATGTCTGTCTGTGTCTGTGTCTCTGTTTCTCTCAGTCACTTTCTCACTCACACCACTATCTCTCTGTCCCTCTCCCTCTCTCTCTGTCACTGTTTGTCTGTTTGTGTCTCTGCCTCGGTTTCTCTCAGATTCTCTCTCAATCACACCACTATCTCTCTGTCCCCCGCTATCTCTCTGTCATTGTATGTCTGTCTGTGTCTCTGTCTCTGTTTCTCTCAGTCTGTCTCTCACTCACACCAATATCTCTCTGCCCCCCGTTATTTCTCTGTCACTGTATGTCTGTCTATGTCTGTTTCTCTGTTTCTCTCAGTCAGTCTCTCACTCGCACCACTATCTCTCTGTCCCTCTCCCTCTCTCTCTCTCTCTCTGTCACTGCATATCTGTCTGTGTCTCTTTCATTGTTTCTCTCAGTCTCTCTCTCACTCACACCACTATCTCTCTGACCCCCGCTCTCTCCCTATCTCTGTATGTCTGTCTGTGTCTCTGTCTCTGTTTCTCTCAGTCCTTCTCTCACTCACACCACTATCTCTCAGTCCCTCTCTCTCTCTATAACTTTATGTCTGTCTGTGTTTCTGTCATTGTTTCTCTCATTTTCTCTCTCACTCACACCACTTATCGTTCTGTTCCACTCTCTCTCTCTCTCTGTCACTGAATGTCTGTCTCTGTCTGCGTCTCTGTTTCTCTCAGTCTCTCTCTCATTCATACCACTATCTCTCTGTACTTCTCCTCTCTCTCTGTCTGTCTGTCTGTGTCTCTGTCACTGTTTCTCTCAATCTCTCGCTCACTCACATCACTATCTCTCTGTCACTCTCCCTCGCTGTCACTGTATGTCTGTCCATGTCTCTGACTCTGTTTCTCTCAGTCTCTCTATCACTCACACCACTATCTCTCTGTACCTATCTCTCTCTCTCTGCAAGTCTGTCTGTGTCTCTGTCACTGTTTCTCTAAGTCTCTCTCTGAAACTCACACCACTATCTCTTCGTTCATCTCCCTCTCTTTCTGTCACTGTATGTCTGTCTGTGTCTCTGTCTCTGTTTCTCTCAGTCTCTCTCTCACTCACACCAATATCTCTCTGTTCCTCACCCTCTCTCTCTCTGTCTGTCTGTCTGTGTCTCTGTCACTGTTCCTCTCAGTCTCTCGCTCACTCACACCACTATCTCTCTGTCCCGCGCTCTCTCCCTTTCTGTATGTCTGTCTGTGTCTCTGTCTCTGTTTCTCTCAGTCCCTCTCTCACTCACACAACTATCTCTATGTCCCTCTCTCGCTCTCTCTCTGTCACTGTATGTCTGACTGTGTTTCTGTCACTGTTTCTCTCAATCTCTCTCTCACTCACACAACTATCTCTTTGTATCTCTCTCTCTCAGTCTCTGTCTGTCTGTCTGTGTCTCTGTCTCTGTTTCTCTCAGTCCCTCTCTGTCTCACACCACTATCTCTCTTTCCCTATCTCTCTCTCACTGTCACCGTATGTCTGTCTGTATCTCTGTCTCTGTTTATCTCAGTCCCTCTCTCACTCACACCAATATCTCTCTGTCCCTCTCTTTCTCTCTTTCATTGTATGTCTGTCTGTGTTTCTGTCACTGTTTCTCTCAATCTCTCTCTCACTCACACCACTATCTCTCTGTTCCTCTCTCTCTCTGTCCCTCTCTCTCTCTCTCTCTCTCTCTCTGTCACTGTATGTCTGTCTGTGTCTGTGTCTCTGTTTCTCTCAGTCTCTTTCTCACTCACATCACTATCTCTCAGTCCCACTCTCTCTGTCACTGTATGTCTGTCTGTGTTTCTCTCACTGTTTCTCTTAGTCACTCTCTCACTCACACCACTATCTCTCTGTTTCTCTCTCTCTCACTCACACCACTATCTGTCTGTCCCTCTCCCCCTCTCTCTCTGTCAATTTATGTCTGTCTGTGTCTCTGTCTCTGTTTCTCTCAGTCTCTCTCTCACTCACACCACTATCTCTCTGTCCCTCTCCATCTCTCTCTATCACTGTATGTCTGTCTGTGTCTCTGCCTCTGTTTCTCTCAGATTCTCTCTCAATCACACCACTATCTCTCTGTCCCCCGCTATCTCTCTGTCATTGTATGTCTGTCTGTGTCTCTGTCTCTGTTTCTCTCAGTCTGTCTCTCACTCACACCGCTATCTCTCTGCCCCCCGTTATTTCTCTGTCACTGTATGTCTGTCTGTTTCTCTGTATCTGTTTCTCTCAGTTTCTCTCTCAAACACACCACTATCTCTCTGTCCACCCGCTCTCTCTCTGTCACTGAATGTCTGTCTGTGTCTCTGTCACTGCTTCTCCCAGTATCTCACCCACTCACAACACGATCTCTCTGTCCCTCTGCCTCTCTCTCTGTCACAGTGTGTCTTTCTGTGTCTCTGTCTCTGTTTCTTTCAGTCTCTCTATCAATCACACCACTATCTCTCTGTCCCTCTCCCTCTCTCTCTCTGTCAATGTATGTCTGTCTGTGTCTCTTTCTCTGTTTCTCTCAGTCTCTCTATCAATCACGCCACGAGTACTCTGTCCCTCTCTCTTCTGTCACTGTAAGTGTGTCTGTGTCTCTGTCTCTGTTTCTGTTTCTCTCAGTCTCTCTCTCACTCACACCACTTTCTCCCTGTCCCTCTCTCTCTCTGTCTCTGTCACTGTATGTCTGTCTGTGCCTCTGTCACTGTTTCTCTCAGTCTCTCTATCACTCACACTACTATTTCTCTGTCTCCCGCTATCTCTCTGTCACTGTATGTCTGTCTGTGTCTCTGTCACTGTTTCTCTCAGCCTCTCTCTCACTCACACCACTATCTCTCTGTCCCTCTCTCTCTGTCACTGAATGTCTGTCTGTGTCTGTGACTCTGTTTCTCTCAGTCTCTCTAGCACTCACAGCACTATCTGTCTGTCCATCTCCCCCTCTCTCTCTGTCAATTTATGTCTGTCTGTGTCTCTGTCACTGTTTCTCTCAGTCTCTCTATCTCACTCACACCACTATCTCTCTGTCCTTCTCGCTATCTCTCTGTCACTGTATGTCCGTCTGCGTCTTTGTCACTGTTTCTTTCAGTCTTTCACTCTCTCACACCACTATCTCTCTGTCTCTCTCTCTCTCTCTCTCTGTCACAGTATGTCTGTCTGTATCTCTGTCTCTGTTTCTCTCAGTCCCTCTCTCACTCACACCAATATCTCTCTGTCCCTCTCTCTCACTCTTTCTCTGTATGTCTGTCTGTGCCTCTGTCACTGTTGCTCTAAATCTCTCTCTCACTCACACCACTATCTCTCTGTCAATCTCTCTCTCTGTCACTGTCGGTCTGTCTGTGTCTCTGTCACTGTTTCTCTCAGTCTCGCTCTCACTCACACCACTATCTCTCTGACCCCCGCTCTCCCTCTCTATCACTCTATGTCTGTCTGTCTCTCTGTCACTGTTTCTCTCAGTGCCTCTCTCACTCACACCACTATCTCTCATCCCTCTCTCTCTCTCTCTCTCTGTCACTGTATGTCTGTCTGTGTCTGTGTCTCTGTTTCTCTCAGCCTCTTTCTCACTCACATCACTATCACTCTGTCCCACTCTCTCTGTCACTGTATGTCTGTCTGTGTTTGTCTCACTGTTTCTCTTAGTCTCTCTCTCACTCACACCACTATCTCTCTGTTCCTCTCTCTCTCACTCACACCACTATCTATCTGTCCCTCTCCCTCTCTCTCTGTCACTGTATGTCTGTCTGTGTCCCTGTCTCCGTTTATCTCAGTCTCTCTTTCACTCACACCACTATCTCTCTGTCCCTCTCCCTCTCTCTCTGTCAGGGTTTGTCTGTTTGTGTCTCTGTCACTGTTTTTCTCAGTCTCTCTCTCACTCACACCACTATCTATCTGTCCCACTCCCCCTCACTCTCTGTCAATGTATGTCTGTCTGTGTCTCTGTCTCTGTTTCTCTTAGTCTTTCTCTCACTCACACCACTATCTCTCTGTCCCTCTCCATCTCTCTCTGTCACTGTATGTCTGTCTGTGTCTCTGCCTCTGTTTCTCTCAGATTCTCTCTCAATCACACCATTATCTCTCTGTCCCCCATTATCTCTCGCTCATTGTATGTCTGTCTGTGTCTCTTTCTCTGTTTCTATCAGTCTGTCTCTCACTCACACCGCTATCTCTCTGTCCCCCGTTATTTCTCTGTCACTGTATGTCTGTCTGTTTCTCTGTCTCTGTTTTTCTCAGTTTCTCTCTCACACACACCACTATCTCTCTGTCCACCCGCTCTCTCTCTGTCGCAGTATGTCTGTCTGTGTCTCTGTCTCTTTTTCTCAAAGTCTCTCTTTCACTCACACCATGTTCTCTCTTTCCCTCTCTCTCTGTCACTGAATCTCTGTCTGTGTCTGTGTCTCTGTTTATCTCAGTCTCTCTCTCTCACTCGCACCATTATCTCTCTGTCCCTCTCCCTCTCTCTCTCTCTGTCACTGTATGTCTGTTTGTGTCTCTTTCATTGTTTCTCTCAGTCTCTCTCTCACTCACACCACTATCTATCTGACCCCTGCTCTCTAAATGTCACTGTATGTCTGTCTGTGTTTCAGTCTCTGTTTCTCTCATTTTCTCTCTCACTCACACCACTATCTCTCTGTCCCTCTCCCTCTCTCTCTGTCACTGTATGTCTGTCTGTGTCCCTGTCTCCGTTTCTCTCAGTCTCTCTTTCACTCACACCACTATCTCTCTGTCCCTCTCCCTCTCTCTCTGTCAGGGTTTGTCTGTTTGTGTCTCTGTCACTGTTTTTCTCAGTCTCTCTCTCACTCGCACCACTATCTCTCTTTCCCTCTCCCTCTCTCTCTTTCTGTCACTGTATGTATGTTTGTGTCTCTTTCATTGTTTCTCTCAGTCTCTCTCTCACTCACACCACTATCTCTCTGACCCCCGCTCTCTAAATGTCATTGTATGTCTGTCTGTGTTTCAGTCTCTGTTTCTCTCATTTTCTCTCTCACTCACACCACTAACTCTCTGTCCCTCTCCCTCTCTCTCTGTCACTGTATCTCTGTCTGTGTCTCTGTCTCTGTTTCTCTCAGACTCTCTCTCACTCACATCACTAACTCTCTGTGCCTCTCCCTCTCTCTCTGTCACTGTATGCCTGTCTGTGTCTCTGTCTCTGTTTCTCTCAGTCTCTCTCTCACTCACACCACTATCTTTCTGTCCCTCTCCCTCTCTCTCTCCGTCACTTTATGTCTGTCTGTGTCTCTGTCTCTGTTTCTCTCAGTCTCTCTCTCACTCACACCACTGTATCTCTGTCCCTCTCCCTTTCTCTCTATCACTATATGTCGGTCTGTGTCTCTGTCTCTGTTTCTCTCAGTCTCTCTCTCACTCAAAGCACTATCTCTCTGTCCCCTGGTATTTCTCTCTGTCACTGTATGTCTGTCTGTGTCTCTGTCATTGTTTCTCTCAATCTCTCTCTCACTCACACCACTGTCTCTCTGTCCCCCGCTATCTCTCTGTCACTGTATGTCTGTCTGTGTCTGTGTCTCTGTTTCTATCAGTCTCGCTATCACTCACACGACTATCTCTCTGTCCCTCTCCCTCTCTCTCTGTCACTGTATGTCTGTCTGTGTCCCTGTCTCTGTTTCTCTCAGTCCCTCTCTCACTCACACCAATATCTCTCTGTCCCTCTCTCTCACTCTTTCACTGTATGTCTGTCTGTGCCTCTGTCACTGTTGCTCTAAATCTCTCTCTCACTCACACCACTATCTCTCTGTCAATCTCTCTCTCTGTCACTGTCGGTCTGTCTGTGTCTCTGTCACTGTTTCTCTCAGTCTCGCTCTCACTCACACCACTATCTCTCTGACCCCCACTCTCCCTCTCTATCACTCTATTTCTGTCTGTCTCTCTGTCACTGTTTCTCTCAGTGCCTCTCTCACTCACACCACTATCTCTCATCCCTCTCTCTCTCTCTCTCTCTGTCACTGTATGTCTGTCTGTGTCTGTGTCTCTGTTTCTCTCAGCCTCTTTCTCACTCACATCACTATCACTCTGTCCCACTCTCTCTGTCACTGTATGTCTGTCTGTGTTTGTCTCACTGTTTCTCTTAGTCTCTCTCTCACTCACACCACTATCTCTCTGTTC
This sequence comes from Pristiophorus japonicus, assembly GCF_044704955.1. Taxonomy (NCBI): domain Eukaryota; kingdom Metazoa; phylum Chordata; class Chondrichthyes; family Pristiophoridae; genus Pristiophorus; species Pristiophorus japonicus. The sequence continues at coordinate 1,535,373 of NW_027254520.1, forward strand.
CTCTCTCTCTCACTCACACCACTATCTATCTGTCCCTCTCCCTCTCTCTCTGTCACTGTATGTCTGTCTGTGTCCCTGTCTCCGTTTCTCTCAGTCTCTCTTTCACTCACACCACTATCTCTCTGTCCCTCTCCCTCTCTCTCTGTCAGGGTTTGTCTGTTTGTGTCTCTGTCACTGTTTTTCTCAGTCTCTCTCTCACTCACACCACTATCTATCTGTCCCACTCCCCCTCACTCTCTGTCAATGTATGTCTGTCTGTGTCTCTGTCTCTGTTTCTCTTAGTCTTTCTCTCACTCACACCACTATTTCTCTGTCCCTCTCCATCTCTCTCTGTCACTGTATGTCTGTCTGTGTCTCTGCCTCTGTTTCTCTCAGATTCTCTCTCAATCACACCATTATCTCTCTGTCCCCCATTATCTCTCGCTCATTGTATGTCTGTCTGTGTCTCTTTCTCTGTTTCTATCAGTCTGTCTCTCACTCACACCGCTATCTCTCTGTCCCCCGTTATTTCTCTGTCACTGTATGTCTGTCTGTTTCTCTGTCTCTGTTTTTCTCAGTTTCTCTCTCACACACACCACTATCTCTCTGTCCACCCGCTCTCTCTCTGTCGCAGTATGTCTGTCTGTGTCTCTGTCTCTTTTTCTCAAAGTCTCTCTTTCACTCACACCATGTTCTCTCTTTCCCTCTCTCTCTGTCACTGAATCTCTGTCTGTGTCTGTGTCTCTGTTTATCTCAGTCTCTCTCTCACTCGCACCATTATCTCTCTGTCCCTCTCCCTCTCTCTCTCTCTGTCACTGTATGTCTGTTTGTGTCTCTTTCATTGTTTCTCTCAGTCTCTCTCTCACTCACACCACTATCTATCTGACCCCTGCTCTCTAAATGTCACTGTATGTCTGTCTGTGTTTCAGTCTCTGTTTCTCTCATTTTCTCTCTCACTCACACCACTATCTCTCTGTCCCTCTCCCTCTCTCTCTGTCACTGTATGTCTGTCTGTGTCCCTGTCTCCGTTTCTCTCAGTCTCTCTTTCACTCACACCACTATCTCTCTGTCCCTCTCCCTCTCTCTCTGTCAGGGTTTGTCTGTTTGTGTCTCTGTCACTGTTTTTCTCAGTCTCTCTCTCACTCGCACCACTATCTCTCTTTCCCTCTCCCTCTCTCTCTTTCTGTCACTGTATGTATGTTTGTGTCTCTTTCATTGTTTCTCTCAGTCTCTCTCTCACTCACACCACTATCTCTCTGACCCCCGCTCTCTAAATGTCATTGTATGTCTGTCTGTGTTTCAGTCTCTGTTTCTCTCATTTTCTCTCTCACTCACACCACTAACTCTCTGTCCCTCTCCCTCTCTCTCTGTCACTGTATCTCTGTCTGTGTCTCTGTCTCTGTTTCTCTCAGACTCTCTCTCACTCACATCACTAACTCTCTGTGCCGCTCCCTCTCTCTCTGTCACTGTATGCCTGTCTGTGTCTCTGTCTCTGTTTCTCTCAGTCTCTCTCTCACTCACACCACTATCTTTCTGTCCCTCTCCCTCTCTCTCTCCGTCACTTTATGTCTGTCTGTGTCTCTGTCTCTGTTTCTCTCAGTCTCTCTCTCACTCACACCACTGTATCTCTGTCCCTCTCCCTTTCTCTCTATCACTATATGTCGGTCTGTGTCTCTGTCTCTGTTTCTCTCAGTCTCTCTCTCACTCAAAGCACTATCTCTCTGTCCCCTGGTATTTCTCTCTGTCACTGTATGTCTGTCTGTGTCTCTGTCATTGTTTCTCTCAATCTCTCTCTCAATCACACCACTGTCTCTCTGTCCCCCGCTATCTCTCTGTCACTGTATGTCTGTCTGTGTCTGTGTCTCTGTTTCTATCAGTCTCGCTATCACTCACACGACTATCTCTCTGTCCCTCTCCCTCTCTCTCTGTCACTGTATGTCTGTCTGTGTCCCTGTCTCTGTTTCTCTCAGTCCCTCTCTCACTCACACCAATATCTCTCTGTCACTCTCTCTCTCTTTTTCACTGTATGTCTGTCTGTGCCTCTGTCACAGTTTCTCTATATCTCTCTCTCACTCACAAAACTATCTCTCTGTCAATCTCTCTCTCTGCCACTGTTGGTCTGTCTGTGTCTCTGTCACTGTTTCTCTCAGTCTCGTCCTCACTCACACCACTATCTCTCTGACCCCCGCTCTCCCTCTCTATCACTCTATGTCTGTCTGTGTCTCTGTCACGGTTTCTCTCAGTCTCTCTCTCAGTCACACCACTATCTCTCTGTCCCTCTCTCTCTCTCTCTCTCTCTCTCTGTCACTGTATGTCTGTCTCTGTCTGTGTCTCTGTTTATCTCAGTCTCTTTCTCACTCACATCACTATCACTCTGTCCCACTCTCTCTGTCACTGTATGTCTGTCTGTGTTTGTCTCACTGTTTCTCTTAGTCTCTCTCTCACTCACACAACTATCTATCTGTTCCTCTCTCTCTCACTCACACCACTATCTCTCTATCCCTGTCCCTCTGTCTCTGTCACTGTATGTCTGTCTGTGTCTCTGTCTCTGTTTCTCTCAGACTCTGTTTCACTCACACCACTATCTCTCTGTCCCTCTCCCTCTCTCTCTGTCACTGTATCTCTGTCTGTGTCTCTGTCTCTGTTTCTCTCAGACTCTCTCTCACCCACACCACTATCTCTCTGTGCCTCTCCCTCTCTCTCTGTCACTGTATGCCTGTCTGTGTCTCTGTCTCTGTTTCTCTCAGTCTCTCTCTCACTCACACCACTATCTCTCTGTCCCTCTCCCTGTCTCTCTGTCACTGTATCTCTGTCTGTGTCTCTGTCTCTGTTTCTCTCAGACTCTCTCTCACCCACACCACTATCTCTCTGTGCCTCTCCCTCTCTCTCTGTCACTGTATGCCTGTCTGTGTCGCTGTCTCTGTTTCTCTCAGTCTCTCTCTCACTCACACCACTATCTCTCTGTCCCTCTGCCTCTTTCTCTGTCACTGTAATTCTGCCTGTGTCTCTGTCTCTGTTTCTCTCAGTCTCTCTCTCATTCACACCACTATCTATCTGGCGCTCTCCCTCTCTCTCTCTGTCACTTTATGTCTGTCTGTGTCTCTATCTCTGTTTCTCTCAGTCTCTCTCTCACTCACACCAACATCTCTCTGTCCCTCTCTCTCTCTCTTTCACTGTATGTCTCTCTGTGCCTCTGTCACTCTTTCTCTAAATCTCTCTCTCACTCACACCACTATCTCTCTGTCAATCTCTCTCTCTGTCACTGTCGGTCTGTCTGTGATTCTGTCACTGTTTCTCTCAGTCTCGCTCTCACTCACACCACTATCTCTCTGACCCCAGCTCTCCCACTCTATCACTCTATGTCTGTCTGTGTCTGTGTCTCTTTTTCTCTCAGTCCCTTTCTCACTCACATCACTATCACTCTGTCCCACTCTCTCTTTCACTGTATGTTTGTCTGTGTTTGTCTCACTGTTTCTCTTAGTCTCTCTCTCACTCACACCACTATCTCTCTGTTCCTCTCTCTCTCACTCACACCACTATCTCTCTGTCCCTCTCCCTCTCTCTCTGTCACTGTATGTCTGTCTGTGTCCCTGTCTCCGTTTCTCTCAGTCTCTCTTTCACTCACACCACTATCTCTCTGTCCCTCTCCCTCTCTCTCTGTCAGGGTTTGTCTGTTTGTGTCTTGTCACTGTTTTTCTCAGTCTCTCTCTCACTCACACCACTATCTGTCTGTCCCTCTCCCCCTCTCTCTCTGTCAATTTATGTCTGTCTGTGTCTCTGTCTCTGTTTCTCTTCGTCTCTCTCTCACTCACACCACTATTTCTCTGTCCCTCTCCATCTCTCTCTGTCACTGTATGTCTGTCTGTGTCTCTGCCTCTGTTTCTCTCAGATTCTCTCTCAAGCACACCACTATCTCTCTGTCCCCCACTATCTCTCTCTCATTGTATGTCTGTCTGTGTCTCTGTCTCTGTTTCTCTCAGTCTGTCTCTCACTCACACCGTTATCTCTCTGTCCCCCGTTATTTCTCTGTCACTGTATGTCTGTCTGTTTCTCTGTCTCTGTTTTTCTCAGTTTCTCTCTCACACACACCACTATCTCTCTGTCCACCCGCTCTCTCTCTGTCGCAGTATGTCTGTCTGTGTCTCTGTCTCTTTTTCTCAAAGTCTCTCTCTCACTCACACCATGTTCTTTCTTTACCTCTCTCTCTGTCACTGAATCTCTGTCTGTGTCGGTGTCTCTGTTTCTCTCAGTCTCCCTCTCACTCGCACAACTATCTCTCTGTCCACCCGCTCTCTCTCTGTCGCAGTATGTCTGTCTGTGTCTCTGTCTCTTCTTCTCAACGTATCTCTCTCACTCACACCATGTTCTCTCTTTACCTCTCTCTCTGTCACTGAATCTCTGTCTGTGTCTCTGTCTCTTTTTCTCAAAGTCTCTCTCTCACTCACACCATGTTCTCTCTTTACCTCTCTCTCTGTCACTGAATCTCTGTCTGTGTCTGTGTCTCTGTTTCTCTCAGTCTCTCTCTCACTCACACCACTATCTCTCTGACCCCCGCAACTCTAAATGTCACTGTATGTCTGTCTGTGTCTCTGTCTCTGTTTCTTCTCAGACTCTCTCTCACTCACACCACTATCTGTCTGTCCCTCTCCCCCTCTCTCTCTGTCAATTTATGTCTGTCTGTGTTTCAGTCTCTGTTTCTCTCATTTTCTCTCTCACTGACACCACTAACTCTCTGTCCCTCTCCCTCTCTCTCTGTCACTGTATCTCTGTCTATGTCTCTGTCTCTGTTTCTCGCAGACTCTCTCTCACTCACACCACTATCTCTCTGTGCCTCTCCCTCTCTCTCTGTCACTGTATGCCTGTCAGTGTCTCTGTCTCTGTTTCTCTCAGTCTCTCTCTCACTCGCACCACTATCTCTCTGTCCCCCTCCCTCTCTCTCTCTCTCTATCACTGTATGTCTGTTTGTGTCTCTTTCATTTTTTCTCTCAGACTCTCTCTCACTCACACCACTATCTCTCTGACCCCCGCTCTCTAAATGTCATTGTATGTCTGTCTGTGTTTCAGTCTCTGTTTCTCTCATTTTCTCTCTCACTCACACCACTAACTCTCTGTCCCTCTCCCTCTCTCCCTGTCACTGTATCTCTGTCTGTGTCCCTGTCTCTGTTTCTCTCAGAATCTCTCTCACTCACACCACTATCTATCTGTGCCTCTCCCTCTCTCTCTGTCACTGTATGCCTGTCTGTGTCTCTGTCTCTGTTTCTCTCAGTCTCTATCTCACTCACACCACTATCTCTCTGTCCCTCTGCCTCTTTCTCTGTCACTGTAATTCTGCCTGTGTCTCTGTCTCTGTTTCTCTCAGTCTCTATCTCATTCACACCACTATCTCTCTGTCCCTCCCCCTCTCTCTCTCCGTCACTTTATGTCTGTCTGTGTCTCTGTCTCTGTTTCTCTCAGACTCTCTCTCACTCACACCACTATATCTCTGTCCCTCTCCCTTTCTCTATATCACTATATGTCGGTCTGTGTCTCTGTCTCTGTTTCTCTCAGTCTCTCTCTCACTCACACCACTATCTCTCTGTCCCCTGGTATGTCTCTCTGTCACTGTATGTCTGTCTGTGTCTCTGTCATCGTTTCTCTCAATCTCTCTCTCACTCACACCACTGTCTCTCTGTCTCCCGCTATCTCTCTGTCACTGTATGTCTGTCTGTGTCTGTGTCTCTGTTTCTATCAGTCTCGCTATCCCTCACACCATTATCTCGCTGTCCGTCTATCTCTGTCACTGTATGTCTGTCTGTGTCTCTGTCACTGTTTCTCTCAGTCTCTCTCTCACTCACACCAATATCTCTCTGTCCCTCTCCCTCTCTCTCTCTCTGTATGTCTCTCTGTGTCTCTGTCACTGTTTCTCTCAGTCTCTCTCTCACTCACACCACTATCTTCTGTCCCTCTCTCTTTGTCACTCTATGTCTGTCTGTGTCTCTCTCTCTCTCTGTTTCGCTCAGTATCTCTCTCACTCACACCACTATCTCTCCGTCTCTCTCCCTCTCTCTCATCGTCACTATGTGTCTGTCTTTGTCTCTGTCACTGTTTCTCTCGGTCTCTCTCTCACTCACACCACTATATCTCTGACCCTCTCCCTTTCTCTCTATCACTGTATGTCTGGCTGTGTCTCCGTCACTGTTTCTCTCAGTCTCACTCTCACTCACACCACTATCTCTGTCCCCCGCTATCTCTCTATCACTGTATGTCTGTCTGTGTCTCCGTCACTGTTTCTCTCAGTCTCTCTCTCACTCACACCACTATCTCTCTGTCCATCTCTCTCTATTTGTATGTCTGTCTGTGTCTCTGTCACTGTTTCTCTCAGTCTCTCTCTCACTCACACCACTATCTCTCTGTCCATCTCTCTCTATTTGTATGTCTGTCTGTGTCTCTGTCACTGTTTCTCTCAGTCTCTCTCTCACTCACACCACTATCTCTCTGTCCCTCTCCCTCTCTCTCTGTCTGTCTGTCTGTGTCTCTGTCAATGTTTCTCTCAGTCTCTCTCTCAGTCACACCACTATCTCTCTGTCCCTCTCTCTCTCTCTCTCTCTCTCTCTGTCAATGTATGTCTGTCTGTGTCTCCGTCACTGTTTCTCTCAGTCTCACTCTCACTCACACCACTATCTCTCTGTCCCCCGCTATCTCTCTGTCACTGTATGTCTGTCTGTGTCTCCGTCTCTGTTTTTCTCAACTCTCTCTCACTCACACCACTATCTCTCTGTCCCCTGGTATTTCTCTCTGTCACTGTATTTCTGTCTGTGTCTCTGTCATTGTTTCTCTCTATCTCTCTCTCACTCACACCTCTGTCTCTCTGTCCCCCGCTATCGCTCTGTCACTGTATGTCTGTCTGTGTCTGTGTCTCTGTTTCTATCAGTCTCGCTATCACTCACACCACTATCTCTCTGTCCCTCTCCCTCTCTCTCTGTCACTGTATGTCTGTCTGTGTCCCTGTCTCTGTTTCTCTCAGTCCCTCTCTCACTCACACCAATATCTCTCTGTCCCTCTCTCTCTCTCTTTCACTGTATGTCTCTCTGTGCCTCTGTCACTGTTTCTCTAAATCTCTCTCTCACTCACACCACTATCTCTCTGTCAATCTCTCTCTCTGTCACTGTCGGTCTGTCTGTGATTCTGTCACTGTTTCTCTCAGTCTCGCTCTCACTCACACCACTATCTCTCTGACCCCAGCTCTCCCACTCTATCACTCTATGTCTGTCTGTGTCTCTGTCACTGTTTCTCTCAGTCTCTCTCTCAGTCACACCACTATCTCTCTGTCCCTCTCTCTATCTCTCTCTGTCGCTGTATGTCTGTCTCTGTCTGTGTATCTGTTTCTCTCAGTCTCTTTCTCACTCACATCACTATCACTCTGTCCCACTCTCTCTTTGTCACTGTATGTCTGTCTGTGTTTGTCTCACTGTTTCTCTTAGTCTCTCTCTCACTCACACCACTATCTCTCTGTTCCTCTCTCTCTCACTCACACCACTATCTCTCTGTCCCTCTCCCTCTCTCTCTGTCAATGTATGTCTGTCTGTATCCCTGTCTCCGTTTCTCTCAGTCTCTCTTTCACTCACACCACTATTTCTCTGTCCCTCTCCCTCTCTCTCTGTCAGGGTTTGTCTGTTTGTGTCTTGTCACTATTTTTCTCAGTCTCTCTCTCACTCACACCACTATCTGTCTGTCCCTCTCCCCCTCTCTCTCTGTCAATTTATGTCTGTCTGTGTCTCTGTCTCTGTTTCTCTTAGTCTCTCTCTCACTCACACCACTATCTCTCTGTCCCCTGGTATGTCTCTCTGTCACTGTATGTCTGTCTGTGTATCTGTCATCGTTTCTCTCAATCTCTCTCTCACTCACACCACTATCTCTCTGTCCCCCGCTATCTCTCTGTCACTGTATGTCTGTCTGTGTCTGTGTCTCTGTTTCTATCAGTCTCGCTATCCCTCACACCATTATCTCGCTGTCCGTCTATCTCTGTCACTGTATGTCTGTCTGTGTCTCTGTCACTGTTTCTCTCAGTCTCTCTCTCACTCACACCAATATCTCTCTGTCCCTCTCCCTCTCTCTCTCTCTGTATGTCTCTCTGTGTCTCTGTCACTGTTTCTCTCAGTCTCTCTCTCACTCACACCACTATCTTCTGTCCCTCTCTCTTTGTCACTCTATGTCTGTCTGTGTCTCTCTCTCTCTGTTTCGCTCAGTATCTCTCTCACTCACACCACTATCTCTCCGTCTCTCTCCCTCTCTCTCATCGTCACTATGTGTCTGTCTTTGTCTCTGTCACTGTTTCTCTCGGTCTCTCTCTCACTCACACCACTATATCTCTGACCCTCTCCCTTTCTCTCTATCACTGTATGTCTGGCTGTGTATCCGTCACTGTTTCTCTCAGTCTCACTCTCACTCACACCACTATCTCTCTGTCCCCCGCTATCTCTCTATCACTGTATGTCTGTCTGTGTCTCCGTCACTGTTTCTCTCAGTCTCTCTCTCACTCACACCACTATCTCTCTGTCCATCTCTCTCTATTTGTATGTCTGTCTGTGTCTCTGTCACTGTTTCTCTCAGTCTCTCTCTCACTCACACCACTATCTCTCTGTCCCTCTCCCTCTCTCTCTGTCTGTCTGTCTGTGTCTCTGTCAATGTTTCTCTCAGTCTCTCTCTCAGTCACACCACTAACTCTCTGTCCCTCTCTCTCTCTCTCTCTCTCTCTCTGTCAATGTATGTCTGTCTGTGTCTCCGTCACTGTTTCTCTCAGTCTCACTCTCACTCACACCACTATCTCTCTGTCCCCCGCTATCTCTCTGTCACTGTATGTCTGTCTGTGTCTCCGTCTCTGTTTTTCTCAGTCTCTCTCTCACTCACACCACTATCTCTCTGTCCCCTGGTATTTCTCTCTGTCACTGTATTTCTGTCTGTGTCTCTGTCATTGTTTCTCTCAATCTCTCTCTCACTCACACCACTGTCTCTCTGTCCCCCGCTATCTCTCTGTCACTGTATGTCTGTCTGTGTCTGTGTCTGTTTCTATCAGTCTCGCTATCACTCACACCACTATCTCTCTGTCCCTCTCCCTCTCTCTCTGTCACTGTATGTCTGTCTGTGTCCCTGTCTCTGTTTCTCTCAGTCCCTCTCTCACTCACACCAATATCTCTCTGTCCCTCTCTCTCTCTCTTTCACTGTATGTCTCTCTGTGCCTCTGTCACTGTTTCTCTAAATCTCTCTCTCACTCACACCACTATCTCTCTGTCAATCTCTCTCTCTGTCACTGTCGGTCTGTCTGTGATTCTGTCACTGTTTCTCTCAGTCTCGCTCTCACTCACACCACTATCTCTCTGACCCCACCTCTCCCACTCTATCACTCTATGTCTGTCTGTGTCTCTGTCACTGTTTCTCTCAGTCTCTCTCTCAGTCACACCACTATCTCTCTGTCCCTCTCTCTATCTCTCTCTGTCGCTGTATGTCTGTCTCTGTCTGTGTCTCTGTTTCTCTCAGTCTCTTTCTCACTCACATCACTATCACTCTGTCCCACTCTCTCTGTCACTGTATGTCTGTCTGTGTTTGTCTCACTGTTTCTCTTAGTCTCTCTCTCACTCACACCACTATCTCTCTGTTCCTCTCTCTCTCACTCACACCACTATCTCTCTGTCCCTCTCCCTCTCTCTCTGTCAATGTATGTCTGTCTGTGTCCCTGTCTCCGTTTCTCTCAGTCTCTCTTTCACTCACACCACTATCTCTCTGTCCCTCTCCCTCTCTCTCTGTCAGGGTTTGTCTGTTTGTGTCTTGTCACTATTTTTCTCAGTCTCTCTCTCACTCTCACCACTATCTGTCTGTCCCTCTCCCCCTCTCTCTCTGTCAATTTATGTCTGTCTGTGTCTCTGTCTCTGTTTCTCTTAGTCTCTCTCTCACTCACACCACTATTTCCCTGTCCCTCTCCATCTCTCTCTGTCACTGTATGTCTGTCTGTGTCTCTGCCTCTGTTTCTCTCAAATTCTCTCTCAAGCACACCACTATCTCTCTGTCCCCCACTATCTCTCTCTCATTGTATGTCTGTCTGTGTCTCTGTCCCTGTTTCTCTCAGTCTGTCTCTCACTCACACCGTTATCTCTCTGTCCCCCGTTATTTCTCTGTCACTGTATGTCTGTCTGTTTCTCTGTCTCTGTTTTTCTCAGTTTCTCTCTCACACACACCACTATCTCTCTGTCCACCCGCTCTCTCTCTGTCGCATTATGTCTGTCTGTGTCTCTGTCTCTTTTTCTCAAAGTCTCTCTCTCACTCACACCATGTTCTCTCTTTACCTCTCTCTCTGTCACTGAATCTCTGTTTGTGTCGGTGTCTCTGTTTCTCTCAGTCTCCCTCTCACTCGCACCACTATCTCTCTGTCCACCCGCTCTCTCTCTGTCGCAGTATGTCTGTCTGTGTCTCTGTCTCTTCTTCTCAACGTATCTCTCTCACTCACACCATGTTCTCTCTTTACCTCTCTCTCTGTCACTGAATCTCTGTCTGTGTCTCTGTCTCTTTTTCTCAAAGTCTCTCTCTCACTCACACCATGTTCTCTCTTTACCTCTCTCTCTGTCACTGAATCTCTGTCTGTGTCTGTGTCTCTGTTTCTCTCAGTCTCTCTCTCACTCACACCACTATCTCTCTGACCCCCGCAACTCTAAATGTCACTGTATGTCTGTCTGTGTCTCTGTCTCTGTTTCTTCTCAGACTCTCTCTCACTCACACCACTATCTGTCTGTCCCTCTCCCCCTCTCTCTCTGTCAATTTATGTCTGTCTGTGTTTCAGTCTCTGTTTCTCTCATTTTCTCTCTCACTGACACCACTAACTCACTGTCCCTCTCCCTCTCTCTCTGTCACTGTATCTCTGTCTATGTCTCTGTCTCTGTTTCTCTCAGAATCTCTCTCACTCACACCACTATCTCTCTGTGCCTCTCCCTCTCTCTCTGTCACTGTATGCCTGTCAGTGTCTCTGTCTCTGTTTCTCTCAGTCTCTCTCTCACTCGCATCACTATCTCTCTGTCCCTCTCCCTCTCTCTCACTCTATCACTGTATGTCTGTTTGTGTCTCTTTCATTTTTTCTCTCAGACTCTCTCTCACTCACACCACTATCTCTCTGACCCCCGCTCTCTAAATGTCATTGTATGGCTGTCTGTGTCTCTGTCTCTGTTTCTCTCAGACTCTCTCTCACTCACACCACTATCTATCTGTGCCTCTCCCTCTCTCTCTCTGTCACTGTATACCTGTCTGTGTCTCTGTCTCTGTTTCTCTCAGTCTATCTCTAACTCACACCACTATCTCTCTGTCCCTCTGCCTCTTTCTCTGTCACTGTAATTCTGCCTGTGTCTCTGTCTCTGTTTCTCTCAGTCTCTATCTCATTCACACCACTATCTCTCTGTCCCTCTCACTCTCTCTCTCCGTCACTTTATGTCTGTCTGTGTCTCTGTCTCTGTTTCTCTCAGACTCTCTCTCACTCACACCACTATATCTCTGTCCCTCTCCCTTTCTCTCTCCGTCACTTTATGTCTGTCTGTGTCTCTGTCTCTGTTTCTCTCAGACTCTCTCTCACTCACACCACTATATCTCTGTCCCCTGGTATGTCTCTCTGTCACTGTATGTCTGTCTGTGTCTCTGTCATCGTTTCTATCAATCTCTCTCTCACTCACACCACTGTCTCTCTGTCCCCCGCTATCTCTCTGTCACTGTATGTCTGTCTGTGTCTGTGTCTCTGTTTCTATCAGTCTCGCTATCCCTCACACCATTATCTCTCTGTCCGTCTATCTCTGTCACTGTATGTCTGTCTGTGTCTCTGTCACTGTTTCTCTCAGTCTCTCTCTCACTCACACCAATATCTCTCTGTCCCTCTCCCTCTCTCTCTCTCTGTATGTCTCTCTGTGTCTCTGTCACTGTTTCTCTCAGTCTCTCTCTCACTCACACCACTATCTTCTGTCCCTCTCTCTTTGTCACTCTATGTCTGTCTGTGTCTCTCTCTCTCTCTGTTTCGCTCAGTATCTCTCTCACTCACACCACTATCTCTCCGTCTCTCTCCCTCTCTCTCATCGTCACTATGTGTCTGTCTTTGTCTCTGTCACTGTTTCTCTCGGTCTCTCTCTCACTCACACCACTATATCTCTGACCCTCTCCCTTTCTCTCTATCACTGTATGTCTGGCTGTGTCTCCGTCACTGTTTCTCTCAGTCTCACTCTCACTCACACCACTATCTCTCTGTCCCCCGCTATCTCTCTATCACTGTATGTCTGTCTGTGTCTCCGTCACTGTTTCTCTCAGTCTCTCTCTCACTCACACCACTATCTCTCTGTCCATCTCTCTCTATTTGTATGTCTGTCTGTGTCTCTGTCACTGTTTCTCTCAGTCTCTCTCTCACTCACACCACTATCTCTCTGTCCCTCTCCCTCTCTCTCTGTCTGTCTGTCTGTGTCTCTGTCAATGTTTCTCTCAGTCTCTCTCTCAGTCACACCACTATCTCTCTGTCCCACTCTCTCGGTCACTGTATGTCTGTCTGTGTTTCTCTCACTGTTTCTCTTAGTCTCTCTCTCACTCACACCACTATCTCTCTGTTCCTCTCTCTCTCACTCACACCAGTATCTCTCTGTCCCTCTCCCTCTCTCTCTGTCACTGTTTGTCTCTTTGTGTCTCTGTCACTGTTTCACTCAGTCTCTCTCTCACTCACACCACTATCTGTCTGTCCATCTCCCCCTCTCTCTGTCAATTTATGTCTGTATGTGTCTCTGTCTCTGTTTCTCTCAGACTCTCCCTCTCTCACACCACTATCTCTCTGTCCCCTCTCCATCTCTCTCTGTCACTGTTTGTCTGTTTGTGTCTCTGTCACTGTTTCACTCAGTCTCTCTCTCACTCACACCACTATCTGTCTGCCCCTCTCCCCCTCTCTCTCTCTGTCAATTTATGTCTGTCTGTGTCTCTGTCTCTGTTTCTCTCAGTCTGTCTCTCACTCACACCGCTATCTCTCTGTCCCCCGTTATATCTCTGTCACTGTATGTCTGTCTGTTTCTCTGTCTCTGTTTCTCTCAGTTTCTCTCTCACACACACCACTATCTCTCTGTCCACCCGCTCTCTCTCTGTCGCAGTATATCTGTCTGTGTCTCTGTCTCTTTTTCTCTCAGTCTCTCTCTCTCACTCACACCATGTTCTCTCTTTCCCTCGCTCTCTGTCACTGAATGTCTGTCTGTGTCTCTGTCACTGCTTCTCTCAGTCTCTCTCCCACTCACAACACGATCTCTCTGTCCCTCTCCCTTTCTGTCTCTGTCACTGTATATTTGTCTGTGTCTCTGTCACTGTTTCACTCAGTCTCGCTCTCATTCACACCACTATCTCTCTGACCCCCGCTCTCCCTCTCTATCACTGTATGTCTGCCTGTGTGTCTGTCACTGTTTCTCACAGTCTCTCTCTCACTCAAACCACTACCTCTCTGTCCCTATCTCTCTCTCTCTCTGTCACTATATGTCTGTCTGTGTCTGTGTCTCTGTTTCTCTCAGTCTCTCTCTCTCACTCAAAACACTATCTCTCTGTCCATCTCCCTCTCTCTCTCTGTATGTCTGTCTCTGTCTCTGTCACTGTTTCTCTCAGTCTCTTTCTCACTCACACCACTATCTCTCTATCCCTCTCTCTCTCTGTATGTCTGTCTGTGTCTCTGTCACTGTTTCTCTCAGTCTCTCTCTTTCACTCACACCACTATCCTTCTGTCACTCTCTCTCTCTCTCTCTGTCACTGTATGTCTGTCTGTGTCTGTGTCTCTTTTTCTCTCAGTCTCTCTCTCTCACTCAAACCACTATCTCTCTGACCATCTCCCTCTCTCTCTCTGAATGTCTTTCTGTGACTCTGTCAGTGTTTGTCACAGTCTCTCTCTCAGTCATATCACGATATCTCTGTCCCTCTCCCTCTCTCTCTCTGTATGTCTGGCTGTGTCTCTGTCACTGTTTCTCTCAGTCTTTCTCTCACTCACACCACTATCTCACTGTTCCCCGCTATCTCTCTGTGACTGTATATCTGTCTGTGTCTCTGTCACTGTTTCTCTCAGTCTCTCTCTCACTCACACCACTATCTCTCTGTCCCTCTCCCTCTCTCTCTGTCTGTCTGTCTGTGTCTCTGTCAATGTTTCTCTCAGTCTCTCTCTCAGTCACACCACTATCTCTCTGTCCCTCTCTCTCTCTCTCTCTCTCTCTCTGTCAATGTATGTCTGTCTGTGTCTCCGTCACTGTTTCTCTCAGTCTCACTCTCACTCACACCACTATCTCTCTGTCCCCCGCTATCTCTCTGTCACTGTATGTCTGTCTGTGTCTCCGTCTCTGTTTTTCTCAGTCTCTCTCTCACTCACACCACTATCTCTCTGTCCCCTGGTATTTCTCTCTGTCACTGTATTTCTGTCTGTGTCTCTGTCATTGTTTCTCTCAATCTCTCTCTCACTCACACCACTGTCTCTCTGTCCCCCGCTATCTCTCTGTCACTGTATGTCTGTCTGTGTCTGTGTCTCTGTTTCTATCAGTCTCGCTATCACTCACACCACTATCTCTCTGTCCCACTCCCTCTCTCTCTGTCACTGTATGTCTGTCTGTGTCCCTGTCTCTGTTTCTCTCAGTCCCTCTCTCACTCACACCAATATCTCTCTGTCCCTCTCTCTCTCTCTCTTTCACAGTATGTCTCTCTGTGCCTCTGTCACTGTTTCTCTAAATCTCTCTCTCACTCACACCACTATCTCTCTGTCAATCTCTCTCTCTGTCACTGTCGGTCTGTCTGTGATTCTGTCACTGTTTCTCTCAGTCTCGCTCTCACTCACACCACTATCTCTCTGACCCCAGCTCTCCCACTCTATCACTCTATGTCTGTCTGTGTCTCTGTCACTGTTTCTCTCAGTCTCTCTCTCAGTCACACCACTATCTCTCTGTCCCTCTCTCTATCTCTCTCTGTCGCTGTATGTCTGTCTCTGTCTGTGTCTCTGTTTCTGTCAGTCTCTTTCTCACTCACATCACTATCACTCTGTCCCACTCTCTCTGTCACTGTATGTCTGTCTGTGTTTGTCTCACTGTTTCTCTTAGTCTCTCTCTCACTCACACCACTATCTCTCTGTTCCTCTCTCTCTCACTCACACCACTATCTCTCTGTCCCTCTCCCTCTCTCTCTGTCAATGTATGTCTGTCTGTGTCCCTGTCTCCGTTTCTCTCAGTCTCTCTTTCACTCACACCACTATCTCTCTGTCCCTCTCCCTCTCTCTCTGTCAGGGTTTGTCTGTTTGTGTCTTGTCACTATTTTTCTCAGTCTCTCTCTCACTCACACCACTATCTGTCTGTCCCTCTCCCCCTCTCTCTCTGTCAATTTATGTCTGTCTGTGTCTCTGTCTCTGTTTCTCTTAGTCTCTCTCTCACTCACACCACTATTTCCCTGTCCCTCTCCATCTCTCTCTGTCACTGTATGTCTGTCTGTGTCTCTGCCTCTGTTTCTCTCAAATTCTCTCTCAAGCACACCACTATCTCTCTGTCCCCCACTATCTCTCTCTCATTGTATGTCTGTCTGTGTCTCTGTCTCTGTTTCTCTCAGTCTGTCTCTCACTCACACCGTTATCTCTCTGTCCCCCGTTATTTCTCTGTCACTGTATGTCTGTCTGTTTCTCTGTCTCTGTTTTTCTCAGTTTCTCTCTCACACACACCACTATCTCTCTGTCCACCCGCTCTCTCTCTGTCGCATTATGTCTGTCTGTGTCTCTGTCTCTTTTTCTCAAAGTCTCTCTCTCACTCACACCATGTTCTCTCTTTACCTCTCTCTCTGTCACTGAATCTCTGTTTGTGTCGGTGTCTCTGTTTCTCTCAGTCTCCCTCTCACTCGCACCACTATCTCTCTGTCCACCCGCTCTCTCTCTGTCGCAGTATGTCTGTCTGTGTCTCTGTCTCTTCTTCTCAACGTATCTCTCTCACTCACACCATGTTCTCTCTTTACCTCTCTCTCTGTCACTGAATCTCTGTCTGTGTCTCTGTCTCTTTTTCTCAAAGTCTCTCTCTCACTCACACCATGTTCTCTCTTTACCTCTCTCTCTGTCACTGAATCTCTGTCTGTGTCTGTGTCTCTGTTTCTCTCAGTCTCTCTCTCACTCACACCACTATCTCTCTGACCCCCGCAACTCTAAATGTCACTGTATGTCTGTCTGTGTCTCTGTCTCTGTTTCTTCTCAGACTCTCTCTCACTCACACCACTATCTGTCTGTCCCTCTCCCCCTCTCTCTCTGTCAATTTATGTCTGTCTGTGTTTCAGTCTCTGTTTCTCTCATTTTCTCTCTCACTGACACCACTAACTCACTGTCCCTCTCCCTCTCTCTCTGTCACTGTATCTCTGTCTATGTCTCTGCCTCTGTTTCTCTCAGACTCTCTCTCACTCACACCACTATCTCTCTGTGCCTCTCCCTCTCTCTCTGTCACTGTATGCCTGTCAGTGTCTCTGTCTCTGTTTCTCTCAGTCTCTCTCTCACTCGCATCACTATCTCTCTGTCCCTCTCCCTCTCTCTCACTCTATCACTGTATGTCTGTTTGTGTCTCTTTCATTTTTTCTCTCAGACTCTCTCTCACTCACACCACTATCTCTCTGACCCCCGCTCTCTAAATGTCACTGTATACCTGTCTGTGTCTCTGTCTCTGTTTCTCTCAGTCTCTCTCTCACTCACACCACTATCTCTCTGTCCCTCTGCCTCTTTCTCTGTCACTGTAATTCTGCCTGTGTCTCTGTCTCTGTTTCTCTCAGTCTCTATCTCATTCACACCACTATCTCTCTGTCCCTCTCCCTCTCTCTCTCCGTCACTTTATGTCCGTCTGTGTCTCTGTCTCTGTTTCTCTCAGACTCTCTCTCACTCACACCACTATATCTCTGTCCCTCTCCCTTTCTCTCTCCGTCACTTTATGTCTGTCTGTGTCTCTGTCTCTGTTTCTCTCAGACTCTCTCTCACTCACACCACTATATCTCTGTCCCTCTCCCTTTCTCTATATCACTATATGTCGGTCTGTGTCTCTGTCTCTGTTTCTCTCAGTCTCTCTCTCACTCACACCACTATCTCTCTGTCCCCTGGTATGTCTCTCTGTCACTGTATGTCTGTCTGTGTCTCTGTCATCGTTTCTCTCAATCTCTCTCTCACTCACACCACTGTCTCTCTGTCCCCCGCTATCTCTCTGTCACTGTATGTCTGTCTGTGTCTGTGTCTCTGTTTCTATCAGTCTCGCTATCCCTCACACCATTATCTCTCTGTCCGTCTATCTCTGTCACTGTATGTCTGTCTGTGTCTCTGTCACTGTTTCTCTCAGTCTCTCTCTCACTCACACCAATATCTCTCTGTCCCTCTCCCTCTCTCTCTCTCTGTATGTCTCTCTGTGTCTCTGTCACTGTTTCTCTCAGTCTCTCTCTCACTCACACCACTATCTTCTGTCCCTCTCTCTTTGTCACTCTATGTCTGTCTGTGTCTCTCTCTCTCTCTGTTTCGCTCAGTATCTCTCTCACTCACACCACTATCTCTCCGTCTCTCTCCCTCTCTCTCATCGTCACTATGTGTCTGTCTTTGTCTCTGTCACTGTTTCTCTCGGTCTCTCTCTCACTCACACCACTATATCTCTGACCCTCTCCCTTTCTCTCTATCACTGTATGTCTGGCTGTGTCTCCGTCACTGTTTCTCTCAGTCTCACTCTCACTCACACCACTATCTCTCTGTCCCCCGCTATCTCTCTATCACTGTATATCTGTCTGTGTCTCCGTCACTGTTTCTCTCAGTCTCTCTCTCACTCACACCACTATCTCTCTGTCCATCTCTCTCTATTTGTATGTCTGTCTGTGTCTCTGTCACTGTTTCTCTCAGTCTCTCTCTCACTCACACCACTATCTCTCTGTCCCTCTCCCTCTCTCTCTGTCTGTCTGTCTGTGTCTCTGTCAATGTTTCTCTCAGTCTCTCTCTCAGTCACACCACTATCTCTCTGTCCCTCTCTCTCTCTCTCTCTCTCTCTCTGTCAATGTATGTCTGTCTGTGTCTCCGTCACTGTTTCTCTCAGTCTCACTCTCACTCACACCACTATCTCTCTGTCCCCCGCTATCTCTCTGTCACTGTATGTCTGTCTGTGTCTCCGTCTCTGTTTCTCTCAGTCTCTCTCTCACTCACACCACTATCTCTCTGTCCATCTCTCTCTATTTGTATGTCTGTCTGTGTCTCTGTCACTGTTTCTCTCAGTCTCTCTCTCACTCACACCACTATCTCTCTGTCCCTCTCCCTCTCTCTCTGTCTGTCTGTCTGTGTCTCTGTCAATGTTTTTCTCAGTCTCTCTCTCACTCACACCACTATCTGTCTGCCCCTCTCCCCCTCTCTCTCTCTGTCAATTTATGTCTGTCTGTGTCTCTGTCTCTGTTTCTCTCAGTCTGTCTCTCACTCACACCGCTATCTCTCTGTCCCCCGTTATTTCTCTGTCACTGTATGTCTGTCTGTTTCTCTGTCTCTGTTTCTCTCAGTTTCTCTCTCACACACACCACTATCTCTCTGTCCACCCGCTCTCTCTCTGTCGCAGTATATCTGTCTGTGTCTCTGTCTCTTTTTCTCTCAGTCTCTCTCTCTCACTCACACCATGTTCTCTCTTTCCCTCGCTCTCTGTCACTGAATGTCTGTCTGTGTCTCTGTCACTGCTTCTCTCAGTCTCTCTCCCACTCACAACACGATCTCTCTGTCCCTCTCCCTTTCTGTCTCTGTCACTGTATATTTGTCTGTGTCTCTGTCACTGTTTCACTCAGTCTCGCTCTCATTCACACCACTATCTCTCTGACCCCCGCTCTCCCTCTCTATCACTGTATGTCTGTCTGTGTGTCTGTCACTGTTTCTCACAGTCTCTCTCTCACTCAAACCACTACCTCTCTGTCCCTATCTCTCTCTCTCTCTGTCACTATATGTCTGTCTGTGTCTGTGTCTCTGTTTCTCTCAGTCTCTCTCTCTCACTCAAAACACTATCTCTCTGTCCATCTCCCTCTCTCTCTCTGTATGTCTGTCTCTGTCTCTGTCACTGTTTCTCTCAGTCTCTTTCTCACTCACACCACTATCTCTCTATCCCTCTCTCTCTCTGTATGTCTGTCTGTGTCTCTGTCACTGTTTCTCTCAGTCTCTCTCTTTCACTCACACCACTATCCTTCTGTCACTCTCTCTCTCTCTCTCTGTCACTGTATGTCTGTCTGTGTCTGTGTCTCTTTTTCTCTCAGTCTCTCTCTCTCACTCAAACCACTATCTCTCTGACCATCTCCCTCTCTCTCTCTGAATGTCTGTCTGTGACTCTGTCAGTGTTTGTCACAGTCTCTCTCTCAGTCATATCACGATATCTCTGTCCCTCTCCCTCTCTCTCTCTGTATGTCTGGCTGTGTCTCTGTCACTGTTTCTCTCAGTCTTTCTCTCACTCACACCACTATCTCACTGTCCCCCGCTATCTCTCTGTGACTGTATATCTGTCTGTGTCTCTGTCACTGTTTCTCTCAGTCTCTCTCTTTCACTCACACCACTATCATAGAAACATAGAAAATAGGTGCAGGAGCAGGCCATTCAGCCCTTCTAGCCTGCACCGCCATTCAATGAGTTCATGGCTGAACATGAAACTTCAATACCCCCTTCCTGCTTTCTCGCCATAACCCTTGATCCCCCGAGTAGTAAGGACTTCATCTAACTCCCTTTTGAATATATTTAGTGAATTGGCCTCAACTACTTTCTGTGGTAGAGAATTCCACAGGTTCACCACTCTCTGGGTGAAGAAGTTTCTCCTCATCTCGGTCCTAAATGGCTTACCCCTTATCCTCAGACTGTGACCCCTGGTTCTGGACTTCCCCAACATTGGGAACATTCTTTCTGCATCTAACCTGTCTAAACCCGTCAGAATTTTAAACGTTTCTATGAGGTCCCCTCTCATTCTTCTGAACTCCAGTGAATACAATCCCAATTGATCCAATCTTTCTTGATAGGTCAGTCCCGCCATCCCGGGAATCAGTCTGGTGAACCTTCGCTGCACTCCCTCAATAGCAAGAATGTCCTTCCTCAAGTTAGGAGACCAAACTGTACACAATACTCCAGGTGTGGCCTCACCAAGGCCCTGTACAACTGTAGCAACACCTCCCTGCCCCTGTATTCAAATCCCCTCGCTATGAAGGCCAACATGCCATTTGCTTTCTTAACCGCCTGCTGTACCTGCATGCCAACCTTCAATGACTGATGAACCATGACACCCAGGTCTAGTTGCACCTTCCCTTTTCCTAATCTGTCACCATTCAGATAATAGTCTGTCTCTCTGTTTTTACCACCAAAGTGGATAACCTCACATTTATCCACATTATACTTCATCTGCCATGCATTTGCCCACTCACCTAACCTATCCAAGTCACTCTGCAGCCTAATAGCATCCTCCTCGCAGCTCACACTGCCACCCAACTTAGTATCATCCGCAAATTTGGAGATACTGCATTTAATCCCCTCGTCTAAATCATTAATGTACAATGTAAACAGCTGGGGCCCCAGCACAGAACCTTGCGGCACTCCACTAGTCACTGCCTGCCATTCTGAAAAGTACCCGTTTACTCCTACTCTTTGCTTCCTGTCTGACAACCAGTTCTCAATCCACGTCAGCACACTACCCCCAATCCCATGTGCTTTAACTTTGCACATTATTCTCTTGTGTGGGACCTTGTCGAAAGCCTTCTGAAAGTCCAAATATACCACATCAACTGGTTCTCCCTTGTCCACTTTACTGGAAACATCCTCAAAAAATTCCAGAAGATTTGTCAAGCATGATTTCCCTTTCACAAATCCATGCTGACTTGGACCTATCATGTCACCATTTTCCAGATGCACTGCTATGACATCCTTAATAATTGATTCCATCACTTTACCCACTACTGAGGTCAGGCTGACCGGTCTATAATTCCCTGTTTTCTTTCTCCCTCCTTTTTTAAAAAGTGGGGTTACATTGGCTACCCTCCACTCCATAGGAACTGATCCAGAATCAATGGAATGTTGGAAAATGACTGTCAATGCATCCGCTATTTCCAAGGCCACCTCCTTAAGTACTCTAGGATGCAGTCCATCAGGCCCTGGGGATTTATCGGCCTTCAATCCCATCAATTTCCCCAACACAATTTCCCGACTAATAAAGATTTCCCTCAGTTCCTCTTCGTTACTAGACCCTCTGACCCCTTTTATATCCGGAAGGTTGTTTGTATCCTCCTTAGTGAATACCGAACCAAAGTACTTGTTCAATTGATCCGCCATTTCTTTGTTCCCCGTTATGACTTCCCCTGATTCTGACTGCAGGGGACCTACGTTTGTCTTCACCAACCTTTTTCTCTTTACATACCTATAGAAACTTTTGCAATCCGCCTTAATGTTCCCTGCAAGCTTCTTCTCGTACTCCATTTTCCCTGTCCTAATCAAACCCTTTGTCCTCCTCTGCTGAGTTCTAAATTTCTCCCAGTCCCCAGGTTCGCTGCTATTTCTGGCAAATTTGTATGCCACTTCCTTGGCTTTAATACTATCCCTGATTTCCCTAGATAGCCACGGTTGAGCCACCTTCCCCTTTTTATGTTTACGCCAGACAGGAATGTACAATTGTTGTACTTCATCCATGCGGTCTCTAAATGTCTGCCATTGCCCATCCACAGTCAACCCCTTCAGTATCATTCGCCAATCTATCCTAGCCAATTCACGCCTCATACCTTCAAAGTTACCCTTCTTTAAGTTCTGGACCATGGTCTCTGAAATTACTGTTTCATTCTCCATCCTAATGCAGAATTCCACCATATTATGGTCACTCTTCCCCAAGGGGCCTCGCACAATGAGATTGCTAATTAATCCTCTCTCATTACACAACACCCAGTCTAAGATGGCCTCCCCACTAGTTGGTTCCTCAACATATTGGTCTAGAAAGCCATCCCTTATGCACTCCAGGAAATCCTCCTCCACCGTATTGCTTCCAGTTTGGCTAGCCCAATCTATGTGCATATTAAAGTCACCCATTATAACTGCTGCACCTTTATTGCATGCACCCCTAATTTCCTGTTTGATGCCCTCCCCAACATCCCTATTACTGTTTGGAGGTCTGTACACAACTCCTACTAACGTTTTTTGCCCTTTGGTGTTCTGCAGCTCTACCCATATAGATTCCACATCATCCAAGCTAATGTCTTTCCTAACTATTGCATTAATCTCCTCTTTAACCAGCAATGCTACCCCACCTCCTTTTCCTTTTATTCTATCCTTCCTGAATGTTGAATACCCCTGAATGTTGAGTTCCCAGCCCTGATCATCCTGGAGCCACGTCTCCGTAATCCCAATCACATCGTTCTGTCACTCTCTCTCTCTCTGTCACTGTATGTCTGTCTGTGTCTCTGTCACTGTTTCTCACAGTATCTCTCTCACTCACACCACTATCTCTCTGTCCCTCTCCCTCTCTCTCTCTGTATGTCTGTCTGTGTTCTGTCACTGTTTCTCTCAGTCTCTCTCTTTCACTCACACCACTATTTCTCTGTCCCCCGCTATACCTCTGTCATGGTTTATCTGTCTGTGCCTATGTCTCTGTTTCTCTCAGTCTTTCTCTCACTCACACCACTATCGCTCTGTCCCTCTCTCTCTCTGTATGTCTGTGTGTGTGTCTCTGTCACTGTTGCTCTCACTCTGTCTCTCACTCACACCAAGATCTCTCTGCCCCCCGCTATCTCTCTATCACAGTATATCTGTCCGTGTCTCTGTTACTGTTTCTCTCAGTCTCTCTCTCATTCACACTATTATCTGTCTGTCCCCCGCTATCTATCTGTCACTGTATGCCTGTCTGTGTCTCTGTCACTGTTTCTCTCAGTCTCTCTCTTTCACTCACACCACTCTCCTTCTCTCACTCTCTCTCTCTCTCTCTCTGTCACTGTATGTCTGTCTGTGTCTCTGTCACTGTTTCTCAAGGTCTCTCTCTCACTGACACCATTATCTCTATGTCACTCTTGCTCTCTCTCTCTGTATGTCTGTCTGTGTCTCTGTCACTGTTACTCTCAGTCTCTCTCTCTCACACAAACCACTATCTCTCTGACCCTCTCCCTCTCTCTCTCTGAATGTCTGTCTGTGTCTCTGTCACTGTTTGACTCAGTCTCTCTCTCAGTCTTACCACGATGTATCTGGCCCTCTCCCTCTCTCTCTCTGTATGTCTGTCTGTGTCTCTGTCACAGTTTCTCTCAGTCTCTCTCTCAGTCATACCACAATCTCTCTGTCCCAATCCCTCTCTGTCACTGTATGTCTGTCTGTGTCTCTGTCACTGTTTCTCTCAATCTCTCTCTTTCACTCACACCACTATCTCTCTTTCACCCGCAATATCTCTATCATTGTTTATCTGTCTGTGTCTCTGTCTCTGTTTCTCTCAGTCTCTCTCTCACTCACACCACTATCTCTCTGTCCATCTCCCTCTCTATCATTGTATATCTGTCTGTGTCTCTGTCACTGTTTCTCTCAGTCTCTCTCTCATTCACACAATTATCGCTCTGTCCCCGCTCTCTCTCTGCCACTGTATGTCTATCTGTGTCTCTGTCACTCTTTCTCTCAGTCTCTCTCTCACTAACACCACTATATCTCTGTCCCTCTCTCTCTCTCTGTATGTCTGTCTGTGTCTCTGTCACTGTTGCCCTCACTCTCCCTCTCACTCACACCACTATCTCTCTTTCCCCCGCAATATCTCTGTCATTGTTTATCTGTCTGTGTCTCTGTCACTGTTTCTCTCAGTCTCTCTCTCATTCACACAATTATGGCTCTGTCCCCGCTCTCTCTGTCACTGTATGGCGATCTGTTTTTCTGTCACTCTTTCTCTCAGTCTCTCTCTCACTAACACCACTATATCTCTGTCCCTCTCTCTCTCTCTGTATGTCTGTCTGTGTCTCTGTCACTGTTGCCCTCACTCTCCCTCTCACTCACACCACTATCTCTCTGCTCCCCGCTCTCTCTCTATCACTGTATATCTGTCTGTGTCTCTGTCACTGTTTCTCTCAGTATCTCTCTCATTCACACTATTATCTCTCTGTCCCCCGCTATCTCTCTGTCACTGTATGTCTGTCTGTGTCTCTGTCACTGTTTCTCTCAGTCTCTCTCTCATTCACATTATTATCTCTCTGTACCCCTTTATCTCTCTGTCACTGTATGTATATCTGTGTTTCTGTCACTGTTTCTCTCAGTCTCTGTCTCACTCACACCTCTATCTCTCTGTCCTTCTCTCTCTCTGTATGCCTGTCTGTGTCTCTGTCACTGTTTCTCTCAGTCTCTCCCTTACTCATACCACTATCTCTCTGTGCCTCTCCCTCTCTCTCTCTGTCACTGTATGTATATCTTTGTTTCTGTCACTGTTTCTCTCAGTCTCTCTCTCACTCACACCACTATCTCTCTGTCCCAATCCGCCTCGCTCTCTGCCACTGTATGTCTGTCTGTGTCTCTGTCTCTGTTTCTTTCAGTCTCGCTCTCACTCACACCACTATCTCTCTGTCCCTCTCCCCCTCTCTCTCTTTCACTGTATGTCTGTCTGTGTCTCTGTCTCTGTTTCTCTCAGTCTCTCTCTCACTCACACCACTATCTCTCTTTCCCCCGCTATCTCTCTGTCACTGTATGTCTGTCCGTGTCTCTGTCACTGTTTCTCTACGTCTCCCTCTCACTCACACCCTATCTCTCTGTCCCCCGCTCTCTCCCTATCACTGCCAGTCTGTCTGTGTCTCTGTCTCCTTTTCTGTCAGTCTCTCTCTCACTCACACCACTATCTCTCTGATCCCCAATCTCTCTCTCTGTCACTGTATGTCTGTCCCTGTCTCTGTCTCTGTTTCTCTCAGTCTCTCTCTCACTCACACCACTATCTCGCTGTCCCTTTCCCTCTCTCTCTCTCTCTATCTGTCGGTCTGTTTTTCTGTCACTTTCTCTCTCATTCCCTGTCCCTAACTCACACCACTATCTCTCTGTCCCCCGATATCTCTCAGTCATTGTATGTCTGTCTGTGTCTCTGACTCTGTTTCCCTCAGTCTCTCTCTCACTCAGACCGCTATCTCTCTGTCGCTCTCTCTGTCTCTCTCTCTCTGTCACTGTATGTCTGTCTGTGTCTCTGTCACTGTTTCGCTCAGTGTCTCTCTCACTCACACCAATATCTATCTGTCCATCTCTCTCTCTGTCACTGTATGTCTGTCTGTGTCTCTGTCTCTGTTTCACTCAATCTCTCTCTTTCACTCACACCACTATCTCTCTGTCGCCCGCTATATCTCTGTCATTGTTTATCTGTCTGTGTCTCTGTCTCTGTTTCTCTCAGTCTCTCTCTCACTCACACCACTATCTCTCTGTCGCCCGCTATCTCTCTGTCACTGTATGTCTTTCTGTGTCTCTGTCACTATTTATCTCAGTCTCTCTCTCATTCACACTATTATCGCTCTGTCCCCCGCTATCTCTATGTCACTGTATGTCTATCTGTGTTTCTGTCACTGTTTCTCTCAGTCTCTCTCTCACTCACACCACTATCTCTCTGTCCCCCGCTATCTCTCTGTCACTGTAAGTCTTTCTGTGTCTCTGTCACTATTTCTCTCAGTCTCTCTCTCATTCACACTATTATCGCTCTGTCCCCCGCTATCTCTCTGTCACTGTATGTCTATCTGTGTTTCTGTCACTGTTACTCTCAGTCTCTCTCTCACTCACAACACTGTCTCCCTGTCCCTCTCTCTCTCTGTATGTCTGTCTGTGTCTCTGTCACTGTTTCTCTCAGTCTCTCTCTCATTCACACCACTATCTCTCTGTCCCTCTCCCTCTCTCTCTGTATGTCTGTCTGTGTCTCTGTCACTATTTATCTCAGTCTCTCTCTTTCACTCACACCACTATCCTTCTGTCACTTTCTCTCTCTCTCTCTCTGACACTGTATGTCTGTCTTTGTCTCTGTTACTCTCAGTCTCTCTCTCTCACTCAAACCACTATCTCTCTGTCCATCTCCCTCTCTCTCTCTGAATGTCTGTCTGTGACTCTGTCACTGTTTGTCACAGTCTCTCTCTCAGTCATACCAGGATATCTCTGTCCCTCTCCCTCTCTCTCTCTGTATGTCTGGCTGTGTCTCTGTCACTGTTGCTCTCAATCTCTCTCAGTCTTACCACGATATCTCTGGCCCTCTCCCTCTCTCTCTCTGTATGTCTGTCTGTGTCTCTCTCACTGTTTCTCTCAGTCTCTCTCTCAGTCATTACACAATCTCTCTGTCCCACTCCCTCTCTGTCACATTTTGTCTGTCTGTGTCTCTGTCACTGTTTCTCTCAATCTCTCTCTTTCACTCACACCACTATCTCTCTTTCCCCCGCAATATCTCCGTCATTATTTATCTGTCTGTGTCTCTGTCTCTGTTTCTCTCAGTCTCTCTCTCACTCACACCACTATCTCTCTGTCCCTCTCTATCACTGTATATCTGTCTGTCTCTCTGTCACTGTTTCTCTCAGTCTCTCTCTCATTCAAACAATTATCGCTCTGTCCCCGCTCTCTCTCTGTCTCTGTATGTCTATCTGTTTTACTGTCACTCTTTCTCTCAGTCTCTCTCTCACTAACACCATTATATCTCTGTCCCTCTCTCTCTGTCTGTATATCTGTCTGTGTCTCTGTCACTGTTGCCCTCACTCTCTCTCTCACTCACACCACTATCTCTCTGCTCCCCGCTCTCTCTCCATCACTGTATATCTGTCTCTATCTCTGTCACTGTTTCTCTCAGTCTCTCTCTCATTCACACTATTATCTCTCTGTCCCCCGCTATCTCTCTGTCACTGTATGTCTGTCTGTGTCTCTGTCACAGTTTCTCTCAGTCTCTCTTTCATTCAAATAATTATCTCTCTGTACCCCTTTATCTCTCTGTCACTGTATGTCTGTCTGTGTCTCTGTCACTGTTTCTCTCAGTCTCTCCCTTACTCCCACCACTATCTCTCTGTCCCTCTCCCTCTCTCTCTCTGTCACTGTATGTATATCTGTGTTTCTGTCACTGTTTCTCTCAGTCTCTCTCTCACTCACACCACTATCTCTCTGTCCCTCTCTATCACTGTATATCTGTCTGTCTCTCTGTCACTGTTTCTCTCAGTCTCTCTCTCATTCAAACAATTATCGCTCTGTCCCCGCTCTCTCTCTGTCTCTGTATGTCTATCTGTTTTACTGTCACTCTTTCTCTCAGTCTCTCTCTCACTAACACCATTATATCTCTGTCCTTCTCTCTCTCTCTGTATATCTCTCTGTGTCTCTGTGACTGTTGCCCTCACTCTCTCTCTC
The DNA here is from genome assembly GCF_044704955.1 of Pristiophorus japonicus. Classification (NCBI taxonomy): domain Eukaryota; kingdom Metazoa; phylum Chordata; class Chondrichthyes; family Pristiophoridae; genus Pristiophorus; species Pristiophorus japonicus. Next base: position 1,562,665 of record NW_027254520.1, read on the forward strand.
ACTCACACCACTATCTCTCTGCTCCCCGCTCTCTCTCCATCACTGTATATCTGTCTCTATCTCTGTCACTGTTTCTCTCAGTATCTCTCTCATTCACACTATTATCTCTCTGTCCCCCGCTATCTCTCTGTCACTGTATGTCTGTCTGTGTCTCTGTCACAGTTTCTCTCAGTCTCTCTTTCATTCAAATAATTATCTCTCTGTACCCCTTTATCTCTCTGTCACTGTATGTCTGTCTGTGTCTCTGTCACTGTTTCTCTCAGTCTCTCCCTTACTCCCACCACTATCTCTCTGTCCCTCTCCCTCTCTCTCTCTGTCACTGTATGTATATCTGTGTTTCTGTCACTGTTTCTCTCAGTCTCTCTCTCACTCACACCACTATCTCTCTGTCCTTCTCTGTCTCTGTATGTCTGTCTGTGTCTCTGTCACTGTTTCTCTCACTCTTTCTCTCACTCGCACCACTATCTCTCTGCCCCTCGCTATCTCTCTATCACTGTATATCTGTCTGTGTCTCTATCACTGTTTCTCTCACTCTTTCTCTCACTCGCACCACTATCTCTCTGCCCCTCGCTATCTCTCTATCACTGTATATCTGTCTGTGTCTCTATCACTTTTTCTCTCAGTCTCTCTCTCATTCACACTATTATCTCTCTGTCCCCCGCTATCTCTCTGTCACTGTATGTCTGTCTGTGTCTCTGTCACTGTTTCTCTCAATCTCTCCCTCACTCACACCACTATCTCTCTGTCCCTCTCCCTCTCTCTCTCTCTGTATGTCTGTCTGTGTCTCTGTCAGTGTTTGTCTCAGTCTCTCTCTCTCTAACTCACACCACTATCTCTGTGACTCTCCCCCTCTCTTTCTGTCACTGTATGTCTGTCTGTGTCTCTGTCTCTGTTTCTCTCAGTCTATCTTTTCTCACACCACTATCTCTCTGTCCATCTCCCTCTCTCTCTGTCATTGCGTGTCTGTCTGTGTCTCTGTCTCTCTTACGCTCAGTCTCTCTCTCACTCATACCATTATCTCTCTGCCCCTCTCTCTATCTGTCATAGAAACCAGAAACTGAGCAACTGACCATAGCCTGATCTAAAAATCAGAAATTGACCAACTGACCACAGTCTGAACTAGGAACCAGAAACTGACCAACTGAACACAGTCTGACCGAGGAACCAGAAACTGACCAACTGACCACAGTCTGACCTCGGAACCAGAAACTGACCAACTGAACACAGTCTGATCTGACAACGAGAAACTGACAAACTGACCACACTCTGATCTAGCAACCCGAAACTGACCAACTGAACACAGTCTGACCTAGAAACCAGAAACTGACCAACTGACCACAGTCTGATATTGAAACCAGAAGCTGACCAACTGTTCACTTTCTGACCGAGCATCCAGCAACTGACCAACTGACCACATTCTGACCGATACAACCAGAAACTGACCAACTGACCACATTCTGACCAAGAAACCCGCAACTGACCAACTGACCACAGGCTGACCTGGAAACCAGAAACTGTCCAACTGACCACAGTCTGACCGAGACAACCTGAAACTGAACAACTGACCACAGTCTGACCTAGAAAACAAAAACTGACCAACTGAACACATTCTGACCTAGAAAACAGAAACTGACCAACTGACCATAATCTGACTTCGAAAACAAAAACTGACCAACTGACCACAACTGATCTAGAAAATAGAAACTGACCAACTGATCACATTCTGACCTAGAAACCAGAAACTGACCAACGGCCCCAGTCTGACCGTGAAACCAGAAACTCAGCAACTGACCACAGTCTGACCAAGAAACCAGAAACTGACCAACTGAACACAGTCTGACCTAGAAACCAGAAACTGACAGAATTGATCACAGTCTGATCAAGAAACCAGCAACTGACCAATTGACCACAGGATGACCTAGCAATCAAAAAGTAACGAACTGAACAAAGCCTGATCTAGCAACCACCAACTGACCAACTTTCCACAGGTGACTTAGCAAGTAAAAACCAACAAACTGCCTACAGTCTGACCTAGAACCAGCAACTGACCAACTGCCCACAGTCTGCCCGAAGAACCAGAAACTAACCAACTGACCACAGTCTGAACTAGAATCCAGCAACTGACCAACTGACAACAGTCTGACCTAGTACAAGAAACTGGCCAACTGACCAAAGTCTGACCTAGGAACGAGAAACTGACCAACTTACCACAGTCTGACCTATGAACCAGAAACTGACCAACTGACCACAGTCTGATCTGGCAACCCGAAACTGACAAACTGACCACAGTCTGATCTAGCAACCCGAAACTGACCAACTGACCACAGTCTGACATAGAAACCAGAAACTGACCAATTTGCCACAGTCTGATCTTGAAACCAGAAACTGACCAACTGACCACTTACTGACCGAGCAACATGCAACTGCCCAACTGACCACTTTCTCACCGAGACAACCAGAAACTGATCTACTGATACAGACTGACCCAGAACCCAGAAACTGACCAACTGACCACAGTCTGACCTAGCAACCAGCAATTGACCAACTGACGACAGTCTGAACAATACAACGAGAAACTGAGCAACTGAACACAGTCAGACTTAGAAAACAGAAATTCACTAAATGACCACAGTCTTACCTTGCTACCTGAAACTGACCAACTGACCACAGTCTGACCTAGACAATAGAAACTGACCAAATGACCACAGTCTGAACTAGAAACCAGCAACTGACCAACTGACAACAGACTGACCTAGAAACCAGAAACTGACCAACTGACCACAGTCTGAACGAGACAACGAGAAACTAAGCAACTGACAACAGTCAGACCGTGAAACCAGAAATTCACTAAATGACCACAGTCTGACCTAGCTACCTGAAAATGACAAACTGGCCACAGTCTGACCTAGACTCCAGAAACTGACCAACTGACCACAGTCTGACCTAGAAACTCAAAACTGACCAACTGAAAAAAGTATGACAGAGACAACCATAAACTGACCAACTGACCACAGCCTGACCGAGACAAACAGAAACTGACGAACTGACCACAATCTGACATGAAACCAGAAACTGACGGAACTGACCAGTCAGATCAAGAAATCAACAACTGCCCAATTGACCACAAGATGACCTAGCAACAAAAAGTAACAAACTGAACACAGACTGATCTAGCAAGCACCAACTGACCAACTTTCCACAGGTGACCTAGCAAGTAAAAACTATCCAACTGCCGACAGTCTGACCTATAGCCAGCAACTGACCGATTGCCCACAGTCTGCCCGAGGAACCAGAAACTGACCAACTGACCACAGTCTGAACTAGAAACCAGAAACTGACCAGCTGACCAAGGTCTGACCGAGAAAACAGGAATTGACAAACTGACCACAGTCTGAACTAGAAGCCAGAAACTGACCAACTGACCACAATCTGACTCCAAAAGCATAAACTGACCAAGTGACCATAATCTGACCTAGAAACCAGAAACTGACCAAGTGACCACAGACTGACCTAGAAACCAGAAACTGACCAACTGGCCACAGTCTGACCTAGAAAGCAGAAACTGACCAACTGACCACAATCTGACTCCAAAAGCATAAACTGACCAAGTGACCATAATCTGACCTAGAAACCAGAAACTGACCAAGTGACCACAGACTGACCTAGAAACCAGAAACTGACCAACTGGCCACAGTCTGACCTAGAAAGCAGAAACTGACCAACTGACCACAATCTGACTCCAAAAGCATAAACTGACCAAGTGACCATAATCTGACCTAGAAACCAGAAACTGACCAAGTGACCACAGACTGACCTAGAAACCAGAAACTGACCAACTGGCCACAGTCTGACCTAGAAAGCAGAAACTGACAGAACTGACCACAGTCTGATGAAGAAAGCAGCAACTGACCAATTGATCAGAGGATGACCTAGCAACCAAAAAGTAACAAACTGAACACAGACTGATCTAGTAACCAGCAATCGACCAACTTTCCACAGGTT